>NC_084725.1:345000-945000 GCF_033807575.1 Cydia pomonella | reverse complement strand
GTAGTGAAAGGCGGCAAATTTAATAAATGTAGGCGCGAAGAGTTGACTTCCAATAAAAAAATAGAATTTCGCGCCTTTTTCTATTGACGAAGTTGGTGTGTTTGAGTATAAGTATAGAGTCAGACCAAGATACGTTGGCAGCTGTTTTGACAGCCCAGAGACCCCAGACAGTGTTATTTTAAATACCTAGGATATATGGATATTTATTCGATAAGCGTCAGCTCACTCGCTCGTGGCTACCATATGTGTACTTTTTCTCATATTACTCTTATAAATGGATTTGTGAAAATAAATGAACTTACTGATACTGATATCGTGTTGGTCCTGTTACCGGAAAAGTCAACCTCTAAATGAATTACACTTTTGAACGACATCTAGCGGCGAATAGCAACAACAAATTTAATCTTAAGAGCTTTATCTACGGAGCTTTCTACAACGTCGCGCCATCTGTTGTCGAATAGTCAAACTACTAGATTAAGATCGATAGCATACAAGCGCCATCTTTGTAAGAGAGTGGAAAGCTTTTACATTTCGAAAGGGTTCGTACAGACTTCGGCTGAAAAATCTCTTCAGACATAATATCCGCTGTGTTTAGAACTTTAGATTATATTTATGTTCCCGCCGAAGCAACGTGAACTTGGCTATCCCAAAATAGTCTAGTTTGACATATGTACGGTCGAAACATGTAGTTTTTATTTTGAATATCGTTCGCGAATTATTTCATGATCGATAAATCGACGATCGATATGGATCCACGGTAAATATTGCCTTGTTCGTTTGTGTTTCAGTTTGAGTGTTGCAAATGCATACTTTTAAGCTATTGTTTTGGTTTATCATAACCTCTTTTGCGACGTTTCTGCGGGAGATTTCATTGTTTTTGCCATGTTTTGTTAATGATTTGCAGTTCAGTTGGCATGCTTGCTCACTATAAACAATATTTAACATATTGTTTTGACAATATAAACTATTTTCGTTTTATTTTTCAGCGACAAATGTGTATTTATGTTTAATTTCTGAGCAAATTCTCATTCATATTTGTTTTTAACTGTTCTTGAATTTGTTTTATTCTGTCGTGCAAAGTATATTTACTTATTTACTCATATTTGTGGCAAATCTTTCTATTCTACTTTATACATACCTACTTTGAGTGATCCAAATGACTAAGTAAATTATATAAGTAAGTACATAAAGAACAAAAAAAATAATAATAATATAATTAGTATAACATTGCCCTTGTTATCATTTATATAAAAATCCTTACCTACATTTAATCATAAGGATTTAAAAAATCTGCCAATTTTTGAAGTGAGAACTTCTTTAGCGGCGCTGTGCACTTTGTGATGGGGAAATAATGTTAAACTCGCGACAGGTCACGTGACCGACAGATTTGTCAGATTAAAAATTCGTAAGACGGACACGTGACCTGATCGAAAAACTGTTACAATGTCATTGAAGCTAGTAGACCGCCAGCGCAGCGTAGGAGAGGAAGTATCCTCCTCTTTTTCTACCGCGTATAAAATGTATGCATAAATGATAGTACTTTTATACTGATAATTAAAGCAATTCGTGCAAAATTATTCCCTAACCATTCCAAAATATCAAAAATGCACAACGTTAATATTCAAGTTTTCACTTCTGCCGGTACTCCCGGAGTGCAACCCGTTGTTTTTTTTTTACTGCTCATCTATGACCGTTATTAACATACAAGCTTTGAAAAGTCGGACGGACCAATGGACGGACGGACGATGAAGGCTTATGTTACTTATATAATAGGATGGGATCCTTCAGGTATAAAACCCTAAAAACGTGTATGTTAAACACGCGTGCTTGGCATGTTAGACAAGGTCAAGGTTCGATTCCCAGACGCGCGCATTTTTATGTTATTATTATCGTGCTAGTCGGCAATCAACACCTTCCCAAGGTTTACCGTAACCAACGTTTTTATGAACTTTCTAAACTTTGTGTAACATTTCCTTCATTCTTTAGATTCTTTAGACAGACATATTAATAGTTTGTTATGTTATAGCGAATCTTTAAGTGAAAAAAACACCTGATAGCATACTCGTTTTTCAACATTTCCAAGTACTCATAGTTTTTAATCACTATTAAAAAATGTAAAGATCGCCACCCCCAGAGAGACTCGTATAATTATGAAGCCATTTAGGATTAAAGCTATTATGGATGTTGAATAATTACGTTATGAATTGTCCAATGTCAAATGTGAAGTAAACCAAAAAAGTTTTACGATACACTAAATAAAGTCAGACCAAGTTAAGTTTGCTTGGCATTTAGAATTATAAAGTTTGGTAGTCATCATTAATGTCCAATTTCTATGAAAATCTGTTTATAATGATACTCCCTCAATGTTCTATTCAAGTCTGTGCAAAGTTAGCTTAGACGTACTCCACCTACTTCTCTGAGGCTTACCTATATAAGGCAGTATTTTTTTAAGCCTATGAAATTGAAAAATCTTTATTTTCAGAAAAATCTTTATGGGCCCATAGATAAATACCTTAAAACTACCATACATATATTATAAAATATACGACTATCATAAAATTAAAGCACACACTGCTATGCATTTCGCAACCCCGCTGTGTTAGGAAGCCGGTCGCGGAACCGCTGGAACTTGACACTCTTCGGCAAGAACTCCTCTTTTGTGAAGGTCGCTAGACGTTCAATTATAAAGTGTCCCACTGTTAAAGGTAGTAGGCATATTACAATGCGCTTATGAACGCCAAATAAAGCTACAAGGCAAATACCTTCCGTCCCCCTAAACCTTTGATATTCCCGATTAAATGCAGTATCCGTTCAGTTGCTGTGAAAGGTCGTCCCGCCATCTCTTCCTAGGCCAACCACTCCGGCGTTTACGTTGCGTGGCTAGTTTAGCCAACCTTTGTGTTCTTTATTTTGAAGATTTTCATTAGGTTCGCAGTCCGTTGTATATATGTATTGTATTAAATGTGTTATTTTTCCATTACAGAGGCAGCGACGGTAGGCTGGGTGAGCAGCGCGACCCGCGTTGGTACATCGACTCCGCCTACGCCTCCTCTCTGAAGGTCTCCCTCCGACTGCCCACCAGCCAGCTTCTTGAAGGTATGGTAACATAAATGTAATAGTAACAAACATTGTTTCTAAAGCCATCTGCAATCTTAATTCCTAATAGAACAGCCAGGATGGTAACAATTATTAATCGTTATAATTAATCTGTGAAACACTTACTTTATGCCTACTATTATTTTGGCTGTAGTTTCTCTAGGACTCTTTGTAAATAGTGTCTGATCAGAAAATTGTTACAAATTAGGGGCAAAGGGCGCCTGCCAGATCAAGCCAAATCACATTTTGAAAGTAGGCATACATATCAAAGTAACTGCAACGCATGATAAGGATGCAACGCAATAGAATTCAAATTCCATCGGTGTACTTATTAAGTGGTTGAACTAGGAACTTATTCGGAATTTTATTATATGTAGTCAGCCACCATTATCAATACGACCGTATTTTAATGGAAATAATTTGTAAAAAAGTTCCAAGCTCATGTCAGACCGGTCATTACTTACCTACTACTCGCAGATAATCACCGAAAACCTACCATCATGGACTGAATATCTATTCTTTTCACTAGATACACATGTTACAGACTTTTTTCAACCAAGTTTTCGCCGGCCAGACCTCAGGAGGTTCATAATGGGTATGTCTGTGTGACCCAATATGTCCGTGTCTTGTACATTTGTCCACGTACCCCGTGAAACACAAAGTTTGTACCTGAATGTCTATATTTTGTCCATTTTTCGTGTATTGTGTGACCCAGTTATGGTGGAACTATGATAAGTTACTTATTTCATTAATAAATTGTATTTTTGAGTTGATTATAATACCCGTTACTCGTAATCAAGATAAGAAGACTTTTCTTGACACTTATTTATTGTGGTCTGTTTTACCCTGTCAAATGTCTGATTTTATTGTGCTCGTCAGTTTGTACGCACATCACATAAATTTGTCTTGTTTTGTTATAAGTAGCTTTTAGAAAAAACAAAAAACAAACAATTCGGCCTAGTTCTTCTTTAAACTATTTAAACATCTAAATTGAGTTAATTATGAAGTCACAAACAATATTTCCAAAGGCTACAATTTTTTGATTTTAATTACATTTGTGGGTGTGATCTTTTTTTACGTTTTCGAAATAGCGCCATCTGTCAGCCAGCGCCCGAACTAGCACGCACTATCGCACACGTTAGATACCTCTCGGTTTGAGTTGCGGCTACCTTGCTAAAGCTTTAGCTACACGCCGCTAGATGGAGTTGTGACTTACGAAATGGATACTAAGACGAAAATATGTTGAAAGATGTATGGGTAATGAAAATTATTACAATATTTATTTTTAAACTATGATGGGACAGTAATATTAATTAAGCAATTATGCTTTAATTGGACTCCAATTTAACATTTGATAAAAAAGGTATTTAAGAATAGAGCAATGCTCCTTTAATTCATCACCTTACATGCGCGTTGATGAATGATTGAAATTTGTTAGTAATTAAATTGACGAGCAAATAATATTATCTTAAAATTAAATATTCACAGCATAACATTCATAAAAAAAAACAACCGAACGGCATTCTTTACGTGATGTTACTTATCTAGTATTCAATATGTTTGTTTTACTATTATTTCATATTAGTACGATAAAGAAGGTCTCCTTACTAAAGGTGCATCCATACCGCGGTTAACTTTTGTGGAGCAACAGTGCAACGCACTGCATGGTGTGTACGTACCTTATGCTAGGTAGGGACTTGAAGTTGGAAATAATTTTAGAAGCCTAACGTAATTGACCGAAGCGTTAACGAAAGTATCCGTTTTAACTCGGGCATTTTGCTTTCGTATGTCCGGATGTTCTCCTCTACAGGTCGCAGGTTTTGGTGTTTGGTTTTTCGAAAAATATTCGCAATGGTGGAAATTGGCATACAGGACTTAAGTGCCATTAGGGTAATGACACTTAAGAGCATTGTGAGTACGCTGTGATAATGACTCAATGAAGTGTTTTTGGTTTTTAAATTTTTTAAGCTTATCAATATTATCGCGAGGTCTACAGCTCACAGAGCCACTAGTTAATTACACTTGGTTTATTAAAGTGAGGGAGTTTCGGATAGTGTTGGTATTAAGACTCGAGTCCTTCGAGTCTCGAAACTCAACTCAGTTTTTCAGACTCACATATTAAGTATAAACACGAGTTCTTTTCAACTCGTTAAAGACTCAAGTCTTTTGTAGGGACTTGAGTCCTTTTCAGAGAACTCTAAATTTTTTGTTTGCAAAATTTCGAAATGCTTTGTCTTTAAGTAATAAGTTAGTTATAGCACACAAATAATATAATAACGCAAAATTTCTTTACTTTTATTTAAGTTAAACCTATGAAATTGTTGTCGGAGTCTTTATTCGGAGGCTCGAGTCCTTTTGAGCTCTTTTATAAAAGACTCAATAATTGACTCGCCTCGGGACTTAAAAGACTCGGAAGTTTTTTAAGCGCCGAGTTTCGTAAAAACGAGTCGAGTTCTTCAAATTCTGACTCAATAGACTCGAGTTCCTACCAACACTAGTTTCGGATTAGCTACTCATGTAGGTAGCTGCAACATAATATCTGTTACCAAATATGTGACATATTATATGTCCATCTTCCGTATCCAAAGATCTGACTTAAAAATATATCAAAGACCTGTAAGATAAAATCACAAAATAAATCTCCCATAAATTTCGCCCTAAAATCATACAAATCAAGGGCAGTGTCCAATAAATAACCACATTTCTTAAATATAGTCAAACAAAAACGTCATAACGACCTATAATATTTAAAAATTCAAGTCATTATTGCTCTGAGCTTTCCTCATCATAATATATACATATGTATAGGTACATAATCTTTATATCGCTAAAAGGCTGATATTTTATGAAATTTGAAGGCGGTTTTGTCGTTTCAATTCTAAGTTTGTTTGCTGGAGTATGACGCATATAATCTATGCCAGCAGGTGCTTGCTCTTAAATATAAACGTTGGTCGCGAACTTGATAGATCTGGCTATTTGGCTGGTGTCGCCTAATTTGAGGATCGTTGGAGATGTTACGGGTATTAAGATGTGTTGTGAACCCCTAGTGTAAATTTATTCGATAGCGTGACGGGATTTAGAAACTGCGCGCCAAGCGGGACGTATTGGAAACTCAAAATCCCATAAAAAATGAGAGAGAATGAGCAAGCCTATGATAGTCGAGCTAGGATGAATCACGCTATAACGGTCCGGGTACGGGCTGAGACATCCGACACGTTAGTTTTCTGTACAGTTATCTAACGCATCATGTGATCACCGATCACCTTTCATAGGAAATGAAGAGTCGAAACTATACTTATAATTTTGAAAATGATCAATCTAAGGCAGCGTTTTTAGGGTTCCGTAGTCAACTCGTCTCGTCCGCGGCTTTGCTCCGTGGTCGTTAGTGCTAGAAAGCTGAAATTTGGCATGGATACATAAATCATGCATGGACGGTAAACTAAAAACGGTTTTTTATTTTAATTTTATTTCGCTTTAACTCAATGGGTATTATTGGATAGGTGTTTCAAAACGAATACGGGTTTCAACAACCATTTTTTGAAATAATCGCTCCGAAAGAAAAAAATATGTTTGGGGGAACCATGGGTCCAAAAAATAGGAAAAATTATTCGTAAAATAAAAGCTTAGTAAATACTTTCAATGAAAACTATAGTCAACATGATTGGTCCAGCCGTTTTAGGGTTATTGCAAAAAGTCTTCTCTTCTTAGTAAAAATACGTGCAAAGGTTCTCGCCATGTTCCACTTATGCTTGTAATGTACATGGTAGTCTCCGTTTTGCATATTCTGATAGAATGATAACTACGGAACCCTACACTGGGCATGGCCCGACATGCTCTTGGCTGATTTTTCTCTCATCAGATATCATATTGAAGTTATAATAATTATATAATAATTCAGCCTATATACGTCCCACTGCTGGGCACAGGCCTCCTCTCATGTGCGAGAGGGCTCGGGCTATAGTCCCCACGCTAGCCCAATGCGGATTGGGGACTTCACATACACCTTTGAATTTCTTCGCAGATGTATGCAGGTTTCCTCACGATGTTTTCCTTCACCGAAAAGCTAGTGGTAAATATCAAATGATATTTCGTACATAAGTTCCGAAAAACTCATTGGTACGAGCCAGGATTTGAACCCGCGACCTCCGGATTGAAAGTCGGACGTCATATCCACTCGGCCACCACCGCATCAATTGAAGTTATATCAGAATAAAATGTATTAATAAAAGAATCGGAGAAATTAGAAATAATTACCCAATCAATATGTTATTTACAATAATAATATACATAATGGATATATACAGAGGATTACTATAACTAGCTTAAATCTAAAAAAGGCCCTTGAGGCATTGTAACCAAGGATGCTGGCGGCATTTTCTCGTTGTATCGCAATACTGATTATGTTGTGCGAGGAAGCCGCCAGCTCTTCGGTCATCAGTTACGTCAACCAGACGCATCGCGATTTCTGCAAAAAAGTCGTGCGCGGGGACCCCATGGATCTAGAGTATGGTACAAAATGGTACTCTCTACCGAGGAATTTTACTTACGTACTGCTGTGGCGCGACGCCGAATTGGATCTTGACCTCCGACACCAAATGACCGAAGACCGTTTGGACATCCTAGGTTCCGCTGGAGTGACAAAGAGCAAAAAGACCTTAGCGAACTCGGCGCCGTCGATTGGATAAAACAAATCTAACCTTCATGAATTAATCTCACACGTCTTTTGTCGCAATAATATCCACTTTTTAGCCATTTTATTACCCAAAAAACCGAGATACCATTGAGTGTAAGCCAACAGCGGCATGCACCATTTGCTGGCAACTTCCTTTTCTCATTACGAATGTAAAAAATATAGTTTATGTAATACTCGGACACACTCATCTGTCATTTCCGTTGGATTGTGGTGATGTCTAGATTTTTGTGAGATTTATTTTAGATTTCGCATCCACTTTTGAATGTACTTACATAAGCAGGTTTGGATGTGAGCAGATGATCTCTTTCACCAAAAAGTTACTGATAGATATCAACTGATACAGTAGTTCCGAAAAACTCATTGGTAGGGTAACAGCACCAGTGGCCAGCCAGGGACCAGTAGTCAGCCTTTTAAGTCGTTTATTGGTCATAAATATCTGGTATATTCGATTAAACAAATCGCGTGTAGTCAAATAGGAGCTCCGATTCCTTATTCGTTAATACGTAACGCGGCAGGTGCGGTGAGGTATCGGGGAGAGGAAATATACTTGTTCATAAAGGTGATGTTTGTTGACGAGAGCTAAAGTGTCATGTCCGCCATATTTTTAACTGCACGTGGTGTTCTTTTAACGCGTGAGAAAAAATATGTTTTAATATAAAAAGTTACTGTTTTTTGTTAATGATGGGTTTATTGGTTAGTTTATCTATTAAATTGCGTTATATTTAAATAGAAATATCAATATTTAACTTATAAATTGAGGAGGTTGACCACTGGATACCACTTTTTTACAAAAAATCCAGTGCCCAGCCTCCCGCGGCTGACTTTTGGGTTATTAGTTATTTTTTTTATTTTCGATCCAATGCGACCGTTAGGACCGTTACATTTACATTTTCAAATTTAGTTAGGCATGTCTCAGTCAATTTAAAGTAAAACCCAGTAGTCAGCCGCATTTGAAATAACGTTTTAATGCGGCTGACCACTGGGTTTCACGGATCCAGTACTCAGCCATTATCTTCCTTGGTACGTCGCTGCCAAATATTATGAACTTTAACTCATTTAAATAAGGTTCAAAAGTGTATACATACTTTTGTTGAGAAATATTCCAATATCTAACGGATCCCTGCACGGGTTTCACCAGCATTTAAATCGATTTTAAAAATAATGAATTATATTCAATAAACAGTACCCCTAGTGTAAATTTAGTCGATAGCGAAACGTGACGTACGCGTTTGCGTTAAGTCTCATTTTGTATGGGTTTTTGAACAGCGCGCCAAGCGGGACGTTTTGGAAAGTCAAAAATCTCATACAAAATGACACTTAACGCAAACGGGTACGTCACGTTTCGCTGTCGAAAATATTTACACTAGGGGTACAGATTCATTAATAAAAAATAAGAAGATGAATACTTACAGTGTTTATTTGTTTGCAAGAATAATTTTAAGCACCTATGGCCTACAAATTTCGTGGCATAAGAATTGTACTTATAAGAGTATAGGTACCTAGACCTACCTATACTCTAGCTTCCTACCTAGGAATGATAAATATTATAATATCGTTAACTTTAATACATATAATAGTGTTTTTTTATTTCATTGTTATTAATAGTTTATAAAGGCTGAGTACTGGGTACACAAAGGCTGCTTACTGGATTTTAGAGGCTGACTACTGGAGAAAAGTGACATTTTTTGTTTAATCTTAATTATAGATATTATAAAGAGGATTGTTATTTTTTGACATATTTTATTTCAAAACTATAATAAACACTTGATCTAACCATGTCATGCGTTTATTTATCCGACTAATCCTGTAGAAACGTCGAGAGTACAAACTTTAAAAATGCGTTATAAGGCTGACTACTGGTGCCTTTACCCTATGAGCCAGGAGTACCCACGATCTCCAGATTGAAAGTCGGAGGTCAGATCCACTCGGCCCATGCCGGCTCGGCGGATGTGAAATCCCCAACCTACATTACACCAGCCTGTGAACTATAGGACCAAAACCCTCTCATGCATGAGGAGGCCTGTGCCCAGCAGTGGGTCGTATATAGGCTGAATTATTATTTGTATATATTACTAGCGATCCACTCTGGCTTCGCATGGGTAGGAAAGCGTAATATTTTATAAACCTAAACCCAGCCTAAACCTTCCTCAAGAATCACACTATTACACATTATACATTCGCTACCAACGTTTTCGTAGCGCTACACTCGTAGCCGATCCCAACGTTTTCTCTCTTTGTAGAGGAAAGCGACTACGAACAGAGAACCCGCCGAGCCGGTTCCCATTACAGTCGAGTTCATAAATATGTATACATTTTTTCACCTTATTGCAATGGATTAAGGTGAAGATAATATGTATACATTTTTATGAACTCGACTGTTCTCAATGTTGGTGAAAACCACATGAAAATCCGTTTAGTAGTTTTGAGTTTATCGCGTATACACAGATACAGACAGACGCGGTGGGGGTTTTATAGTGATTTTAGAGTATAGCTAAGCAGTTCTCTACGCATTCAACTCATATTACGAAAGTTATCAAAGTTAGAATTAACCACACTGAAAAAAATAGATAGCCGAACTGGTTTTGTAACTTTACTAAATAACTAAACTACGGTTATAAGAAAATAAACTTTGCATAAATTTACAAAACTATTTTGTAGTGTATAATAAATACCTGAACACTGATAGCCAACACGGTTTTGTAACATATAACACATAGTTCGCAAGTCCCAATTTTTGTGTAAACAGTAACCAAAATTTTGTTACAGTTATGCAAACATTTCTTTCAGTGCATGTACTCATACTCGTAGAGAGTAGAGACATGTTTAATGCAAATGCTTTTATTACTTCTCGAATTTTTACAGCGTTCGTGGTTAACCAGATTATAGAAATGAAATGAAAAACAAAAAATATTTTTTTTAAAAACAACTTTCAACTTTTTTTTTTTTTAATTTTTATAGAAATGAATCGTAAACTTCAAGTATAATATCAGTCCCATATACGACCATCAGGTCGTTAATATATCCCGGCCTCCAGTAACCATCAACACTGTTTTTCTGTGGGATAGGTCAACAAAGATCAAGAGAAAGGTCACAGAGAAGTGACGATTTGTGTAAACATATCATCGAAGAAAAATTCGGATGAAAACAACATTTTAGCGACAGTCCAATCTTAACTCCACCCACTCATTTTACTTCTTTGTGAAAATATATTGTGATTCACTCCTTGGTTGCATGGAATAAACATTGCGCTTTTATATCTGTTTTATGCTCGCATTTGTAGTGCTCTACACTATAGATGACGACCGGTTTGGCCTAGTGGGTAGTGACCCTGCCTACGAAGCTGATGGTCCCGGGTTCATATCCTGGTAAGGGCATTTATTCGTGTGATGAGCATGGATATTTGTTCCTGAGTCATGGGTGTTTTCTATGTATTTAAGTATTTATAAATATTTATATATTATATATATCGTTGTCTAAGTACCCTCAACACAAGCCTTATTGAGCTTACTGTGGGACTTAGTCAATTTGTGTAATAATGCCCTATAATATTTATTTATTATTTATCTTATACCTTTAAACGAGCAATTCTTGTATATATATATTTCTGTGATCTCGGAAACGGCTCTAACGATTTCGCTGAAATTTAGTATATGGGGGTTTTTGGGGGTATACAATCTATCTAGATTACTTTTATGTTTGGGAAAACGCGTGTTTTCGAGTTTTCATGCGTTTTTCTTTCGACGCAGAATATGGTCGCTAATTTCGTGTTGACGGCCACTGTCCGTCTGGTCCAGCGGGTTAAAACGCGGACTGCTAAACGTGTGATACGGGTTCGAATCTCGCCCGGTGACTAACTTTTGTTTTTTTTTATATGTTCAAGTTTATATATATATATTTTAATTTTTATTGTTTTAGACAAGTTTAATTTAGTAAAAAAAATGTAGTTAAGATTATCACCTATACACCACCATATTACAATAAATAGTTATAACCGAGCAAAGCTCGGTCGCCCAGTGTACTTTATTTATTATAGTTCGTGTCCTCCACGATGACGCGCAGACTTGTCAAATGTAACCTTTAAAATATGACGTTACGAGTTAAGTCAGGCGTCTTCATGAATGACATGATTAAACAAAATATGATGAGATTAGGGTTTTTTTTATATAAAAACACAGCTAAGTACTGACTTCAGTAGTATTTTTTAAAATATCGTTTTCATCACACTTGCTCGAAAAAGATCTTATTTCATGCAGGTGTACTGAAGAACAAAGGCCTATATTGTTCCCCCCGGGAGTTATGAATTGTTAAAAATATAAGTTGTAGCTTTTTTAAATTATTATGTCACTTATTCATACAAACCAAGAAGCATAAATTAGTTTTACTTTTAAAATACTGACGTTTATAATTTAATATTTTTGTTTATGTTTAAAATTATTTAATTTGATAAATTTAACAGCCGTTTTAAATATTTTTACACAATTTTCAATCGTGGCTGAATGCCGAATAGGTCTGTGCCTCGACACCTAACCTGTCAAGAAATTACAAAATGGCGGACGAATGTTTGATATGTATTTTAAGAATTATTTCGCTTAAAATTTAGTTTTTTCTTCGCAAGCGTGATAAATAACATTGTGTGTAACTCCGGGGGTAAGAATATCGCAAACTCGGGTCTTTAATTTCCTCCAGCCTCCGGCTGTCGGGAATTACCACCCTCGTATCCAAAAAAAATTCACTTATCCCTCTTGTTGCACAATGTACTATATTTAATGGATAGTTAATTATCAAAATGGAAATTATACAATTTATCCATTTAAAACCAAAATTTTAATTGCTTTTCGTAAAAAAGAGACAAAAAAGTACTTGGAAAGTACAGTGCTCTAGAGCAGAAACGTATCATTCTCTGTACACTTTTTAGAACAACAACAACCCACTTTCAGATCATGAGAAATGAAAAAGTTTATACATAGTCATGTATTTTTAAATACACATGTATTTTACTTTCCTTGTATTCGAAACGAAAAGTAGAGTTCAACTCGGATGAAAGGCATCATTTCAGTTATGGGCTATTGGAAACTACCTCGACAGAAATGAAAGTCTTAGAAAAAAGTATTAAAATCGTTAACCTTCGTAATACCCAAAAAACCGCCTGTTTTTCCGAACGGTTTTTAACGGTTCTTTTTTTCGTTAATTATGAATTAACACTAGCAATCGTCTACATAAATTTATCGTAACACGTCACGTCTCCCCGATAAATAACCCTTAATACATGTAAATAAATTGACAGACCGATAAAAAACCTCATAAAATACGCTGCGTATTTTTGGCGGGTATGTCGTGTATGTTTGTGCGTCATGTGGGCGCGCCCGATAATTATTAGACAGCTTGATTTACTGTTATTTTTTAATATTTAACAGTAAGTATAGTGAAATAGAGGAACGGTTACGAAAGGTTCTTTTGCCTTTAGATAATACGTTCAGCGGCTGTAGCACGATCTCATTTTTATCACTTGTCACTATGTCTATCATTTTCGCACTTACATATTTGTTAGAACGTGACAGGCATGGTGACAAATGATAAAGAGCTCATCTTAGCCCTACTGTGCAAGTATAAAAACTATATAAGTGTAAAATAATAATCATTTGTTTTACAAGGGGGCAAAGTTGTTGTTTAACATCTCGTGCTATGATACCCGAGCAAGCGAAAATTCTAAAAAACGACGAGCGTAGCGAGTGGTTTGAAAATGGAATCTTGATCGTAGCCAGGGTTATTAAAATTTTTACCAAACCAACGCAAGGAAAATACTAACTATAAAACATTACAAATTAAATTCAAATGAACGCTATTAAATATTTATCATTTAAAATCATCACTTATAAAAGTCAATTCCACCGGTCAAAATGAAACAACTCAAAATTTGCATCTGATTACTTTGTCACTCTTGCGGATAAAATGCAACTTTCTCATCAGGTTTTGAAGTATCAAAAGAACTGTTACCAGCTGGTGTGGTGAAATAAATAGTTATTTGTTTCACAAGGGGGCAAAGTTGTCCTCGCAACGCTCAAGATTCCACTTCTCGAACCACTCGCTACGCTCGTGGTTCAATTTTGGAATCTTTCGTTTGCTCGGGTATCAATATTAGCACGAGCGGTTAAACAAACTTGGCTTTCGAGTGAAACACAAAATTTTTCACAACACCAACAGGAGGAAACTACTAACGATGAAATACCAAAAAATTCAAATGAAATCAAATCCAAATCATCATTTCTACTAGCTAACATAAGGAAACAACTAAAAATTTGCATCTGATTAATTTGCCCCACATGTGGATAAAATGCAACTTTCTCATTCGTTTTTGAACAACTAAAAGGGGCCTTTACCAGTTGGTGTGGTGAAAAATTATTTGTTTTCTATAAAAACATTGAGCTATGGCCATAAATATTGAATGGGATAAGTTACCAATAGAACGTTCCTGGGCTCCTTTAGAATGCAACCAGAAGATTGTTGCTCCGACGAGAGGGACTCTGTATAGGGCACGAAAACAAGGTATTTTCAGATATACTTACATAATTATTTACAAATACCCATCATATAACACACATTCTCCCCTTCACCAGCAATTTTTTTTGCTTGCTTTGTCTCTAAATTCAGATTTTAACACAACACAATGTATGGTGGGATTGTCTCTCTTTGATTGGTTTAAAAAATGTCCGCAGTGGTATTTGGGAGCAAGCTAGGTACTGCGCCCGCCAAGACGAGCCAAGCGAAGCGCAAGGGCACTACCTACCTTGGGTTTAGATTCATAATTATCATCATCATATTATCAGCCCTTTATCGCCCACTGCTGAGCATAGGCCTCTCTTCCAGTACGCCACTTGCCCCGGTCCTGAGCTAATCTCATCCAGAAGTAACCCGCAATATTCCGAATGTCGTCCACCCAACGAGCCAACGGACGCCAGGGGCTTCTTTAATCCGAAAGCGGCCACCATTCCGTTAACATTTTAGTCCACCTGCCATCACTCTGCCTAACAACATGTCCCGCCTAACTCCATTTTAGTTTGGTAATGACGAAACCCACGTCTAGAACCTTGGTGCGGCGGCAGATCTCGACATTGCTTACTCGATCTTAAGGCTTGATACCGAGCATGGCGCGCTCCATGGCTCTCTGTGCTACACAGATTTTATACACAGCCTCTACTACCGTGTTTACTACCGTGGGCATAAGGTGATTTATTCACTACTTTTTTGTTGTTTCTACAATAGTTTATGTAACGAAACGGCTAAGCCACATATTTTGACTAACGTGTAGTTTATGAAGTTAGGGCTTGCAGAGTTAGAAGCTTGGCTCTACAAGAGATCTGGTAACTTTTTGACAGTGCGAGCCTTATGGTTACGTCTTGGTAACATTTAACATGAAAAAGTTTTTGGTGAGAAAATTATTTTCAAATACCCAACAAATAACACACATTTTTTCCCTTCAAAGCCAATTAATTTGTTTCTAAACTCAATTTTTAAATATAATTTGTCGCTAACCCAAACATGTCGCCCATATTTCCAGCGCGCCGTATAAAAATTATGAAATGTTATCGATACAAGTCGTAAATGTCTTGCGTTGACGCAGCCCCGCAACGCGTGCCGGCGCGCTGACTCATCGAGATGGCTTGCATTACTTTTATTAATGAATTTATTTTCGGATATTTTTTGCGGTAAATTTCGTAGTTTTTCATAGGAAATTTGAGAGTTATGCGTATGTACAGAGTGACTGAAATAATATTTAACTTTTCGAACGCCGCAAAAATATGTGACACGCTCTTATGGCTCTATAAATAAGATCTCATCAGATATTTTCGCAGCCTTCGCTGTGTAACATATTATTGCAGGTGACTTTACACCCTAGCGTTAAGAAATATTTATTCTGAAAATATTTTTAACTGATGGATCTCTCACGCTTCTCAAAAAGTGCTCTTCGCAGTGAAAAATTGCCAGTTTTTAATCTCATTCCAACTTGAGAATGAGGATATATACTTAAATTTGTAACATATTTATAGGTATACAGTTCAAAAAAAAAAATAATACAGGACATTATTACACATATTGACTAAGTCCCACAGTAAGTTCTAAAAGGCTTGTGTTGTGTTGTGGGTACTACAACGATATATATAATAATATATATAGGATCTAGCTGGGTTGGGCGGCATTCAATAAACTGGCGGACATTCTCAAACCCGTTAACATCCCACAATGCCTGAAAACTCGCCTCTTTAACCAATGTGACCTGCCCAACATGACCTACGGTGCCGAGACATGGACGCTGTGCATAAAATTCGAGTGGCACAGAGAGCCATGGAGCGCGCCATGCTCGGCATCAAACTTCAAGACAAAGTGAGGAATGTCGAGATCCGACGTCGCCCAAGGTGCAAGACGTCGGACACGTCATTACCAAATTAAAATGGAGCTGAGCGGGACATGTTGCCAGGCAGAGTGATGGCAGGTGGGCCAAAATGTTAACGGAATGGTGGCCGCTTTCAGACGAAAGGAGGGCCTGGTGTCCGTTGCCTCGTTGGGTAAACGACATTCGGCAGATTGCGGGTCACTTCTGTATGTGATTAGCTCAGAACTGGGGATAAGTGGCGTACTGGAATAGAGGCCTATGCTCAGCAGTAGGCCGTAAAAGACTGATATGATGATATATAATACATAGAAAACATCCATGACTAAGGAACAACTAAATGTGTTCATTACACAAATAAATTCCCTAACCAGGATTTGAACCCGGGGCCATCGACTTCATAGGCAGGATCACTGCCCACTAGACCAGACAGGTCAGTTCAGTTATACTGTTAAACTGAAATATGTAGATGTCATATACGAATAAAGGGACCAACGCCAGGGCAGTCTTCCACATTCACGGTAGATGCCATAACCAGTAGCCAGTTATGGAATTGAAATTGAAATAAGTATACAAGGTGCCCATGAGCATTGCGAGACATTTTAACTAAGCTTTCGTGGTAATATTTAGAAACTAAAATGTCATATAAAATTTTCTGGATTAGGCCTAGTTTCAGAGATAACTAAATGTTTTTCGAAATCATTCTTTCGTCATAAGTCGGTACGACATACCTATTGATTGACATCGAAAAATAAAAAAAATGTATTCGAGAGGCTACCCCCAAATAAAAAAAAAACTTTTTAGATAATTTTAGGTTATAAATAATAATAATAATAAATAAATTCATTTATTTCGACCAACTTAGGATCATATTACATTTAACTTATTATTTATCAATATTATGTGGTTATGTGTTTATCAATAAAAATTACGTTTTATGTACAGGAGTGTTCAAAAAAGGGGAAAAAAAAACCAAAAAAGTTATTTTTTGTCAAATTTCATAAAAAGTCATTTAACATTTTTTGCTTCTGTTGCCATCAGGAATGCATCATTAAAATCTCTCGCAATGCTCACCGGCACCTTGTATATTACAGACCGTGGTTCATAAATAATAAATAAATAAATATTATAGGACATTATTACACAAATTGACTAAGTCCCACAGTAAGCTCAATAAGGCTTGTGTTGAGGGTACTTAAACAACGATATATATAATATATAAATATTTATAAATACTTAAATACATAGAAAACACCTATGACTCAGGAACAAATATCCATGCTCATCACACGTATAAATGCCCTTACCAGGATTTGAACCCGGGACCATCAGCTTCGTAGGCAGGGTCACTACCCACTAGGCCAAACCGGTCGTCATGATTCATATTTTGTGATTATATGTACATTTAGTTAGGTACTGTTCTTTAAACGTTCGAATTCCAGGGGAAATTTTGTTTATTTTAATGAGTTTTTCAATGGCTATGCGTGAGGCAGAAAGAGGTTCGCTGTGGCCTAGCCAAACTTCGATATTAATATGTCCAACTGAATTTAAAAATATACATAATGGATATATACAGATGATTACTATAACTAGCTTATATCTAAAATAGGCCCTTGAGGCATTGTACCAAGGATGCTGGCGGCATTTCCTCGTTGTATCGCAATACTGATACGTTGTGCGAAGAAGCCGCCAGCTCTTCGGTCACCAGTTACGTCAACCAGACGTTTCGCGATTTCTCCAAAAAACTTGTGCGCGCTGGGACCCCATGGACCTAGAGTTTCAACGCCAAAAGGTACAAAATGGTACTCTCTACCGAGGCTCTTATATTTATTACGTTTCAAAATTTCGGCGCTTTCCGCTTTTCCGTGTTATTGTCAATAAATATTTTTTGTTAAAAAAAAAAAAAAAAAACTGAATTTTAGCTTTAGATACTGAACGTTTAGCTTTAGAAGCTGAAAATGTTTAAATCACAAAATACCTAATAATAATAAATAATTATAATTCAGCCTATATACGTCCCACTGCTGGGCACAGGTCTCCTCTCATGTGCGAGAGGGCTCGGGCTATAGTCCCCACGCTAGCCCGATGCGGATTGGGGACTTCACATACACCTTTGAATTTCTTCGCAGATGTATTGCGAAATACCTATTCAATACAATTCAAAAATAAATAAACAACATGTTTAAAATAGCTACGGGGGTCAACATATCAGGAGAAAAGGTCATCGAGGTTACTACCATCGCAAAACATGTTTATCATGCGTTAATCCATGCTGCACATTAGGGAAACTTCACTCATAACTGACAGTTGGAACTGTCGAACGTCCACGTCAAATTAAATTAATATATTCACAGTATGTAAATATATTTTTATAGAAGCCCAGTGCGTAGTTCACAGTCGGTGGGAGCGCGCATCGGCGCACGGTGCTGGACTATTCGAAATTCAAATTTTCAAAGTGGCCAGTGACAGTGACTGTGCGGTATTTTTTAACGGTTGGTGGTAAAATGGCGGCAGTACGAATTTTTATTTTTCACATTTACACTACACATACCTATTAGTTTTTGAGTTGGTATAGTATAAATCGTTCCGGTGAGTTCGTCGCTACGCCGTAGAGGGCTACGCTTCGTAGAGCGGAATGGCATGACGTGATTTATTTCAACCGTTGACTTTTTGTTGAATTAGTGTGCGCTTTTCAAAATGTTTTAAACAAGTTATTTATCAGACATTAAAAAAAATGAAAATTGATAAAAAATTTCAAAAAAAATTAAATAAGACAAATAACTGAGTTTTTAAAATTTATATCGGAAACCTAATTTTCTTAAAAATGGGTATCTAGTAAATAACTTCTAGCATCATGTAAAATATTTGATGTCTATAAAAAATAGAAAAAAATGCCAAAATTGAAATAAGTGTATAACACATAAATTTGCACCCTTATATTCTTATTTAAAAGAGGGTTTGAAGTCAGAAAATTTAAAGGGAACAAAAGATATGTCGCTCCACTTGAGACGTGCGACGGAAGATATGGTAATACAGCGGGTATTAACGTTTTACAACAATAATTCGGAAAATACTTTTGTTGAAAATATTTTTTAAGAATTTTTTGACTTAAATTCATATATTAATATTGATTAATATTTAAAGATGGTAACGCATTGGTAAATGCCTTATTTTTCATACAAAGTGGGATACAATCAAGGACCACTGAGACTGCGATTAAGAATATTTATATTTGTCTCTTTCTTCATCACAAAACAGAAGATGAGAGTAATGGCATAGTGTTCTAAGATATGCATTACGGAAGGTGGAGATAAGGAATGGAATCTCCATGTACCAAAAAGTGTCATCAAAAAACCTTAAATAGGTGGCGCTACAATACCTAGAATACTTGAAAATAAAATCAAATCATAGACAGCGCACTTCACTCCGTCCATAAGGCCTCGGTTCTTATCTACTCTAGCGCTACTCTGGAGAGATTTGGAACTATTATTTATAGCTGACAGCTGGACACTTTTGCATCAGTTCTGCCTATGGAGATTGCGTTCCTTAACTCTACCTTCCATAATATGCATTTTACGAAAAACTGTCAAAAACTTATGTAAGTACAACGAAAAGCAAAAGGGCCGCGCCCCCTTTTAAGAGTTGGTCTCGACGATAAGGACTAAAGTTTCGACTTAATGACATAATGACTGAAAAACTAAGTTTTTTTTTTTAATTTATTAAAGTTCCATGTTTACTTACTGCTAAAGTCATGAATGGCTTAATTACAGCAAGGGTTCGGACTTATTAAACTAATTTATATAACAAAGCAAATATATGTTTACAAAATTTAGTCGTAATTATTTGATATGAAATAATTTTTAACTTTTTTAATTGATTTAGTCGAGTCTCAAAGCAAAGGACTCTTAACCAAAACTACTTTTAATACTTCTCATGTTATAAAAACATGAAATGAGTGTTACGTCACGTCTGAAGCGTTTTATGACTATTTATTGCATATATCATGTCGCGCGTGTTTTCAAAAACGCCTGCTCTATTTCAAGCTATTGCGCAGATTTTATTGCGGTTTACACTACTGGCATTCGCGGTTTTAATTAGCTATAATTTTTAATGTTATGAAATATGAATGTTTGTGGTTGTGGGAAAAGTGATCATCGAAATGAGAAATGTACATTTTAGAGTATGGATAAACTAGAACGAAGTAAAACAGATAAAAAATTGTTTTCAAAATTCGTGACATTATTGTGATTTATTAAGTTAAAAAATTAAATAAAAAATGGTTCACGTATATATTTAAATTTATGTTATCGTGTTAAACTAAATTACTACTAATTGGCCACCACATCTATAGCAGATGATTGTTGCAATGTCGGGTAAAATCAGGTGTTGCGGAGAGGTTGATTGCAACGTCTGCGATGACTGAAGAGTCCAATACCAGAGCGGCATCTTCTGCCACAGCAACCACAAACATGACGAGAGCCCAAGGGAGGAGGTCTAGCAGCGCGGAGTCTTTTCTGCCTAAGGTTCTCTAACCAGTCCTTGTCATGTTTGTCTACACCCGCTTTGAGATCACGACGCCACTCTGGCCTCATTTCATTTAAACTAAACTACATACCTAGAATGTCGTTAGTTCATATTAAACTATCCAGTGATATATATGGATCATAACATTATACAAAGTATGCTGATTAGAAAATCGTCTTGAAAACACTATTACGCAGCTTAGGGCAGGTACCTAAATAATGACATCAGTAAAAGTACTTAGTTATTAATATTAAATAATAAATGTATTCGCCATTCGGCCTGTCAGTTATTCGTGATTGTCAGCTGTTGCTAATGATTGACAGGCCGATATCGTCCGGCGTACTGGTAATCAGTTGCCCCTTAAATAAATATTATGGGACAAACAAGTTCCACAGTAAGCTCAATAAGGCTTGTGTTGTGTGTGGGTAATAAACGTTGATATATAAAATGGATAGATAGTTAAATACACGGACAAAAGAGAGGTATGGGCATTGTGAATATCATCTCGCTTTGTGTGGTAGGGCATAGTACAGTGGATGTCATTCCAGATCTAAAGCAGAGCCCAACTGGGGAAGTACCTCCACCTTACAGAAAACAGCAGCCAAATAACACTAGACCCTACTCATAGTGTTGTGTTCCTGCCGGTGAGTAAGATGCCAAAGCTCAACGAGGGTCGGCAACGCGCATGTAACTCCTCTGGAGTTACAGGCGTACATAGGCTACGGAGACTGCTTACCATCAGGCGGGCCGTATGCTTGATTGCCACCGACGTAGAATTAAAAAAAAACATACAAAGCACCCATGATTCAGGAACCGAACCCGACTCAACGAGATTAAAGTGGCTAACTGATTAACAGTCCGCCGGAAAGTATCGGCCTGTCAGTTATTCGGACCTGTCAACTTTTTGTTCTAGCTGACAGACCGATACCGTCCGGCGGATCGTTAAGCAGTGGGCCAGTGGGCTCCAATAGAACGCCGCTCTTAGTAAAGTTAACTAAAAATATATACATTCCTAAAGCAGTAATCTAAGGCGGCCGGTACACTTGTAAGTTTTACGTAAGTAGGGACACAGCTATACTATAGAGTGAGAGATGAATATCATTATCTCATTCTAACAAATAGCTTTGTCCTTACTTACGTAAGTAAAACTTACAAATGTATCTCAAGCCTAACACACAAGACACAATAGTTATTAGTTTCAGCCAGTTTTTAATAAAAACGTGCTGGCATAATGCTTAAAAAGGTTTTATCTTCGTTAATTGTTGTAAGGGTGACCACGATTGTAGACAATTTAATCTTTACTTGATAAAAAGATAAAAACAGGAAAATGGTGTAATTTTTGAAGTGAAAACTTCTTTAGCGGCGCTGTGCACTTTTTGTGATGGGGAAAAAAATGTTAAACTCGCGACAGGTCACGTGACCGACAGATTGAAAATTCGTAAGACGGACACGTGACATCATGGTGACGTGCAAATTGAATGTCATCGAAACCTGGTTACTTTTGAAAAATCGAATCTCATTCAAGTGTGAAATTTTATTTTCTTCATAATCAAAGTGCTGTCATAACGGTTAAAGAGGTTGAATCTTTGTTAATTGTGTTGTATAATATTGTATCTTTGTGTTGTTGGGTGTCCATGATTGTAGATACTCAAATTTTTCCTTACCAAAAAGTTAAATAACAGAAAAGAAGCGTAATTGTTTTCCTTAAATGTTGGTGAATGATTCATTAACATTTACTGATTGTGTAGGCTGTAGTCCTGCTCACGTCTCATGAATTACTCTGTATATGTTATAAGTACCTATATTAACACTAAAATTCGCATTTCAAAATATCTTCCGTACTCAAATTTATTTACGTATTATTATATATATAATTACGTATAATAGATAATCATCTCTTTTTATAAAACTGCTACTAAATTTCTCCAATATATCAAAAAAATATTCAAGTTTTCACTTCTGCCGGCACACCCGGAGTGCAATCCGATTTTTTTTTAATTTAAATACGATGCTGAACGATCCTTTAACATTTATATACCTACTGAGTGTACGGGGCCCTACTCACGTCTCGTGAATCACTCTGTACACACAAACATTTCAACATAAACCTACAATTCATATTATACACCATTAAAATGATGATCCGACGATACAAAGTAAACCTAATAAATTACCCAGATCTTAATGAAGATGTTATTTCTGGCTAACGCACTAGAATCCTGGATATTTAGGTCCAGAGTTCATAATTCATGGTGTCCCACGAGTGAAGTATAAAACAGTTCAATCAACTGTTAAAGGTTGATTTTGATTTGTTTGAATATTTTACGAGACAAATGAAATGCTACTTTGTTTGCTTTGAATGAAGGTTGACATTCCATCATAACGGAGTGTAGGTACACCCTTATGTACATTAGGCGGCACGAGGCTATAGTAATGTACTATTTAAATATTATTAGATTGACTCGTATAAATGCCAGATCTTGGATATTTCTTTTCCTTTTTTTTGTAGGTATACAATATCTTTATTCAGATACTGATTAGGCCTTAAAATACATTAAAAAGACTAACAGAAATAAATTAACCTATGAATTAAACTAAACTAAAAGTACCTAGCTAAAAAGTAAAATCCTACAAAAAAAACTGGCTCCAGGCCTGTGCAGTTGGATATTAGTTTCAATAAGAATAAGAAAATATAGAATATATAGAATAAAAAATAATATTAATAATATTATTTTATAATATTGCTTAAAGGTTAACTAGAAGAGATCCCTGATAGGGATAAGTTCGCCTTTGTATATTCAATTCAATTCAAATATACTTTATTCACGTAGGCCTAGCAACAAGCACTTATGAATAGTAAGATAGTATTACATACTATAAATGTGTGTTTTCCCTGTTTTATGTTTCTTTCTGTACAATAACGTGCTTTACTACTACCAAAGAGAATTTACCAAAAAAAAAATAGATTAAAGGCAAAAGGTATGGCGGCATCGTTTCGAGTGATGGTGCCACAACCTTTAGTCGGTGCCCGGTAAGTTGGCGCCACTTTTTGATATTTAACCAATTTAACACATATCAGTGAAATAATAAGGATCAAAGTCAAATAGCGTTGTAAAAGTTTTAATCATGTGTCGACAGATGGCAGTAAACTACTACTATAACTGAAAGAGAATTGCTTTAGATTAATAACGTTAAGTTTGAGGAAGGATCATTTAGTGGTACCTATATTTGTTATTATGATTTAGAATTTGCAATCAGTGGTTCGTTTTTGGCCCCAAATAACCGGACTACGGTTACAATGACGTGTAAATGAATGAAATGAAACTAAATATCATTAGATCGTAGAATCCGTGGGAACAGGTAAATTGAAGCGGAGATAGACGGGGCTATATCTTGCATCTGCTCCAGTTCCAGAATTATAGCGGCCAAATTCATTTACGCAGTTATTTCTCGTGGATACGGGGTGGGCTAGTTTTACTATTTGATTGATTTATTTTTCTAAAATAACTTTCTTGTGAATAAGACTATACGTCTCTGTCATATTGTATAATATACTTGACTTGGTACATACTAGTTATGTATTCTGTAGCATTAGTTTATGAGACTGCTAGTTTAACAGTCCAGACGCGGTTTATTTATTTAGTATAAATTTTATTTTGACACTTGGATAGACTTTACACCTCCAAATTTTATTAGTATTAGTACTCTGACATTGGGGACCTTTTATATCTCCAGATTTAATGTGTTTTTAACCATAGAGACTATACATCTCTATTGTATTGTAGTAATTATTTATTTTAAGATTATTATAATGTAATGTTTACCCAGGTATTGGCTGTTGTATTTATAAATGTTGTTATGTATTTTTCATGTCACTATATGATGTTACTATAAATGTTGTATTGACTTGTAAAAGAGCCCTTGAGGCCTACTTGCAGAATAAATTTTTGAATTTTGAATACTGGCTCATCACATTCATAACAGCTTTTATTCTTATCTACACACATAGAATACACCCGCTATGATGCGTTCAAAAACCGCTAATAAAGGTACACTTTTTTGTATGGAGGGTAGAGGTAAGAAGAACAATCTGTTATGGCAGAACTGTTGCTAAGCTGACAGCTGTAAACAATAGTTCGAAATCTCTCCGGTGGCGCTAGGGTAGCACAAGGACATGCCATGAACTTAGACGTTATTGACGGCGTGAAGTGCGCTTTCAGTGACTTGAATGATTTGTCAAAGTCAAACATTTGTTCGCAATGTATTGTGGCGCCACCTATTTAAGGTTTTTTGATGGACAGTTTTCACACACATAGATTGTTGTCCTTAACTCTACCCTCTCTACTTTTTTTGTTACTACAACAGATTTCTTATCTGTTTAATTGTTATTGTTGCGCAATGCAATAATAACATCGATATCCATTTAATTAAGACATTTAAATTACAAAAATCTCTGAAAAACAAAGGAATTTGATTTGACCTTAATTTCTAGTAGGTACCTGTAGCCTTACCACGAGTTTGTCACCGACATTTGTGACTGTGGAAAATAACTCGAAATGCATCTCCTTCGTACTGACATTGGTGTAAGCGAGATGCACTGCGTATGAGTTGAGGCAGTGGCGTTTAAGTCTGCGTAAAACTCATGTTGAGGGTACTACACATATACGTTCATTCATTCAGAATACATTCAATAACGGATAATTTACGTCCGAGATAAAACCGACCATTAATAAAATGTCTGATTACATTCAACTTTAATGACGTATTAATAGTACATTTACTATAGAGGACGGGAAACGAAGGGTTGCAGGCTGTTGCGAATGCAACTTATTATTATATAAAAATCAATGCAGTAGCTAAACGCAGCCGTCGGGCTCGGCTAGTATTCGGAGGCTTTTTAAAAGCACCAATAGGAGCGCTCCACATAATCTGTATCGCGGCCAATTGGAAGCATTTAAATCTAAACCTTTTGTACTGATCAAATCAAATATTGCAAATCACTCTTTCATCATCCTCCATACTATCAACACCTACTTTCTACATTGAACCGTTTTGGCAAGAACCCTTGTAAACCAGTACCTTTGGGAAGATTATACTTCGCTTCATTATAAATCGAAGTTTTATTTAAGTCGTCGAGATCCTGACCTGCACGGCGGCTACACAGGCCAAGTAGATATAGACGGCTGAGCGGAGCGTACGCTCGGCCGTCTATATCTACTTGGCCTGCAACCCATCGTTTTCCGGCCTCAGCTATTATAAGAAACATGTGCCGTTTGTGCCCAAATAAACATTTAAACAAAATGCGAACTTGTTTTGCAATGTCACCTTACGGCTATCATACGCAGTATTTTTCTCGCACGGTAAAACAACGCGTCTATTAACGAGCATTGGCAAACGCTATAAAAACACGCGATATAGGTAAACGCACGCGCATATTAAAATAAATAAGCGCATTTAATTATAATTCCACGGAACCGCAGCTGCCGCCGGCGGATGCCAACTCGAGAGACCTGGATAAATGGAATCTCAAGGAATCACCATTATTTTATGAGACTGTTAGCTTAACAGTCCTGACGTCATTTATTTCATTTTGACGCTTGGAGAGCCTTTACATCTCCAAATGTAGTATTTACTTGTGAAACAACCCGTTCTGAACCTACTCCACCTTAAGTCCCAAGTAGATTTCTTTATTGAGTATTTTTTAAGCGTAACTCAAAGATTCAAGCTTCCGAATAAAGACCCTGATTAAATTACGATAAATGACGTTTAATAAAACCAGTTTTTAATGTTTTTACCTACCTTATATATATATATATATATATATATATATATATATATATATATATATATATATCTTCATGATTATTCTTTTCTATTTTAATTTTATTAATTGTTTTAATTTGTATGTGTCTAATTATATCTAGTTATAAAATGTAAATACTTAAGTGTGATATGAGCGAAAGCTCGAAATATTTTTTTTACAGCAACAAACATTCTGTCAGGTCATGGCGGACGAGCGTCATCATGATTTTCAAGATGGATGCCATTTCATATTACACTTTCACACATGAAAATAAAACAACTGTTACGGACAGCATGGACCCCTGCCGAGACGAATGCTCGGACGGTACAGACCCGGGCCGGAAAGAATTGCCTAAAGCGTAAAACTAAATAAAATTGCTATAGGGTGCCTAGCTATAGGATAGAAATAAGTTGACACAAGCACACTTTGTATGATTGACTTATCGGTCGATTGACTAGAAACAGGATAAAATTTTGGTCGCTATGAAAATAGCGTTTTGTGTCAGCTTGTTACGTGACGTCATCACCGCGGGTGAGCGGCCGGTGCGATCGCTGCGGAAGCCGAAAGCGTACTGAGCGGCGCGGACCTCGGTGCGCGGTATTTATATGTTCGGGTCGAGGCGACCCAATTTTACCTGATTTCTCCCAAGTTAGGCTTTCCCCAGGGATCGTAGTGACCTGTATAGATAGAACATAGGATTAGCTATCCGTAGACACAAACATTGTAAGCATTGGGCCTAGAATTATCGAGATATTAAGACTTAAAGTTATTTTTGTATGGAGTTGAACTATCGATGAAGATAATTCTTATATTCATGAATATTTTCAGCTGAAACTGGTATAATAGGGTAGATCTTCGTAAATGCTTTCTAAAAAGGTACGGTTCATCACTGAAAACCTCAGGGTTCCCGAGATAAACCCGAAAAGGTGGTTAAATACGGGGAAAGTTCTACGCCCAATGCGAGAAAGAGATAGCACAAGAAAGAGAAGTCCACGTAACGAGGCCGTTCTCGAATTATCTGGAGTTACTTTCGAGACCTCGTATTCGCCCTATATAAGCAGGCGAGATACGGCCTGCGGACAGTGAGTTAGTACAGTCAGTTCAGTTCAGTTCAAGCGATCGGAAAACAAAAAGGAAAAGTGAGGAAAAAGTGAAAGTGCCCTAAAGTTGTGATCAGTATTAGTGGTAATAGTGGTTTTAGTGCTAGTTACGTGGACCGCTTAGTTATTTTACCTTAGTAAGTACTAGAATAACGTTATAGTGAAAGTGCCTATAGTGTTAGTGTTTTAGTGCTTAAGTTTGGTGCCTAAGGTCTAGACTAAGTGTGTGCTAGTGCTGAATAAATAAGAATTTAATTAAGTGGTGTTTGTTTGACGTTCCAACTACGTCCCACCGTGGGAGGAATTGGATTTCCGAACCAGCAGGCTCCGTAAATAAATATTAAACTGAGTTATCGCTGAGAGCTGACTCCAGGGTGTCCTCTGGCGGTTACAGTTTTTGGTCCTTCGAGCCGGATCCTGAAATTCAGTGGGACCCAGTAACTTTCAGTGAGTACAGTGAGTGTCTAATTAGATTCTTATTGGACTAATACTGAACAGTGGAAACTGTGTTGTGTGAATATTGTGTGTGACTGACGAACCGTGCAGTGAACTGTGTTGTGAACTGTGTTGTGAAGTGTTAATAATGTCGGGAAGTAACTCGAAAATGGGAGTTACAACAAGATCGCAGTCGGACCGCACCGGGAACGAGCGGGAACGTACGACCTCCACGGATACCACGGGTCGCGTATCAGAGGTCGCGGAGCGGGCAACGGACACGTCGGGAGGGTCTAGCCAGCGCACCGGGAGGCCGTTAACGACGGCTACCGGAAGGGAGTCGACGGCTAGCCCTCCATCTAGGGGGGAACACCGCGAGGACGTCGAGGGCACCGGGTCAAAGGCCATCGACGAGGAAGCAGAGGCGGGTTCCAAATCTTCGCCGCCGGTACTAGGGAAGGCTAAGGCCGAGGTACCACTGACAAAGGCCGTGAAGATAACTGTCCACAAGGGGCCTCCGCGTTCACCGTCTGTGATCGAGCGGTTTAATCAACGGCGGATTGAGCGACGCCGCGCCGAGCGCGAACAGTTGAGCGCGCAGTCAAGGAGAATGTCGCCCATTTCCGAGGGAGAGAGTAGGGCGGCGGAGGAGAGGCAAGAACCTCCGCGCACCACACCCCTACCTCCAGCACCCTCGCCTAAGAAAAACGCACGGAATGAAGGGTCGTCGGTCAAATCTGCATCATCAAGGGGTTCACACATCAGCAGTCTATGTTCAAGCAAAATAAAAGAGCTTCAATATATAAAAGAAAAAAAGAAACTGGAACTGAAGCTCAGGGAGCTCGCTCTGGAACGCGAGATGCTTGACATAGAATATAAGCACCGTCTTAACGTCGTGGTTAACGAATATGGGTCACTTTCGGACACCTCCGTGGCATCATCACGCGGGAGTAGCCCCAAGCGACGAGTACGAGCCGAACCCGAGAGCCGAGTCAGCGAGTGGCTTAATGACATTGGAGAGATCGTCGAGACGCCGCATCGCCCCCACGACGACCCGCCTCGCGTTCGCGTAGAGACGCTACCCGTGCCGACACGGGCCGAGCGCGCCCGATCGCCGCCGCGCGGGCCGCGAGCTGAGTACCGATCGCCGCCGCGCCAGCCACGGAAAGGGGATAGATCGCCGCCGCGCAGACCGCGCAATGAATATCGGGCGCCGTCACCGGTAGAGCCGCCGCGACGATCACAATACGAGTACCGTGCGCCGTCGCCCTTAGAGCCAGAAATGGGGCCGTCGCGACCACGCAACGAGTACATGGAGTCACGAACTGAACCACAAAGGGATTACTTCGCGTCAACGCCGTTCACTCCTCATACTAAACTAAGGTCGTCGGTAGAGCCGCCGCCGAGTGACGCGGCTACTGCATTTAATAGGCTCGCCGACCAACTAAGGGACGCCGTACGCACAACGCCGCCAAAACAATGCTACGAGCTGCCACCTTTCTCGGGCAACCCGAACGAGTGGTTATTATTTTATAATGCCTACAGCGAGTCAACTCGACGCTACAATTTTAGTGCATTCGAAAACATGGCAAGGCTTCGAAATTGTTTACGTGGGGATGCACGCCAATGCGTGCAACATCTATTATCAACGTCGACACAGCCAGATTTAATAATGAAATTGTTGAAAAAGAACTTTGGAAGGATTGACCTTTTAGTCGATAAAGCGCTAGAAGAGCTTAAACGTCTGCCGCCTGTGGGTCCTAGCGCCATAGATTTAAATAACTTTGCTACAAAAGTCGTCAATATAGTAAGCACCTTGTGTGAACTGGATAGTAAAAATTACAGTAACAATCCTTTGTTGGTAAGAGAAATAACCGATCGTCTGAGTCCCCACTTACGAAGCAGATGGTGTGCATATGCCCGAGAAAATATAAATAATGGTAAATGTGAGCTTATGCTCATGGCGGATTTTCTCATCGAGGAAAGCGACGCCGAGTTAGAGTTCTCACACGCTCGGCTACCTACAAGCAATATGAAGAGGAGGGAAACGGCAGCGAAGGAAGCCGCCCGCCCATCAACGACGAGCCAACGAGTCCAGGGAAGTAGACGTCCACAGCAGGCGCAGTACCACGCCGAGCAGGCATATACGACGGGTAACGCCGAGGTGCGGCGTGTACCCTGCCTATGTTGCGGCGGTGGCCACAGAACCCCGGAATGCAAGCGGATCTTGGCCATGGACATAGGAGCTAGATGGGACTGGGCCAGGAGTAACACAATATGCTTCAGATGCCTAAACAGCAAGCATAGAAAGACTAAGTGCCATAACAAACCTTGTGGAATCGACGGATGCACTTTTAGGCATCATAAGTTGCTGCACGAGGGAAAGACGCAGGAAGTGACGCGTGAACGCCGGCCGCCAGTGTCCCGCGCGGCCGCGCCCTCTTCGCAGCCCACCGCCAGCCTAGGGTCCGGACATACGCCGGCGGTTATAGCACAAGAGCCGGACACTGTTACGAACACTACGGAGCATGTGAATAACACAACCACGGTGTTCCTCAAAATGGTTCCCGTCACCGTAGAGGGTCCTAAGGGGAAGGTGGACACCTACGCTATGTTGGACGACGGGTGCACTATAAGCCTGATTCAGACAGACGTAGCGGACACCGTAGGAGCTACGGGACCTGCCACGCCGCTATGTCTCGCAGGCGTAAGCAATATGGAAGCGGAGCCTGAGATAAGCAGACAGGTGAAGGTGCGCGTACGCGGAAAGGGCTTGGAAACCGCATACGATCTCGTCTTCACGACGGTACGACGTATAGGCCTACGCACGCAGCGGATGAGTAAGAAAATCATGGAGCTGGAACACTTCAAAAATATACCGACTGCGTGCTATGAAGAGGCTATACCTAAACTGCTTATCGGCATCGACCAATGGCCTGTGCTACTACCACAGGAAGCAATCGTCAGGGGTCTGGACGAGCCAGCGGCAGTGCTAACTGGGCTTGGCTGGGTGGTCTTCGGGGGAAAACCACGGCTGGTTATTCCCAAGGAGGGCGAGGAACACCTGATGCTGCACTGCCGCGAGAGGGATGAGAACCTAGACTCCATGCTACGAGATTATTTCAACATAGATTCGCTGGGAATAAAAAACGTTACAAAGGTGGATCCGCAAGTCCAAAGGGCCATGGATATTTTGGACAGAACAATAAAGAAAATCAACGACAATGGACCACGCTATGAAGTAGGTCAGCTATGGCGGGACGACGAACCACGAATGCCACCGACCATACAAACTGCAATGTGTCGGTTAAGGAGTATCGAGAGAAAGATGGACCGGGATCCGGCATTCGCTGAGAGTTACAAGGAACAAATTGATAATTTATTAAAGAAAAAGTACGCCGAGCCACTGCAGGAGCCGCCAGATAGCAAGATAGCGTGGGTGTTGCCGCATTTTGCGGTAACTAATCCGAACAAACCGGGCAAGATAAGGCTAGTCTTCGACGCTGCGTGTCGCGTTCAAGGGAAATGCCTAAACGATTTTCTTTTAGAAGGACCGGATCTACTACAGTCAATTATAGGGATTCTCTTTCGGTTCCGCGAAGGGCAATTTGCAGTTGTGGCGGATCTACAGGAAATGTTCCTCCAAGTAAAAATAAGGGCCGAGGATCAACCGTCACAAATGTTCATTTGGAGAGGGGACCGCCGGACAGGGAATCCGCAATTTTACAAAATGACGAGCATGCTTTTTGGTGCAGCAAGCTCACCATTTCTGGCCCATAGCGTCAGAAACAGAAACGCTATGGACAACGCTGATGAGTTCCCGGATGCTGTGGAAGACATCACACGTAATCATTACATGGACGATTACGTAGCCAGCAACCCGGATGAGAAGAAACTCTTACATCGTGCTACGCAAGTCGCGTCGTCTCACGCCAAGGGAGGGTTCCAGTTACGAGGGTGGACTTCAAACAGTGTGAAGCTACTCCAGCAGATCCCGACGGAGTTACACGCAAGTACACCGGCACAGCTCGGCAAAGGCAAGGAAAATAAGATCCTTGGGATGTACTGGAACCCTGAAACCGACCAGTTGGGTTTCAACACAACAATGATAAGGGTACCGGCCGAAGTGAAGGAAATGATACAGACGCCTACGAAGAGGCAAATGTTATCGGCCGTGATGTCAGTATATGACCCGCTGGGGCTGTTAAGCCACTATACTATAACAGCAAAAGTTCAGCTGCAAAATCTGTGGGCCAAGAAGCTGGACTGGGACTCTCCACTGCCAGAAGAGGATAAGCGTGACTTCGAGGCCTGGCTGCGAGCTCTGGATAGCGTCGCGAAGCTCAGGATACCAAGATGCTATCTTTCAACGGGGGCAGTGGCGAGAAGGGAACTACATGTGTTCGTGGACGCCAGCACCAAAGCATACGCATGCGTGGCGTACTGGCGAGTAGCCTCAAATGGCGGGGAGGCCCAAGTGAGCCTAATCGCGGCAAAAAGTAAGGTTGGGCCAACGAGGCAACTCAGCGTACCACGCATGGAACTTCAGTCGGCGCTCATCGGGTCAAGGCTACAGCAGACCATCCGAGAGGAGCATCGTCTGACACCAGATCAGGTCATCAAGTGGACGGAAACCTGCCGCGCAATGTGTGGCCACGCGGCATCGTCACCCAGGTGTACCCAGGACCGGATGGTGGAATACGATCGGCTGACGTACAAACCCGAGGAGGCGTGTTCCGGAGGCCCGTCACAAAGTTGGCTGTCCTACCGTTGCAACAGGAGCAGTCGCAGGAGCGTCAGCGGGGGCAGACTGTTACGGACAGCATGGACCCCTGCCGAGACGAATGCTCGGACGGTACAGACCCGGGCCGGAAAGAATTGCCTAAAGCGTAAAACTAAATAAAATTGCTATAGGGTGCCTAGCTATAGGATAGAAATAAGTTGACACAAGCACACTTTGTATGATTGACTTATCGGTCGATTGACTAGAAACAGGATAAAATTTTGGTCGCTATGAAAATAGCGTTTTGTGTCAGCTTGTTACGTGACGTCATCACCGCGGGTGAGCGGCCGGTGCGATCGCTGCGGAAGCCGAAAGCGTACTGAGCGGCGCGGACCTCGGTGCGCGGTATTTATATGTTCGGGTCGAGGCGACCCAATTTTACCTGATTTCTCCCAAGTTAGGCTTTCCCCAGGGATCGTAGTGACCTGTATAGATAGAACATAGGATTAGCTATCCGTAGACACAAACATTGTAAGCATTGGGCCTAGAATTATCGAGATATTAAGACTTAAAGTTATTTTTGTATGGAGTTGAACTATCGATGAAGATAATTCTTATATTCATGAATATTTTCAGCTGAAACTGGTATAATAGGGTAGATCTTCGTAAATGCTTTCTAAAAAGGTACGGTTCATCACTGAAAACCTCAGGGTTCCCGAGATAAACCCGAAAAGGTGGTTAAATACGGGGAAAGTTCTACGCCCAATGCGAGAAAGAGATAGCACAAGAAAGAGAAGTCCACGTAACGAGGCCGTTCTCGAATTATCTGGAGTTACTTTCGAGACCTCGTATTCGCCCTATATAAGCAGGCGAGATACGGCCTGCGGACAGTGAGTTAGTACAGTCAGTTCAGTTCAGTTCAAGCGATCGGAAAACAAAAAGGAAAAGTGAGGAAAAAGTGAAAGTGCCCTAAAGTTGTGATCAGTATTAGTGGTAATAGTGGTTTTAGTGCTAGTTACGTGGACCGCTTAGTTATTTTACCTTAGTAAGTACTAGAATAACGTTATAGTGAAAGTGCCTATAGTGTTAGTGTTTTAGTGCTTAAGTTTGGTGCCTAAGGTATAGACTAAGTGTGTGCTAGTGCTAAATAAATAAGAATCTAATCAAGTGGTGTTTGTTTGACGCTCCAACTACGTCCCACCGTGGGAGGAATTGGATTTCCGAACCAGCAGGCTCCGTAAATAAATATTAAACTGAGTTATCGCTGAGAGCTGACTCCAGGGTGTCCTCTGGCGGTTACAACAACCATCAAATACATCTACATCCATCCATCACAATAAAACTAAAAGAGGAAGCGTTATAAAAATACACATCTTAGTGTATTTTGTATGTATATTGCACTATATCTAAAGTCTGCCGTGAACTTGCAATGAATAGTGTAAACAACTGACGCAAATTGTTTTTTTTTTTTTTACATATTTGTACCACAGATCTAGAATATGACGCTTACGCTTAAAGATAAATATCTCGGAAACCGAGCTTTCCTCGGGAAACATAAAAACTCAAAAATGCGCGTTTTCGCATTTATAAGACCTAGCTAGATTGATTTTTCGCCCCCGAAAATCCCTAGATAGCAAATTTCAATTCATTTTCGTTACAGCCGTTTCCGAGATCCCCGTAATATATAAATATACACAAATTGCTTGTTTAAAGGTATACGATTGAAGTCTGCAAAAGGGAATACCTCACGTATATTAGTACGAAAGAGGCAGACTACAAATGAAAAACCGGTCCAGTGCGAGTTCGTTTTACTCGCGCACCGAGGGTTCCGTACAAACTTTGATTTATCTCTTGTAACTATAAAGGCGAAATGCTTTTGATCAGATGTACCTACAATAAGCATATTTGTGTACAGCGCCATCTATCGGCAAATTTTCTAACTAATTTGCGCGATGTAATGCACGTATGTTGGTTTTTCGTGGATAATTCTCTATCACGTGAACCGATTTCAAAAATTGTTCTTTTATTTGAAAAAAAGGCGGTTTAATATAATTCCATTTCCAGTGTAATAAACACACTTATAGTTGATTAAATTACAAACTGAATTCGGGAAGGTTTATTGTTAATAAAAAAAAAAGTTACCAAGATCTTCTTCTCAAGTCTGATTATATTTTATATAATGGGGGGGGGGGGGGGGGGAGTTTGATAAGGGGGGATGGTATTTTTTTTTCACTTTTTCCTTCATAAATCAATTTTTTGCCACTCCTAAAAAATAATAAAAAAATGTTTTGGAATGGTCAATTTGAGCTCTCTCAAATACCCCACTTGACCTAGTCACTAGACTTTGAAATTTTGCTCCCTCTTCATATTTGGCATTTCCCGTAGTTATTAAAAATAAAATAACAAAATAATACTTTTAATGTGTCTGGATTAGCGTTGTTCATAACTATTCCAAATTTCAAATCGATAGCTTAAGTGGTTCTCGAGATATTTAGCGTCGTGACAGACGGACGGACAGAGTCGCACCATAAGGGTTCCTTTTGTACCTTTTTGGTACGGAACCCTAAAAACGTGACCACTTTCGAGTGTTGTAGCGGCCGCCGATATGTGCCAAAACGTAAAGTTAGCGGATTGGAAAACAGCGGTGATAGCACGGTCGCATTTATATTGTCTGTCACCATGCCTGTCACGTTCTAACAAGTATCGACAAGTACCGGGCATCGGCTAAAGGTTGTGGCGCCATCGCTCGAAACGATGCCGCCATACCTTTGGCCTTCGATCTATTAAATGGCGTCACTATTTGATATTTAACAAATTTAACACATATCAGTGAAAGAATAAGGATCAAAGTCAAATGGCGTTCTAAAAGTTTTAATCATGTGTTGAAAGATGGCAGTAAATTCACTGTGGCTAATACAAAGTTTTCTTTGACAATCCACCTCTATTTCAAATTATCTTTGCTTCCCATGACACTTGTTGACATCATTCCGATTTGGGGCCCATTTCTCGAACGGCATTAGACTAATATTATTAGTCCACAAACTGTCAAAGCGTATGGGTTACTATGGCAATACACTAATAATATTAGACTAATATTATTCGAGAAATGGGGCCCTGGTCGCACTGTTGATATTTGGCAGGCGATCTTGTACATTGTAGATTTGTGGCATTTTTCATAATAATTAGTAACTCTGATATCACTTGTCAGCGCGTGTTAAAATTAAAATTCAGTTAAGTAGGGTTTTTTTTGCAAAAAAACGATTAACAGTAAGAAAAACAGAAAACATGATTGTGAATTACGGCCGTCATGTCCTGATCGATAATGACAACAAGTTGAATTTACTTCTATCTCATTGTCTGTGAGACGTTGGTAAAGTAAATAAATAAAACAACTAACTAAAGGTTGTCTGAAAGAGATTGCTTTTAAGCGATAAGAGCGCCTGTTGTTTACCTCTTCTTATTATGTTGTATTATTTGTATTGTTTCTGTATTCAGGTGTGCAATTAAGATTATTTGTATTGTATCGTATACATAATATATGATATAAAATTATTGTGACATTATTATTACACAAATTGAGTAACTCGCGAAGTAAGCTTCAAAGGGCTTCTTTAGTGGGTTACTTAGACTACGATATATATAACATAACACATAATTAAATACGTATTGATATATACATAGAAAATACCCATGACTCAGGAACAAATATCCGCGCACATCACACGATTAAATGCCAGGATTTGAAACCAGGAACATCGGCTTTATAGGCAGGTCTACTACCCACTAGGCCAGACAGATCGTCATCGCAAAATATTTTGCAGCATTATGCAATATTCACACATGATATTACTTAGCTACTTTAGCTTTGATGTCGACAATTTGGAACCATGTCACAACTAAATCCCACTATTTATGTGTAGCGTTTTGGGTGGCGATGCGCTAGAGTTAATTTGACACGGTCCCAAAATATTCAGCGAATGAATTATCGTAGGGACCGTCAAAATAAACATTTTTGTAATATGTATAATAAATTCGGTAAGTTGTAATGGTGTGGATTTGTAGTTTTGTTTTTGACTGACGGTGTAGTTTATAGTGATTTGGTTGAATAGGGTTCGATAAAACCAAAATTGATTTTGATGTACGTATTTTTCTCCTAATTAATTAGGTATAAAAGTATGTACAAGTGTATATTGTACCGTAGCCATAAGATATATCGGGGCATTAAATATTAATTGACTTAATAAAATTGACGACGAGATCTGGCCTAAGTGGATGGTCCTGGGTCCGGTGGGGAATACCGGTAACAGCATTTATTTGTGTGATGAGCACAGATATTTATCCTGAGTCGTGGGTGCTCTCTATGTACTTAAGTATTTGTATATTATATATTTCGTTGTCTGAGTACCCACAACACAACTCTTCTTGGCTTACCGTGGGACTTAGTCAATTTGTGTAAGAATGTCCCTATAATATTTATTTATTTGTATTTAGTAAAAAGTAACGCATTGAGTAAAAGCTGTGTTTAGATTTTTTAAATCAGAAATTAAGACGCCTTTACAGTCAACTAATTATTTAAAAAGTCGGCCAAGTGCAAATCGAGCCACGCAAAGTAATTTTCGGGGAAAGCATTTATTAAGCAATGTTTCCTTATTGTTTGTACGCTGGGTGCAACACTTAGGAGGAGGGGGTGATTCGAAGCGATTAGTTTCAAAAGTGACTAAGTCCATATTAAAAACTATTTTTATTTTTTATTTTATTAATTAGGCACTCAAAACAGATAACATTTACTACATGATATAATTATTTTAAGTTGAGGTTTTGGTTGGGAATGCCATCCAAAGCATGTATGCGCAGCATGTAATACACATTAAAGAGCGAAAACTACAACTATACTAACTACACTTAGTTACACAATAAAACAATTTTTAAACACAAATTAATTTGCATAAAGAAAATAAAGCAAAGAGTAAAGGGAGATTGAAACGCACATGTAAGATTAATACAAACCTAACGTAGTGGTGATACTATTTCTCTAAGTTGATTAAAAATAAACAGAACCCTCTTCATAAAAATCATAGATCTCTCTTCCGCAGCTGTCCGCATTCTTTCTGTCAGTCCGTCGCGCTGTTCGTTATAACGTTAGCAACTAATATAATCGCCTCTAACCGCTCATTTGTTTCTATGAGAAACAGTAATTGTTCCATTTAATAAAGTGATAAACAAGAAATACATTTACGTTTTATTTTTGGCGGTGGAGAAACATGGTGGAACGCAAAATTCAATGAAACCAGATAAAAATCTGATCAAGTTGGATTCGAACTACGCATGGAGTTTTAAAATGTTTCCAATCTTATTTAGGACTGTGATCAAAAAAATTCAAATTATCTTCAAGATCGATACATCATCAGCAAAATACACCCTATGTGTAAGTGTTATAGCTTACGAATAAAATACCTCTAATAGACAGAGGTTACTTAACTATTTATAAAGGATCACCTTAGGAGGTACCTGGAGGTGCACAGTGGAAAAGGAGACTGCATCAGTTGGCCTTGGCTGGGTGGAGCTAGAGGAGGCTGCGCTGGACCGTGAAAGATGCCCTATGTTCCTGATGAGGGATAACATAATACCATCATCATCATCTCGACGGATTCAGTTTATGCTATTATTACTACGTAATCCTAAAGATGAGCGGTGATATTGCCCTCTTAGCCTATTCGGTGGTGACCCTGCCTACAAAGCAGGGGCCCATTTCTCGAACTATATTAGACTAATAATATTAGTCCACGAACTGTCAAGTCGTATGAGTTACCATGGCAACACTATAATATTTGACTTATACCGTTCGAGAAATGGGCCCAGGTCTCGGTTTCAAATCCTTATTTGTGTGTTTATCACAAATATTTGTTCTTGCGTTATAGACGTTTTGTTTGTATTTAAGTATTTATCCTACCACAAGCACAACACGAGCCTTATTGAGCTTAGGTTAGGCCAATTTGTGTAAGTTTTTCCCATAATATTTAGGTATTTATTTATATTAAACCCTTTAGGCATAGTAAGTCACTTTCTTACGACGTAACTTTGAATGTAGTTATAAAAGCCACGATCAGGGGCTTATTTCTCGAATGGTATTTCTCCGTTCGTGGAAATGGAATAAAATTAGTCTAATACCGTTCGAGAAATGGGCCCCAGTAATACGAATTCAAGCGTCAGTCTAAATGTCATAAATCCAAAATGTCTACTCTATCGTAAATTACTCGATCGCATAGACATTTTGACAGAAAGATTAACAGCAGATCAAGTCGAGAATAAATCGAGATGTTATTTATCGCCAATTAATCGATTACGCATCATGTTATACCTATATTAATTATATTTATATGTCAAGATAAATTATTTCTAATTGTGGCGTTTATTTTTGGCAGTAATTAAGAAGATTTTTTGTGGAATGCAATGATTCATCGTAATGTTTAATCTAACTTTAACTGTTTCATTTTTATATTTTTTCTACTACTACTAATGAATATTTTATTTTTAGTGTAGTTAAACAAAAAATCTACCTACACTATAGATTGTTCGTATTCATGTGCCTATTATATTTTAAAACAAGATAGCTATATCTTTAAAATACTAAACGGTAGTAAACTAAACCAGCCCCGGGGTCATACCTTCATTATATCCATGGTTTGCAATTTGTAAATTTTTAATTCCCGTGGACTCAAACTATATTAGTCTACAACTCTACACAGTTGAATGAGACATAACGACTAAAGTGAAGACATAAATCTAAGGATTACGACCAGCCTAGTTGTTCACGGGTTTTAAATGAACGACTATTTTAAACTTCAAGAGCGTAGGGCCCAGCATAGCGACATGAAAGCTCATTCGCAACTGGAGCAATAACTATATCTTAGTACAATGGGGAATGTTCTGAATAACTTTTTGAATTGGTGCCATCGTCGCGTTTTTATCACCGCACCTCCAGCCAAAGAAACAAAGCTCATCCTCACTTCCTCGACACGTGGCAAACCAAGAACAAGCGGGCATCTCGATCGTTTTTGCCAAAAACATGTAAGCTGTAGAATCAGCTACCTTCTGAGGTGTTTCCCTTGCGCTCTGACATGGGGTTCTTCAAGAAGCAGGTATTTAGGGTTCTAAAAGGTTGGGAACGCATAAGTGGCTCCTCCGATGTTGCTTATATCCATGGGCGGCGAAGACTGCTTCCCATCAGGCGGCTCTTCTGCTCGTTTGTTGACTATTACATTTAAAACAAGGTGTAGACCACAGCCATGATAAAGGCGTGGGGTGGGGGTCCTTAGCTTTGCAGAACAGTGAATCTATTACTTTGGTTGGCAATGTACTTGTAAAACCATTGGAGTTGCAAGCTTTCATAGGCTACAGTAACCCACTATTCGGTGGACTGTACGTTTGTTTGCCACCATCGTGGATTAAAAAACATCATAATAATATATAGCAGCACTTTATCGCCCACTGCTGAGCATTAGGTCTCTCTTCTTCTCTTCTAGTTTCTAGTACGCCCCTTTCTCCCAGTCCTGAGCTAATCTCATCCAGGAGCCCATTTCTCGAACGGTTTTAGTCTAATATTATTAGTGTGTTGCGATGGTAACCCATACGACTTGACAGGAGCCCACTTCTCGAAAGGTATTAGACTAATACTATTAGTCCACGAACTGTCAAGTCGTATGGGTTACCATGGCAACACGCTAATAATATTAGACTAATGCCGTTCGAGAAATGGGCGTCATCAGTGACCCGTTATAAAAAATATACTGACGAATTAGTCTACATTTAGTTTCCAATAAAAGATTATCTTATTCCAAAAGTTATTAATCTATTTAAAATTGTGACATTTAATTTATTACACCTGTCTTTCCATTTAACATTGTCTCCATTTTTCTTCTCGAACAAGAATTAATAAATTTCCACGTCTTGTTATAATCGTTCGGACATTTAGATTTGACATTTATAAATCTTTTAACGTCTTCCAGTAATTTCATTGATATTGGAACATGGCACGGGATTTTGGACGTCTCTAATGTCCAGTTTTTAAATGCCGATTTGATATCTGAGAGTTCTGAGACGTGTTATAAAAATATGAACCTATTAGGTAGTCTAAAGATGAGCGATTTCTAAACGCTCATCTTGTCGAACGTGAGTTCAAACACTTCAAATGTTAGCTTTTCCTATCGTTAGTGTCATATGTGAGGAATCATTATTAATGATTCATTAAAACGTAAGACGAAGTAAACTTAAACTTCTGTCGTTCCATCCCTCCCTACTTAATAGTAGATTTTAACCAAGGGATGAATAATGGGTACCTACCCATTCCTGTCGACTGAAATGGTGCTTTTCTTCCGAGTTAAACACTCTACTTCTACTTTTCATTTCGAATACGAGGAAAGTAAAATACATGTGCATTAAAAAAACACGGCTAAGTACAAACTTCAGTAGTATTTCTTGAGGGTACTTTCAATTAACAATTTCGGTAAAAATATCGTTATTTATGGAATGGGGAGTTAATTATCAAAATGGAAATGGTAACAATCACATTAAAAAAAAAATGTAATAAAGGGAAAACACGTACTTGGAAACTAAAGTGCTGTAGAGCAGAAATGTATAATTTTCTGCACACTTTAGAACACCAACGACCCACTTTCAGAGCATGAGAAATTAAAAGTATGTTTCAAAACCGATGGGTAAGGTGACAGGTGTCATCTCCATATAATCTATAATATAAAAACGTCAAATCTCGCAAATTTGTATTGACATGACACCTGTCAGCGTACCCATCGAGTTTGAAAAATACGATATAGGCGAAAAGTAACAGGAACGAGCAAAATTAAAAAGTTACTTGGATTTTTTGGACATTTGTATATAATATATTTGGAAATATTTATATATTATATATATCGTTGTCTAAGTACCCTCAACACAAGCCTTATTGAGCTTACTGTGGGATTAGTCAATTTGAGTAATAATGTCGTATAATATTTTTATTTATTTATATTTATTATTTGTACACTAACTAATCACGAGTTTTTCTTATGTATTATACGTGAATTAAAAACCCAAGAATCAATAAATATCCGTGCTGAATTCGCAACTTATATGAAAGTTAGAAACATAGTCTCAATTTAAAATCTTAATATCATTGAGAGTCCCCGGCAAGCTCGGTCGAATTTCACCTTCCCATACAAACGGAATTTTGTTCTTATTTTTAAACTACGTGTTGCATTGTAATGAAACTTTACACATACAATGAAATCAGATATATCTAGTCCTGTAATTAGTTTGTATAGCTCCAGTCTATAAAACAAACAAAATAGAGCAAAAACGAGTTTTGTGTGAAAAAAATTCTCTGTATTTTTTTAACTATGGTATCTGAAGCTACATATTTAAACGAATTACAGGACTAAATATATCTTATCCTATTGTAAGTACAAAGTTTCAGAGCAATCTAGCTAGTCGATTAAAATGAGAGCTTAACTACGTTAGTATGGAGAACCGGGCTAGGGAACCCTTAATGCCAAACACTCCAAAACAAAACGATATCTTTCGACACACATGTACTCTGTAGAAATAAATCTCACAACGAACAATTTCCAGCGGCCAAAGATCCTACTAAAAATACCGAGTCAGTTTTGTTTTGATCGATTTAAATATCCTGTTGTCAAAACAACGCCGACGTTTGACGATCGAATTATAACCGAATCGATTCTCGCATCGACATGTCTCATGATCGATTAAAATAGGTCAATATGTTGTAAATCAAAAAGATTTCGACATTTAGAAGTATTTAAATGTTGAATTATGATTTTAAACATCTGTATATTTGCAGATGACTGTATTTAGTCAGCATAGGAAATTAGCTTAGAGTACAAGACATAGGAGATCAGTCAATTTGTTTCTTCAAATACCTGTTCGAACAAGTTTTTTTTATTTTGACAATATTTGTATCTAAATTGCTTAAAACGTTGACTAAACCTAAAAGGGATAAAGCTTAATTTGGCCTTTTTATTCTTCAATATTTAAATTTACCGAGTTAAAACCTTCAGTTCAACAAAATTTCGTACCAAATGCTCAAGATAACCTATATCTGTAAGATATTACAAAATCCGGCTTCTCCAGAATATCCAGCCAATGGCATCCGATGCAAGCGACCTTGATGTCTCTAATTAACTCTAAAATTATGTAATTAGTCCGTATTTTTGGCACAACATTCTCCAACGAAGGAATGACGATAATTCATTGAAACTACAGGAACTTGTAACGCGCAATAACAGTGATTTAAATGAAATCATCTGCATTAAGATGTACAGAGCCATCGTTAACGTCTTTAGAAGTGTACTAGAATAATTATTCGTTGCTGATAAATGAGGATTGTCTTATCAGTGGTAATTAGACCACTACTATGTAAATAGATTTAAGGTAATGTTTAAAATTCACACAAATCACAATTGTGATTAATGTAATATACTAAATAATTCTAAAACATTGGTAATATAGTTAGCTAAGAGCAATTGCAATGTAGAATGACATATCGTCGTGAATTATTTAATGTTAAAATTTAATTTAAAGATTTGTCGGCGCACTATTTCGCACAGCGTATAAGTATCGCCATACAGCGGGGAAATACGGCCAGCCTTCTAGGCACCTTGCCCATTGACGGCGATTTGGGCCAAATTTTTTATCTTTAGTTTAAGTTGTTAGTAAGTTTTATTATGTATGTTTATTTCTTTGTTTTTGGATATTAAAAGTCTCTTTGTAGTCAGCAGTGTATCAAGCATTGCATGCAAATTCTACTTCAAAATGTTAAAATTAACATTAAATAATTTTCACATAAAAAGTTAAACATCACCTAAAATTATATAAATTATGCTGTCTAACATAATAGCAGGTCCGTAGGTTAACTATGCTAATAAAAAAACATGTACTCCCATTAAATTAACAAGCTAGTCTGTTGTCTGAAGAAATCATAGAAGTAGAAAATAATCTAACAACGTAATCTATAAAGTTATCTTCGATGCAGAGGTCGAAATAAATATGTCGCCGTCGACATGACGTAGTCATACTGCTAGCCAACTAATTATATTATATTTAAAATTGTGAGCATTTCAATAATATTTTTATAAACTCTAGAATGCGGCGATTTCAATATGATTAGTTTTTCGGATCAAAGTGGATTGACTCATCTACAACATTATACCGGGTGTTTCCTGTAACAAGAGCAATAAATTAAACTGTAGACTGTACTCCTCAAACTGACCAACATTTGTTCAACAACTTTGAAAAATAACTTATGTTTTGTTTTTTATTACACATTTAAGTTGATTCTAAGACGCAATGTATTGCGAATTTTGTTATGTTTAAACCGTGACAAGCAACGTCAAACACACTGATGTCAGCGTACATTGAAAATAATATTAAATTTGTCTGAAAAAGTTAAAATCTAAAGATTTCATAATTTTTAAAAGTTGTTAATCAAAAGTTATATCGTTTTAGGAATAAAATGTATAGTTTGATTATTTGCTCGTGTTACAGGAAACACCCGGTATATGTTTTTAATATTTATATTGTCTTTAAATATTTTAAATATAAGTGATGGAGGTTTAAATAATTATATGAATATATGTCATTTCTATCTTTTAAAAGCATTACTATTGAAAACATAACCCATTACAATATAGTTTCTTCAAACATCAAAGAGTGCATTAAGAATTCTACCACATTAAATATGTTATTAAGATTGTCTGTTTTTATTTTAACAATATCGGAACGATTTATACTATAGATGTAATACTTGAGTACGTATAATATAGTATCATTGGTCTATTCTGAAGATAAGTCTAATGCAATAAAAGATAACGATGAAGAAATAAATAAATATTTAACCAAACTAGTAAGTTCAGATGAGAAATTCAACAATGTCAATATAAACACACTACACACACAAACACACTTTAATCTGGCAAGTGCAGCGTAAAGCGTGATAAATGGCATTTATGAGTGGGCTGTGGAATTCGATCGTCGGAGGGACCGATAAAGAGGTGACTTGGGAGGAGATCTCGCAGTTCTACTTCGATAAGGGGAAGAAGTACTTCTCTGTGTCAGAGTGGGACAAGCAGGAGACGCCAGTGGTGTACGGGGAGGCGCATAAGATAACCTTCAATAAGGAGAGGTTAGGGTTCACGCCTATGAACTTTGTGTCTATCTACAATATTGACACTAGAAAAGGTTTGTATTAGTTTGATACTCTACGTACATATACGGTTTTCACAAATCAGCATCTTCCGCCCGTTGTCCCGGCTTTCTGCTATGGCTCATGGGAGCGTCGGGTCCACTTGGCAACTAATCCCAAGAATCGCGGTAGGTACTACTTCATGCGAAAGCGACTGCCATCTGACCATCCAAGCCAGAGGGTATACTAGGCCTTAAAAGCGACTGGTAATTAAATACCAAATGATATTTCGTACACAAGTTCCGCAAAACTCATTGGTACGAACCGGGGTTTGAACCCGCGACTTCGGGATTGAAAGTGGCACGTCCTTAATATACTTACTCCGTTGGCTCAGCGACCCAAAATGAGACTTGGCCTCCGACACCAGACAGCGCCACTTTTCTTGATCCTGTGCGAATTCTCGCCAATTGTTGACTCAAAGTTCGCACAGATCCGCCTCCACCATGTCGCTTCAGCGGTACCTGGGGCGTCCGATAGGACGTCCCCCTGCTAGGCGACCTAGGAACCCTCTTTTCACGTTCCGTTCTTCATCCATTCTCTCAAGATCGCCCAACCAACGGAGTCTGTGAGATTTACTCTCTCCCATGATGTTAGGTTCAGCTACTAAGGTCTTCAATCTCACGGTTTCTAAGGAGTGAGGACTGTCCCGCTTCCATCCTTATTATACGATTTTCATAAAATGTTTATTTATTTACTTGGGCCGCCTTTGGTGACTGCAATTCGTTTTCATTTTTACAAATTAAGACACAAAATTACTTATACATAATGATTAAATTTCTTTAAAAAATGATTTTTACTATAACTTAATTGAAAATAGGAACTGTATTGTAAATTACCTATATTCTGACATTATCGGTGTAAATCACCAAAATATACTAGATAAGTACCTTTGTGCTTGCTGAGCTAAGAACTACATTCTTAAGCTAGTGGCATGGCAATGGCAGATGGTGCAATATTTAATGTGTAAAAAGCCATCCATATTTCAAATGAATGTGTTAGCGTATAACGTTCTAAGAAGTATCACGGCTTTGTTGTCCAAGAATAATTTGCACAAAATGGTTTTTGCACATATCGTCAAAAAATGTGACAATTGTTCATCAACTAGTATGGAGACTAATAGTAACATTGTTGTTTTTAGCGGAAGTAAAGATGCCGAGCGGCCACGTGGACAAGCCAGCGATAGAAGACAACCGCGACGGCACGGTCAGCATCAAGTATGAGCCGCGAGAAGAGGGCGTGCATGAATTGTATGTCAAATACAATGGGGAGCATGTGCAGGGTAAGTAATTTTAGTTACTTACTCGTATTACATCTATGGAGGACATACCATCACGCTCCGCCTTTTATGCCATTTAGGGTCCTAGCTAAATTGGTTGATCAATACTTGTGCTATAAAATATTCAATTTAGCTAGAACCGGAGCGTGACGTGACTGTACAGTCAAGTGTAAAAATATGGGTGTAAACATCTTACTCAAAAATATGTCCATAGCATCTTATTCCAGTGTAATAAGAGCGTAGTACCATATTTATGAGACGATTTATTCGATACTTATTTTTGCACTTGACTGTACATCGTAGGCTATGTCTCTGTCTTAGTCAATACATTATAAAAGTAAAAAAAATAAAGGCAGGTTAAAAAAATAAGTATGACGAAAACAAGTAGCAAGATTAGTAAATTATGTTTATGATTCCGCAATTGGATGCATTTTGCAGTGCCATGTCATAGGATTTTTTCTCAATTTGTACTATTTCACTTTGTAATCTTTCTATGGCAATGTCATTATCATCCTATATGCCCACTAGCAAAGTCACAGGCCACAGCAATCAGCCTTCTTCACAGCATAGTCTTCTGGTGGACTTACCGATACTACTTATAAAAATAACATTTATCTTTCCTTCCAGGTTCCCCCTACAAGTTCCACGTGGACTCCATCCCCTCGGGCTACGTAACGGCCTATGGCTCGGGTCTGGTGAGCGGCGTCAGTGGAGAGCCGAGCCAGTTCACCATCAGCACCAAGGGTGCTGGCGCTGGGGGGCTGTCCATGGCTGTGGAGGGACCTAGCAAAGCTGAGGTATGTTTAATAATCCACGTGGACTCCATACCCTCGGGCTACGGCCAGGGTCTGGTGAGCGGCGAGCCATTTCACCATCATCAGCTGCAAATATGAAGCAGCTAAAAATGTTATGATCCCAAATATCATTAGTGCAATCAGTCAAAGCAAATGTTATAAAGGCTTGATTACGCACATTTAGAAGAATTTTATGCAAAGTAATCAATCAAGAATTTATGAATAACCTAACTGTAGTGAATAGGGTTTATTAACAGTATCTTTGTGTTCTACAGATCACATGCCACGACAACAAAGACGGCACAGTATCTGTCTCCTTCCTGCCCACTGCTCCAGGCGAATACAAGGTCTCCGTCAGGTTTGGAGACAAGCACATCAAGGGATCCCCCTTCACTGCCAAGGTAAGCCCTATAACGGATAAATTTACGCTGGCGCGAAGACCCAAAATGAGTCTTGGCCTCTAACACAAGATCTCGCCCTTTTGCTCGGTCCTACACCGATTCTCGCCAGCTTTCGCCAACGCTGAGGTCACGGAGATCTACCTCCCATCGATACTTAGTATGATATACAGGACGGCATCCGGTTGGTCAACCCGAATATGCTCCTTTTACTGCCCAATCTTCTTCTATTTATTCGAATAAAACATTTACCTAATATACCAATGAGGTTACCGGCTACGGATTTCGATAGAGAAATCAAGAAGATATAGTTCTTCCTTAAACCTAACCGTCAAAACCATACAGTCGATAGATATTCCTCCTCTTCCTCTTGATTTTACATCTTTATAACATACGTCCCATAGCATCTTTTTTTTAAACAAACGTTTTTAAACAAATGAAATTATATCTACTCGTACTACCTTTAACAAATTATTATTATTTTTTTATTTAAGCCTTTTATTTCCAATAGAAAAAAATACATACATGCACGAATAAATTTTAAAATCATTTAAAAGTATTTACGTTTTTCCTTAATTCTCTTAATCTAATTAAATTATATTATTTTGTAATTATTGTTTTTTTATTTATTTATATAAATAATATTGAATATTGCGAAATAATAATTTATAACAATTTAAGTTCTATTGGATGTCCATTTATGGACATAGGCCTCCTCCATACTATGCCATATTTCCCGATCGGTGGCGGCACCTTTAACAAATAATCACCTCAACTTACAGGTAATATTGTAAATATTCCAGTGTTTGACATTGTTTCAATTAAATAGTTGTAATCTTCAATCTTAATGTAATAATAAAGTTGATATATTGACTCAACTATTGGACTTAGGATGCCGGAAGTTCGACAGCCAAAAGAACGGTTACTTAATTAGAAAAACTGTTTTAAAAATCAGAACGTACATACTCTGGAAAGCCAACATTGTCAGAAGAGAAAAAACGCGTAATTAAAAAATTGCACAGGTTATCGAACGCGCCCAGATTTTTCTGGTTTGCCGCCTTTTTCTACTTACAAAGTTGGCTTACCAGGTTAGGTATAAATGGTGACTTTTAAGTATTACTTTGCACACGTCATACCATGCTACATATCATACGTTACTATTTCTACATTTTCCAGGTAACTGGCGAGGGTCGCAAGAGGAACCAGATCTCCGTGGGCAGCTGCAGCGAGGTGACTCTGCCAGGGAAGATCACTGACAACGACATCCGCAGTCTAAATGCTTCTATCCAGGTATATTTGAACTTTAATTGTTGATTGTTTTTCGGAATGGATTTGTTATTGATTTGTTTCTTGTAATTAATTTTTGATATCTCGTTGAAGATGAACTTGTTTTCTTTTGTTTTTCATTCCAATTATTCGATAAATGTAAATTTATTCGATAGCGAAACGTGACGTACGCGTTTGCGTTAAGTCTCATTTTGTATGGGATTTTGAGTTTCGTCCCGCTTGGCGCGCTGTTTCTAAATCCCATACAAAATGACACTTAACGCAAACGCGTACGTCACGTTTCGCTATCGAATAAATTTACACTAGGGGTACAGTTAGGAATTTAAGAAGTTTAACTCAGTATTTACGAAATATACTTATACATTTACCATTTACGTACATTATTTTTCAACCTCTGACCCATGTCATCTCAGTAAAATTTTGTAAGATTTTTCATTTTTAGGTTACAAATTATATGAAGATGACACTTGCCACCCATCGAGTACCAAAAATCCTATATTTCAAACTTTCTCAAACAAAAATCAAAATATCTGTGGGGCTATTTTAAAGAAGAAACCTATGTGTATAATGATGATTATTTTTCCAGGCCCCATCAGGCCTGGAAGAGCCTTGCTTCCTGAAACGCCTACCATCGGGCAACATCGGCATCAGCTTCACGCCGCGCGAGTCCGGTCAGCACATCGTCTCCGTCAAGAAGATGGGCGTCCACATCCAGAATTCGCCTTTCAATATAACTGTGCAGGATCAGGAGGTTGGAGACGCTAAGAAAGTTAAGGTGAGTTAGGGTCGTTTCTTAAAGTCACGGTTTACGATGATCAAGGCCGTCAGTGTCAAGGTCGTCCTTTCACATAGACCGCGAGCCAGAAACAGATTTCCATGACCAATCGCCTCCCGGGTGAAATAGTGGTTAACGGCTATGTATCATAAACCTTTGTGGACGTCAGCTGCCGCTCAGTGGGTGGGTTGAGGAATGACAGCCAACGAAACACGTAAAAAAATTTAGACATCGCCTCCCGTTTGATACTTTGTCAGATGATAGTACAGATGCTGTTGTTAATTTAAAATATTTTCAGCCGGTTGCATCGCGGTGGTACGAACGTCAGCCGGTCGAATGAACATGTAAAAAAGTGCTTTACCTTTTTATGATAGTAATAAAACAATTATGGAAGTCAAACAATCATCAGGCGTTTCAAATAAACCGTTACGCAATTAACACATTACGCATACTTTGCGGACATAAAGTGGTAGGGCGTGTATTTTTTATATGTTCATGTCATCAACTGACGGTCTTTCCACCGCTGACTTTTTTAAAATCTATGATAGCATCTAAACTATCATCTACAAAGTATAAGCCGGGAGGCGATGACTGACGATATATGCTCCTGGCCCGCGGTCTAATATCTGTATTCCGTATTAAAGTATTCTCTGGTGTACCCAAAGGGAAACTATTACCCTGGGACATCAAACAAATACCACAACACAAATCAGTGCGATATGACGATACAATGTTGCAGGACTTACTCTTGTTTTTCCGTTTTCCAGGTATCTGGCAGCGCTCTGAAAGAAGGCAAGACTCACGCCGAAAATACCTTCTCTGTGGACACCAAGAATGCTGGATACGGTGGTCTTTCGCTGTCTATTGAAGGTACACACTTAAAATACATACTTTTATTGTTTGGACTAAGATCTCATCATCAGAACTGAGTTTTGACAAAAACCGGGCCCAATCTGTATATACATAGATTCAAACAAAAATATTTTTCAAAATCGGTTCATAATTGACGGAGTTATGAAGTAACAAACATAAAAAAAACACACACACACACCGAATTGATAACATCCTCCTTTTGAAATCTTGAAGTCGGTTAATAAGGATGGTTTATTCACTGGTTTTCCTTTTAGGCCCCAGTAAAGCCGAGATCCAGTGTGCGGATAGCAAAGATGGCGTCCTGAACATCAGCTACAAGCCAACCGAGCCTGGGTATTATATCGTTAACCTGAAATTCGCTGATCACCATGTGGAAGGCTCACCGTTCACTGTTAAGGTAAATTTGTGAAAGTCGGCATTCTATTCAAAATTATCTTCAAATAATGAATTAATGGTAAATAATAAATAATTCATATGAAAAGGTAGAAGATACTGATGACATCTTACTTAGTCACTGGATACGTATATGTGCTAATCACGTAACATAACACTTTGGGGTAAAATCGAGCACGTCGTGTTTGATATTGATGGATCACTGACCATTTTTGACCATTATTGATTTTATTTTCACAGGTTACTGGTGAGGGCAGCAACAGACAGCGAGAGAAGATTCAGAGGCAGCGCGACCAGGCGCCGCTCACCGAAGTTGGCACCAACTGCAAGCTCACCTTCAAGATGCCTGGTAAGTCATATGGTTTTGTTATATTTGAAGTTCTTGTATAGTTGTGTAACACACGTATTGTGTTGTATAGTCAGCATCAATAGTAGCAGATGAAACAACGCGCCAAAAGTATCTGCCATCCTGGATAACTTTTTCAAATAGAGATAAATCTCTAAAGTTTCCGTTTGTTTAAGAGTAATCTGTTACAGTCTAATTGTTCCACGCATAGAGACATAAATATCTCTTTTTCTTTAAGCTGTTAGATAACGATAAATACTTTTGAAGCGTAGTCTGATCCACTAGTTTTGTTGCTGATTTTACATACTACTAGAACCTAATTCAGAACTCAATAAATATGACTCCTTTCCATTGGGACTCATTAACTCACAAAAGTAACTACACAGTAACTTCATTCGCGAGGATCGATTTTATTCCTTTTCGCCTTTACCGCGTGATGGAATTTTTGAAGCATTCATGTCCAAAACTTTTCATAATGTTTCCTCTTACAGGAATCACCTCTTTCGACCTCGCTGCCACCGTCACCAGCCCTGGCGGCGTGTCTGAAGACGCCGAGATCCAGGAGGTTGAAGACGGACTGTACTCCGTGCTCTTCGTGCCTAAGGAGCTGGGCGTTCACACCGTGTCTGTCAAGTACAGGGAAATCCATATTCCTGGTGAGTGACTGAATCACTGTTCTTTAAATCCTTGAGGTTGCAGTCAGATCACAGAAAAATGGCAAGTTGTGACGCTTGCCACCAATAACTGAAATGACCTCGGATACCTAATCTCTTGATAATAAAACAACATAGCTTAAAATTCTGATAGAACATTCTGAGAGAACTAAAAATCACCAAATGGCTCTCAACGATCTGCCAGGAGAGGGCTCTCAGATTCTTTGGGCACATAATGCGATCGCCACACCACAGCCTCGAACGTGACATCATACTGGATCAAGTTGAAGGCAAGCGCGCTAGAGGAAAAGCCCCTGCAGGATGGTCGGATTCCATAAGACAAGCATGTGGTTCCATGCAGAGGGCAGCCCCCATCGCCCTTGATCGCGTTATGTGGAGGGACATAGTTGTTGGTCAAGATTCTCAGGCATGAGGGAACGACGAACAAGAAGACGAAGCTTAAACATAAGGAAAATTATTTATCTTTGGCATCGTGCTTGGAACAGCCTTTACAAGCGATTTACTACAGCAAGTTAGTCTGTACTCGAAACACTGCTAGCCATTATGAGTTCTTGTGGTGAGTATGGTTCCCTAGGACACACGTCGGATTTAACCCTTTGGCTACCAGTAAATTGTAAAAAGACCTTTTGTAGTATTATCGTCCACACCTCACACTCCTTCCAGTATCAGCGGACGTAGCGTAATAAAGAAATAAACACATTACAATATTGACCAAACAGAAAGAAGATATCGAGTAATAAAAGTAACCTTTGATTGACAGGATCCCCCTTCCAATTCACCGTCGGCCCTCTCCGTGACTCCGGCGCCCACTTAGTCAAGGCCGGCGGCGTCGGCCTCGAGAGGGGCGAGGCCGGCCGTGTCAACGAGTTCAACGTGTGGACCCGCGAGGCGGGCGCTGGCCAGCTGGCGATCTCACTCGAGGGGCCGAGCAAGGCCGAGATCGACTTTAAGGATAGGAAGGATGGATCGTGCGATGTGTCTTACAAAGTTGATGAGCCTGGTAAGTGAAAGGAATTATAACACCGTTGCAGCCATATATCTAGAAAACGCTTTTTTTATTATTACGTCGGTGGCAAACAAGCATACGGCCTGCCTGATGGTAAGCAGTCTCCGTAGCCTATGTACGCCTGCAATTCCAGAGGAACGCACTCCATACCCTCGTTGAGCTCTGGCAACCTTACTCACCGGCAGGAACACAACACTATGAGCAGCGGGAAACAGGCAACGTCATTGACAGATTGTCAAGTCAGTGTTAATTAACAAAAAAACATAAAAAAATCTCCTTGATAAAATTAGTGACATATTGAACGGTCTAATCGCGACAGCAATGCGCCAACAACAGCAATGTAAATTATCAAGGAAATTTGACAGTGAAATCTGACGTGACGATTAGTTTCGACCGAAACATGATTTTTATTCGAAACCGAAAGTGAATGTTCGGTTTTGCTCTAATTTCAGCCGAAACCGAAACTGCAACCGAAACAAAGACATGTTCAAATCATTGAATAAAATGTCAATGTCAGTAGGTTTTTCTTTCTAGACACATCTATGTACAACCGCCAAACTCCTATATATGGACGGTAGAGTTAAGGAATAGAATCTCCATATATCAAAAAGTGTCCGACAAAAAATCATAAATAGAAATTTTATAGTCATGGTGAAGTTTTACAAGCTTTTTTTTCTTGCCCTGTTAGTATGTATGGGACAAATCTTGCAAGTTAAATTTGACCAGCTTCCCGGTTTCCGATGAGGCTGAAAATTTGCATACATATGTAAGTCGGGTGACAATGCAATATTATGGTGCCATCGAGCTGATCTGATGATGGAGGCAGGAGGTGGCCATAGGAACTCTGTGTAAAACAACGCAACCTAATGGTTTTTGGTGTTTTTAAAATTTTCTCGATGAGTATTAGTTGCCTGTGGAAAAAAAAGTGCAGTCAGCGATAAAAGCTTGTACCAAAACTGAAATTTTTGCCAAAAAACTTATTTCTTCCAAAATTAAATCTCAGTGCACTGAATTATAGTGTCGTTTACATAATTATTGTACCCCAATATCAAATATTATAGGAACCCTAGCATTTCGGAAGAAAAAGTTAATCACCACTACTTTTGAGGTTATAAAAATTCAAATCTTAAAAAAAGGAGTATGTGTAGTGTAGTTAAGTATTACATATTTTAACTACATTTCAGTGAAATGTTCGTTACAAATATTCTTAGACAATTCGGAGCGAATTTGGCATTCATTGTATTTCCACATAGGTGGTGAGAATCGAGTTCTTTAGACGTCCCACTACTGCTACATTTATAAATTGATTATAAATAATAAATAAATAAATAAATAAATATTATAGGACATTATTACACAAATTGACTAAGTCCCACAGTAAGCTCAATAAGGCTTGTGTTGAGGGTACTTAGACAACGATATATATAATATATAAATATTTATAAATACTTAAATACATAGAAAACACCCATGACTCAGGAACAAATATCCATGCTCATCACACGAATAAATGCCCTTACCAGGATTTGAACCCGGGACCATCAGCTTCGTAGGCAGGGTCACTACCCACTAGGCCAAACCGGTCGTCATACGATTATATTACAAACCTATTTATTGCAGTTATAATGGTTCGATAGCACAGCGGATATTTTATGAACGACGCTAGGTGCAAAAAACACTATATTTAAATAGTTATTTACAAGTGCAGAAAATAGGAAATTCGCAACGAGTGGTGATAAATTAAAACACGACAGAAGGGAGTGTTTTAAATCGACACGAGTTGCGAATTACCTATTCGCACGTGTATACAACGTTTTACAGTTTCGATATATGCATGGAAAGTGGTCATTCGCGCGCGCGTGCGGGAAAGTTCGCAACTCGTGTCGATTTAAAACACTCCCTTCGGTCGCGTTTTAATTTATCACCATTTGTTGCGAATTTCCTATTTTCTGCATTTGTATCGTAAATAACTATTGCACTTGTATCGTAAATAATTATTGAAGAATTAACTAGGTATATCCTTTAATTTTACGAATAGTACCGACACCCGGGACGCTGGACCCGGGTACGTCCTTAAACTACGTCCAAAAGAGAGGTATGGGCATCGTGATGGTCATCTCGCTTTGTGTGGCAGGGCACAGCCAGTGGATGTCATTCCAGATCTAGAGCAGAGCCCAACTGGGGAAGTACCTCCACCTTATAGAAAACCGCAGCCAAATAACACTAGATCCTACTCATAGTGTTGTGTTCCTGCCGGTGAGTAAGGTTGCCAGAGCTCAACGAGGGGGTGCGGGCTTAGGGTCGGCAACGCGCATGTAACTCCTCTGGAGTTGCAGGCGTACATAGGCTACGGAGACTGCTTAACATCAGGCGGGCCGTATGCTTGTTTGCTACCGACGTAGTATAAAAAAAAGACATTAACTCTAAATTAAAGATAATTATTTTGAATCTGCCTCTTAAAACGTGCAGCTGCCGTCATAACTTTAAAAAGGTGTTATAAGAAAATATTGTTAGGTACTTTTTGATGGAAATAAATATGCTGCCTACTGCAATGGAACAAGTCGCTTTCTACGGTAATTTATTTCATGATTTGTAGACTGAATGGAACGTTTTCTCTGCGATATTTAACTAGACGAAGCAAAGGTTTACATGTTTCAGCCGGGCATGTCCTGCTACTGTAGTTCACTTAAATAACTCACAGTGTTTTATCGTTCACGCATCGCCATCACCAAGTCAAATGACCCCCGCCCCCAAGGTGCCATACGGGAGCGTGCACCAAAAAACACTCAAAATGCACTTCATAAATAAATCGATGTTCCTTATTCGATTCACAACCACGCCCCCGCCGCAAACGACCAATCGCAACGCTTCGCGCCAACGCGGGAAAATTTACGGCCACCGTTTTGACAGTTTGATTTTTTAAACTTTGTTTTCTTTTTTTTTTCAACCGGCCAGTAAGTTTTTTTTACGTAATGGATGTCGCGATCTTGATGACCAGTGCCGGCCGGTATTTACGATATTTGTTTTTGCTAATGAAAGTCATAATTTCGAGCGTGCGTACATCTGGATTCTTGCGTTTTTGCCGCGTTGTGGTAATATTGCTCGGATTTAAATTGGTTTTAAAGTTTCCTTTGCTTATACAAGAATTTCGTACGCATTTATTATTTATAAGACAATATTTGAAGACGTAGAGTTGACTACGTTTCTTACTTGTTTGTTTTCTACCAAATAAATAAATAAATGCCCCATAGAATTCATTTTGTAGCGGCGGCGGCTTTGACGTGGTTTGATAGCATCCGAATTTTAAACATCTTTTTTCTTGTTTACCCAATAAAAAGAAGACAAGAAGGTTAAATAGCTGACTTTCTTTATAATTCCTTTGAAATGAGGAAAAAAACCGACGCAGCAGTGATTTAGAAATAGCAGGACATTGCGATTGTTACGACTTTTGATTTCGTCAAAATTTTACCATTACAGAAATATATGGTCTGTTTTTTAGGTACCGTTTAACACAAGTAAGTATGTATCATTCGTTGGGAGCAATAAACAGACAATAACTAAATTATTTTAGGTACCTACTGAGTTTCAGCGGCATTGTAATGTTAATCATTCTATTTATTTTATTTTTTGGGACATTCTGTCTAAAAACCATAGAACAGCGACAATTCAGGTTAATACATAACTTGGCTTGAGGTGTAGGTAAAATAGATAGATAAAATACTCTTTATTGGCACCTCAGTAAAAGATACAGCTGAAAAAAAAAACAATTCACTGTCGTTAAAATAGGTAAACTGTTATATTTTTAATAATTTATACGAATTCAAAAAGCTAAAGCTGTTTAAATTTATCCTAGCTTGCCCCTCTCTAGTTTTATTCTATGAGATTTGGCTTAAAGGGCTGGAATCCAGGTCATTAAACTAAAAAAAAACAAGAATTTGACACAATTCTGGGGATTGACAGGGCAAGCTATGCTGGCGCCATCTGTTAGATACTTCGACCAGCCAATCCTATTCTATTAGTAGAATTAAAATGCATTGTAGTGGAAATATATAGCCGGTCAAACAACTTTGTCAGTAGAAAAAGGCGCGAAGTTCAAATTCTCTATGGGAAGATAAACCTTTGTGCCAACATTTTTTTTAATTCACCGCTTTTACTGACGGAAATGGCTTGGCAGACTGTATATATTAAAGGGAGCCACATGAAATCGAACGTTCGAAATTCAAAAATCTGCCCCCAGAGTTATGGTCTCAAAATGACGGGCAAATAAGCAATCAAACGACTAGCAAATTTGGCTAGCTGTTGCATTTCAAAATGCACCCATTTATGCAATCAAACTTCATTTGGGATGCGATCCAAAAACCAGCCGTGCGGCATTCCGTCATAGCGCTTCGTCTGTCCTTTGAAGAATTTAAAAAACCTTTTTTACCGACGATTATTTTCAAGGCGGTCAATTAAAATGACTCCTAAACACCACGGCCCCAGGAATGCTACTCTTGAATTTGTCTCCGACCATTGTATTCTGATTCGCAAAAAAGTTGACCGACAAAGGACGTTTTTCTAAAGAAATGCTTCATAAATGTATCAAGCTTAGATGCCAAATAATGACTTAAGTTTTGTATTAATTTAGAGGTGAGAGTATTTTGTGATTGCTCGGTTTTTCAGTGCGTTATAGTTTTATTAAGTTTGTAACAAAATCTGTTAAGAGGCATGTAAAGAATCTAAATTGGGTAAAATTTTAAACTGTATGTTCTTCTTCAGGGAATTCACTGCGGTCCACCTTGGTAATTTTTAATTTTTTTGTAAAAATACACGTTTTCTAGCTTTTAATTCTGACTGAGAAACTAAGTTAATATACAAAAACCTTACTGTTATTTTTCTTGTATAAAAATCATATTTTACTTTTATTTTTCTTTTAATCGCAACACAGTCGTTGGAAATTAATTACTTATTTAAAAAGTTAGCTTTTCGTCATCATATAAGTCACGGTCACGGTCTACAAGACGAATACCTACTTATCTTCCTTATTAAAATGAAGGAGCTTTACGGCGAAGTTGGTACCTGCCTTTGTTTTGTTATTTCACCGAATGTAATAAATATTTATATCATTCATTTCATAGAATTCATATGTCGTAGTACATAATGGATATATACAGATGATTACTATAACTAGCTTATATCTAAAATAGGCCCTTGAGGCATTGTTCTTAAAATTATTGCAGCAAAAATGTTATCTAAATTTAAATACGTATGAAAAATATACGAAAAATAACATGTCGTTTCAGACAGGAAAAAATCCGGCATTTTCGTCCACTATCTAAGATTTAAACTTATAGTTTATAAACTGCGATATTTATTACAGAAGAAAACAAAATACAAAGAATCCAAATACTTGATACTAATAAAAAATAATCTATAGTATTAATATTCATTTCATGACCAGATTCTTTGAATTATAGATTACTAGGCCTAAAAAAGGTATCTGCGTACTCCTTATCAGTTAATTTCCTTAAAAAAGTGGCTGTGACATAATCAGACAGACAGATGGACATGACGAATCTATAAGGGTTCCGTTTTTTGCCATTTGGCTACGGAACCCTAAAAACATTATCAAAATATCCAAAGTAATATTATAAATGCGAAAAACAGAGTTAAATACTCTCCGAGGGACCGATTTACATGAAATTTGGTAAGGATATAGTTCGAGTCCCGGAGAAGGACATAGGATAAATACAGTAGGCGCTCGGTTATCCGGCACCTGGAGTTGTCCCCCTATGCCGGATTTTTGGAAATGCTGGACTATTGGATTTGTATGGAAAATAAAAGCTTTATAAAAAAAACTACGGATCAAATGCCACCGCTCTACATATAATCCAGCGTTCACCTGAGTCGCTGATTACTTGGCGTTTCGGGTTGGCGAACGCTGGAATACCTAGTGCCTGCCGTAGCTTTTTTACGAAAAGACCATTCTTTGCAGACAAATGTAGGCGCGCTAGTAACATGCTAAAAAACGGAAAAAATGTCATATGTCCAGTGCCCAAGGCTGGAATCGAATCAAAGGTGCCTAAGCCTCTCGGCCACCCAGGTCACGGCGGCATGGGTGGAATTTTTCCAAGTATATGCAACTTCTTGAGAGCTTTGGTACCTACCGCGATAGCAGGGATGCTGGTTCGATTCCAGCCTGGGGCACTGGAGGCCTTGGGTAATTTTTTCTTCGTATATGACATTTATTTCGGCTATAGAGGTAATTGCCGCATTGGGCCAGCATGTGGACTAAACCCCAAGCCCTCTCGCGCATGAGAGGCCTGTGCCCAGCAGTGGGACGTATATAGGCTGAATTATTTATTTAATTATAACTAAAAACATACTTAAATAATAACAAACTTAGAATAAAAAGTAACCTAAAATTAAAACTACTTAAAAAACTAAAACGCCTACCCAATATGTTTATATTAAGCTAGATCACCCAGGCCAGGCGGAGGGGTTCCCATAAGTCTGGCTGCGTTTCCCCTTTGGATCGCTATGCCGATCCGTTGGGTGAGGAACGCGCCAGCCCTATAGTCCCCGGTGACATCAATTTTTTTTGATAGTTGCCTAATTAATTTGTGAGCGCTTAGGCATTATTTAATTATAATTTATATAGTGCTTAGTGTTTCTACTTGAAATAACACAGATAAAAAAAAATGTTCTAATATAGTTCATGTCATCCACGATGACGCGCAGATTTGTCAAATCTGACCTTCAATAACATGATTTTTTTTTTTAATACTACGTCGGTGGCAAACAAGCATACGGCCTGCCTGATGGTAAGCAGTCCCCGTAGCCTATGTACACCTGCAACTCCAGAGGAGTTACATGCGCGTTGCCGACCCTAACCCCACCCCCCCTCGTTCAGCTCTGGCAACCTTACTCACCGGCAGGAACACAACACTATGAGTAGGGTCAATTGTTATTTGGCTGCGGTTTTATGTAAGGTGGAGGTACTTCCCCAGTTGGGCTCTGCTCTAGATCTGGAATGACATCTGCTGTGCTGTGCCCTACCACACAAGGCGGGATGACATTCACATTGCCCATACCTCTCTTTTGGACGTAGTTTAAGGACATACCCGGGTCCAAACGCGTCAGGGCTCGCGTCTTCGTGAATGACACGATAGAGTATGATAAATAAACGCCAATGAAACCCCATTAAACCGCAATTCTCATTAGAAACAGTTCGTCAGCTGCGGCTAAGTGCGATTTGAGTGCGCATTAGCATCATGCAACTTGTCGCGCATTCATTAAGTGCGTAGCCCGCTAATCCGTTTTTGATGTCATGAAACTTTGGTTAATTGTGGAGCGATGTCACCGGGCCCTCCGCGGCATTTGGCATTCGTTAGATTGCTGTTTATTTCATAATTTTACAACTTATATGAGTATATAATATATACGTACATATAAAATAATTTGAGCACATTAATATTTTATTAGGTGAATTAATTATTGGTGGCGCCCTCTGCCCCGTTTAGGGGATTCTTTCATCTATGTAAATTATCATATTAGATTGAAATTGTGCTTATATATTGTTTTATTAAGTATATGACATCCAAGGGTCATGACGAACATGACATACTAAGCTTAATAATGTATATTTATGTATAAATTGTGCAATATAAATTGACTTAATTGTGAATAATATATAGTAATAATTAGTATTCTAATTTAAAATTGTGATTTTTTTTTTAATTTAATTTGTAATTTTAATGTGTCTAAAGTAATAGTTATATATATATATATATATATACATATAAGCGGATATAATACAAAGGATAGTTAATCAACTTCCTTTTTTTGTGCCGTTTTCCCAATTAATACAAATTAATTTACCGGAGATGAGTGTTATGTGTGTTGAGCCTTTCCTTATTGAGCTCACTGTGGGATTTAGTCAATTTGTGTTGTAATAATTTGTGTAATTTGTCCACTTATAATATAAAAATACCTTGGTTGTGATATACACCGTGTTTTTATTGAATTCCGTTAATTCGGGGTATCGGTAAGTACGTATAAGGAAACTAAATGGCATAGTTAATTAAAAAAAAAAACTTTTTTATAATTTTTTTATTATTTTTATTTTTGTAAAAAGTAATTAAATGTTGTATATAGCGTTGTTGTCACACGTGCATTACGTTGAACTTAACCAAACAATTGAAAACTGTAACATATCAATGTCATTTCGAACATCAATTGTCCGAGATAGTACTTACGTTTTGTAGCAAATGTATTAACTCATACTAAACAATAATCAATATGTAAAGAGGCCCTAAGCCAAGTGTACACGCTCGTAAGGGACTTATAAGAAAAAAAATATCTCCGAAATGCAATTAATTAGAATACCGGTGTCTTTGAGAAAGTTACTTAATTTAAGCTCGGGGATGCACCCTTGAAATTAACGGAAAAAAACACGGTGTATAGAGCAGAAATAATCGTTCACAAAAAATTAAAATATATGCATAAAATTTGTTAAGGGCCTTTGTTGCAGACAAGGGGCTAATAATCACTTAATAAAAACATTAAAAATCAATTAACATGTGCCATTCGTACGTGTATTTTGAACAAATCGTTTCTACGCTACGTTTGTTTCAATTCAATTTGATACATTTGCAAGCAAGTTTTGTTACGGCTTACCAATTTAGAGGCAATCACTGAAAATCGAAGATTTTCATAGCACACACAGTGTCAAACCCCTATGAAATTATGATGTATAAATAACACTTGCACTGCGTGAGCTATCATAATATTTGCAGACTTGTCTTGGTCTAACTTTATACAAAATTTTATTCATCGAGTAAATTTATCAAGTAATAGTTTTAACTATTTAAGAGGGAAGTATAGAGTATGAAGAAAGAGTAAGAAGAAGTAAGAAGCATGATCGTCCATACAAAAATAAAAAACCGTTATTCCTCTTCTAAATTTTCACTTCTCCATGTTTTTTTTTTTGTATGTTATTGGCACATTGAAAAACTACAATACAATACAATACAAATCCTCTTTATTGCACAACCTCTGAAAAAAAATGTACATGTAAACTAGGTTTATAGATTTTCTTTTTTTTATAATTTGCAAATTTCAAATAAGGGAACTCTATAAACCTAGAATATATTATGCTGAAGCGATTAACATCAAAATCAAAGTGATTTGTTAAGATTTAGTTAGTGAAAACCGTTTTCTTCCGAAATGAAATTTCATAGAAAAATTACCGTTATTTCGTTAGATTCGAAAAGCTATCCTTTCCTCTTAAGCCTGTAAAAAACTTTGTAAAAATATTTAAACATTTTGCAAACTGCTCCAAAACCAATAAAGCACAATTTTAACCAAACAGAAAACGTAAATTTCACAATGACATAACAAAGCTTTCCCACAAAAACCGGTACACCTGTTTTTATTATTAAAACATTTTTTTATTATTAAAAAACCTTAATAAGAAGCAGGAAAGCGGGGCAGCGACCCGGGCCATGTCAATACGACTACTTTGCATAGCCTACATCATTATTTGGACCATTGGGAGGCCTGGTTGTACTTGTAACTAACTGTGGCTTAACTCACGCTTAAATTGTCCGCCGCGAGAACACTCACTTTGTATATATAGGCTGCACCATTATTTGGACCAATGGGTGGCACATGGCTGACAACTAACTGTCGTTTAAATAACAGAGAGTGTCAAAATTAAGGATTGTGTCGACAGGCAGTATCACGTAGAATAACCGATCATTATCACTATGAAAAACCTTTTATTAAGCTTTTATTTAACTTGCAATGCATAAAAGCATGTAAGTATGTTTGTGTCAAATCTTGCAAGCTAAATTAGACCCACTTCCTAATAATTCGATTGAGCTGAAACATCACATACATAAATGTAAGTTAGATGACAAGGTAATATTACCATCGCGTTGATCTCATGATGGGCACAGGAGGTGGCTACAGGAACATTGTGATAATGATAAAACAACACGACCTGGTTTTGTTGGGGTTTGTTCTTCTCAATCAAGTCAATCTTATATCATAGTTATAAGCTTATCTAGATAGTAAGTACTTAAATATTAACTAATTTAATTTATTATAATGCATGCGACACACATGACATTACCTATGTAATATGTATTTGCATGTCTCGATGACCGAACATGTAGCTCTGCTGTATAATTATTTATGACCTATTTTACATGGTATTTTTAAGCAAAAAAATGTATAAAAAACCTTTTTACACATTCTATTACTGCTGGGCAGACGCCTCTTCATACAGTGGGTATAAATTAATTTGGGTTCTAATTCCTGCTGTGTTTACTAGTTTTACTATTAACTCACAGCCGAGTTATATTATGAAACTAGGAATTATTTGAAAATTGTAGCTTTGGACAAGCTTGGTAATTGATTCGATTTACAGAGGTGTAATTTTGCTTAACTATATATTTTAAACTGCAGTTATTATAGCTCAGTAAAACCCCTGTGTCACTGGCCCTCGTCTAATTTGCTGAAACAAAACCAAATCCAAAAGAAACCCAGTAAAAACAAGACATTTTTGTACAATCAGCAAAAACGTGGCCAAAAAACCAGCATTCGGATAAATAAATCTGCAAAACTGTATGACCACCAGCGCGAGCGCCGCGTCCCATACGAAAAAAAACTTTTATATGTAAAAATTCAAATTCAGGCTCGGCCTGGGAAGATGTATTGTAGCATCGTTATCCGTTATTCAGATTGACTGACGTTTTCTGAGGTTTTTAGACCAATTTAAATGTTTTTTGTACAATTTCTCGGGTTTTTAGGGCGTGCAAATTTATTAGTGTATTTGTCGGGGTTGGAGGAATTAGAATTTCAAAGTGCCGCTTAATTGAGGACAGGTGGGTGATGTTAGATGTAGATGGATGGAATGCTAACTGATGCAATGCACTATTCTATTGGAGTTGAGTTGTTTTAGACTCAATATTCTGATTAGAACTGCCTGGATTAGTTTTTTTGCTTTGGTTAATATTCCTTATTTTTTTAAATGTAGGGATGACATTGCTATAAACATGGGATAATGATTTGAAGAAAATAATTAACTGGAGGTACACTTAGGAGCAAAACTGTCCCAATAATAGCATATTAGTAGAATGTTGAGAAGTTGATGTCGATCAAGGGGAGGGGCACATGGTTATACATAACAGTACTCCTTGAAATTTTCTAAAAGAAAAATAGAAAAAACACATTTTTATTTTTTTTCCAATACTTCTAGTTCCTCCTATGAAAACTCCAAATAGGGAAGCATACATAATTAAGAAATTTAGCCTGTTTAAAATGAGGTATCAACTATTTAAATCGTGAACATAGTTTTCTAGTTATGGCAGAATAACAGTCGTCTTTGACATTGAACTAACAGACACTTTCTATGGCTGTTTTTAATGATACACTTTTGCACCGAACTATAAGTCACCTAAAAGTAACTTCAAAAGTATACCCCATTATAGTACATTACGATACAAGTGCGAAAAATAGGAAATTCGAAACGAGTGGCGATAAATTAAAACACGACCGAAGGGAGTGTTTTAAATCGACACGAGTTGCGAATTACCTATTCGCACATGTATCGTACAACGTTTTACAGTACATATGGCCCTTTAAATGTTCGACACAGTAACGTAATATGCTACTTCTCGCACTAGTGCTATAAAGTAGCCCCATATGTACTGTAAAAACAATTTAATGATGATTTTATAGTGGCAGAATCTCTTAATTATATATGGTTCCCTCTTTGGAGTTTCCATAGGAGCAAATCAAAATATTGGAAAAAAAAATGTGTTTTTTTTTCTACTTTTCGATTCTAAATTACAAAATAACCGTAAATGCCAAGTATATCATATGTTGTCATATGCATTATTAGTAACAGTTTTTATAAGTACTTTTATATGCAATTTTGAAGTAATTTTAAACCTACATATCATCATAATTTTTTTTATGGAGCGAAAGTCAAAAATTCAGGATTCGAATCAATACAAGCCCTCGAGAAAGGCTTCAAAATTGCTAATTACATTTATGGCAGCTGTATTGTGACCCAAAAAAGCGCTACGACTTTTTTTATGCCTTTTCTGAACCTACTGCACCTCAAAAGTACGTTCAGAAAAAGTAACTTATTACTGCGGAATATTATTTATATATTTTAACATTTTTTTGTGTTTATCTATCAAAACTAAAGGAAAATGTTTTGTTGATAACATGTTTTGTAATATGTAGTTAAATAATTGTAGCTTTGTTTTTATTGACATTTTGTAAAATACGTGTAAGTAAGAAAAATATTCCTACAAATTCTTCGTCAACTTATTTTTGGGTCAACCTGTACCATTAGCGGTCTTAAATATATATCTAAAAAGTAAACTTATTGTGTTATCCATCCCCAGGCGAATACCGCATCGGCCTGAAGTTCAACGAGCAGCACATCCCGGACTCCCCCTTCAAAGTGTACATCTCCCCCGCCATCGGCGACGCCCATCTGCTAGAAGTAGCCCAGTTCCCTGATGCAGCGCAAGTGGACAAGCCAGCGCAGTTTTACATCAGGCTCAATGGAGCTAAAGGAGACCTGGACGCTAGGGTAAGGACCTTCTGCTGTAAAATCATCTTCAAGGCCAACGAGCAGCTTATCCCGGACTCTTTCATCTCACACGCTATCGGCGACGCCCATCTGCTAGAAGTAGCCCAGTTCCCGGATGCAGCGCAAGTGGACAAGCCAGCGCAGTTTTACATCAGGCTTAATGGAGCTAAAGGAGAGCTGGGTGCTAGGGTAAGGACCTCCTGCTGTAAAATAATATTCAAGGTCAACGAGCAGCATATCCCGGACTCTTTCAAAGTGTACATCTCCCCCGCCATCGGCGATGCCCATCTTCTGGAAGTAGCATATAGGTCCCAGATTCAGGTCAAGTGGAAAAGCCACAGCACAGTTCTGCATACGGTAAGATAAGAACCTCCAGCTGTAATATTATCTTCAAGTTTAACGAGCAGCACATCCCGGACTCCCCCTTCCAAGTGTACATCTCTCCCGCCATCTTTTAGAAGTAGTCCAGTTCCCCGATTCAGCGCAAGAGAAAAGGCGTTTATGTCTTTTTGTCTAAGTAGATACTTACCAATATTCATTACTTATTTAGATTTTATAGTAAAAAAAATATTATTTTTGATGACTCGTAGATAAAGTATTGTATACAATAGTGATATAATCAAGCTTTTCAATCTCGTACCTCACTTAGGCAACTCAGCAAGATTACGGTAAACACGGTACTCGACTGAAAAGCTCTCTATTGTATCATGACTGTATAAAATACTATTTCAGCTCTTTTCTAAGACTAACATAAGGCGGTTTTTACAATTCAATGTCAGCTATGAAACTTCATCTACTTGCAATATTATTTTGTTCACTGCCCTCAATTGCCTATCGGTTGCCCTGACTGCTTATAATTGAAAAGTCCAATAGATAATATGGATTTAGAAATGATCTATTGCATTTTTGTACCCCACTTATAATCATTTGGACACTTGTCTGTTATTTGTGTATTTGTTGTATTGTAGGTATTGTTGTAGTTTTGCCCTCGTTTTAAATACAATAGAACTATCCGTTACAATGAACCATAAAACTGCTAAATCCCTGAATATCAAATACACTATCAATAATTCTGTGAATCACCATAATATGCAAACCCCAGTTAAAGATGTACAAATCTCTCTGGATCATTGCAACATTCGGCAGACAATATGTCTTCCAATAAAGAGGCCGTACAGTCAGACGGAATTTTTAGCACCATTTCATTGCAATAAAAAAAACCGTCGCTAGTGGAAGGAGAGTAAAAATAATTTTTTCACCACAGCAGCTCGAACAAAACTACGAAACAAAACTACTTTCGTCTCTCCGGGGAGTGACAAAAGCGCGACTTTCCTCACTCCAGGAAGTGACGAAAGTGCGACTTTCCTCACTCCAGGAAGTGACGAAAGTGCGACTTTCCTCACTCCAGGGAGTGACGAAAGTGCGACTTTCCTCACTCCAAAGAGCGAGACAAGTTTTCGTCATAATGATGATGCTTTTCATTCTTGAACGTAAATAAATGTGGTTAACTTTACTTGATGATGAATTTTTTTATCCTTTAATATGTTCTCACTACTGAGGTGAAAAGTTGTATGTGTCACTCGAGAGCAAAGTTATTTTACATCTCGTGTTTCTGAGTCCCTCGCCACGCTCAAGATTCTAGCTTAGAATCTTTCGCTTACTCAGGACTCAATATCAACACTCGCAAGAAAGACCAACTTTCTTCTCTTGTTGCACAAATAACTATTGTCAAATATGATCTAAAGACCCGCGTTTAAAAAGAGCACAAAGTTCACATTTAGACCCGTTTTTCTAATTTATCTCCTCTTATAACTTGGGGACTAATGTAAGTAGCACGCAAATTTATTAAAACTACAGTTGGGCCAGAGACGATCTAGAAAACTGGCATCTTTTCTGTGGACAATTCGAAAGTTAGGTAACGATTTCAGTACCAACATTTTACTGGGGCTTCATCATCATATCATATTACTTCCAAGAAGTGGAAAGTTGGAACATGCCTACAAGGGTCATAATTCGATTTTTTTATACTACGTCGGTAGCAACCAAGCATACGGCCCGACTGATGGTAAGCAGTCTCCTTAGCCTATGGACGCTAGCAACTCCAGAAGAGTTACATGCGCGTTAACGACCTTAACACTCCGCACCCTCGTTGAACTCTGGCAACCTTATTCACTGGCTTCTGCTAGTTTCTCACAAGGCTATTTTATTTTATTCATTTTAGGTATAACAAAGAACTATTCAATATAATGTTATCATCATGTCATCTCGTTTGCCCCTTTCCCATCATTAGAGGTCAGCGCAGCATGATTTTTCCTCCATACCTCTTTGGCCTTCGTCATCTCATCATTCACCTGCTTTCTTTTCATATCATTTCTCACACAATCCATCCACCTTTACTTGGTTTTCCTTTCTTCTTGCATCCCTTCACCTTCATTTCTAATATCTTCCGCGAGTTGCGCGTCACATGACTTTCATCCCACCGCATCACATGCCCGTACCATGCTAGGCGATTTAATCTTACCTTTTCAGTTATGGGTACAACTTTCCTAGGCTTCATACAGGCAACATGCATACAAGGGTCCGGCAAGTAAATTAGGCTCAAAAGTCAACTAATTTTATTATGTCCACAGGAAAGTCCCATAACCTTAAACTCACGCTAAAAAGTTTTTGACCCAGTTAGAACGTTAGAAAAATGTACATAATACCAGTATAATGTGCAGCTGAGTGTACGCAGTCCGGTGAGGGGTCAATTTGATTTATCGTGTGAACATGACGGACTGTACGTCGTGTGACGCAGATTTATGATGGATAGCCGGACGGGAGTTTAAGGAAATAAAAGAATTTCTGGAAACACGTATCATATAAAGGTTCTGATTTACTAAGCTAACAGGAATCAACATAAATCGAAGATAGATATTTTTCACCGCACCAACTGGTAAAGGCCCTCTTGATTGTTCAATAACGAATGAAAAAGTTGCATTTCATCCACATGTGGGGCAAAGTAATCAGATGAAAATTTCGAGTTATTTCCATGTTAGCTGGTAGAATTGAGTTTTAAATGATGATTTTGAATGATAAATTTTGAATTACGTTCATTTGGATTTGATTTGGTTTGATTTTTTGGTATTTAGTTCTTAGTTTCCTCGCGTTAGTGTGGTGAAAAGTTTTGTGTTTCACTCGGAGGCAAAGTTTGTTTAACCCTCGTGCCTTGAAACCCTCGCAACGCTCAAGATTCCACTTCTCGAACCACTCGCTACGCTCGTATTTCAATTTTGGAAACTCGCTTGCTCGCGTAGCTCTCGCTCGTGTTAACGAGCGGTTAAAAAATAAATTTGCCCCCATGTAGAACAAATAACGATTTCCATGTAGTACCTAGTCGATAATTCAATACCTTACTAAAATCGTTCGCTAATGATGTAAGTTATCAATTGAATTGGATTACCTAAATAAAATGTGAACTTATATTGGTACACAAATCTCATCAAGGTGTAGCTCATCAAAATCCATCGTAGGGATTTTATAATATGAACCTTTTAATGTAGATATAGACGTAGACACAAACATTATGTATGTATTTTGGTCTATTCAATAAATTATAGAATATAATTAAGTTACTAGTCAAATATCCCAGAATAATCATTAAATTATCTCAGAGGTAATTCTAAATTTATAAATATAATCCTATCCGTATACCAATATCTAAAAATACGAATAATTCATCACAAACTATAATAATTCCCAACAAGCCTGTAAAGCACATGAAAGATACTGATTTTTCTCTAATTAGTTCAGCATTGTGTTATGGCTTCCAAAGAAAAAAACTAAACTAAACCAACTATTTATAAACTTGATTCTACCTAATCACTTTTTTAACCCAACTGTGTCTCAAAACTAAAGTTCTCGTCTGTTCTCCCCTAGCCACATTGGCGCGAAAAAATGTAATAAAACCTACTGACCGCGCGTGAGGCGCCACAGGAATAAATCTCTGCGCCATTCATATTTTATAACCACGCAGACCTAGGAATGCTGAAGGAACAGAGGGTTGCCATAAATAATAGTAACAAATACAAAATAATAAGTTCAACAAGCCTTGTGTTGTGGGTACTTTAGACAATGATATGTATAGTATTAGTCTAATACTATAGTTCAGACTAAATCAGACCAAGCTAACTTTACACCGTCATGGCAAGCGACAGACTGGAAGATTCATCAAAAACGTCAAATTCTTATAGTCCAAGATTCCAGAGCCGCCAGACCTTACTTATTTTCTCATGATTGAAATGTACGAGATAATATAGTGTCAGTATGTACTTTTAATGTCTGCATACTTGCTATATTGGCCCGACGGCCATTTGTCCGGTACAAGGTGCTAAAGTTAGGTAAAAATATTACTGACTTTTCTTAAATTCTCATGGCTGATTTTTATGTATGTTTTAGAAAATATTGTTAAAAATTTATAATCAATATTGCCAGACTATTTCCGCCGGCGGTAACTGTTACCGGACGCTTTAAAGCTGTCAAAAAATATTGTAACTTTACTTACGTTCTCACTCATGATTTTTATAAATGATACTCAGGGAACTATTACTATTATATTTTGTAAGTAGCCACACCAATTGGAGGGTCCCAACCATCCCCCAGACCCACTTTGTCATTGTGGACTTTATGATGATTGACAATGATATAATATAACAGTCATGTCATGTCACATAGAAAAAATGTTCTAAGGCTAATTAGAATGACGAACATGAACGATTCATAAGAAAATAGTTAACAGGCGTACAGGAAAGATTGAAAATAGTTACAGTCGAATATATTTGAATGAAAAACTTGTGAAATAACTTTGCGGCGATAAAATGTCTACGGTCAGATTTATACTAACATTGTGTAAATTTATCGATTTCCGCTACCTAAAGGTTGTCTGGAATAGATCGCTTTTTAGCTGTAGTAGCTGCATCTAATGCTGTTTTCTCTCTGTATTGTTTTTTATTGAGGTGTGCAATAATAGTACATGGTGCAACGAGGGGGGTGAGTGAAATTTTGGATACGAGGGTGGTGGTGGAGGCTTTTTTTTCACAATCCATAACTCCCACGGGAACAATATAGGTCTTTGTCCTTCAGTACACCTGCATCAAATCAGATCTTTTTCGAGCAAGTGTGATGAAAAGAGTATTTGTATTTTATTGTATACTTATGGTGTTATTCATAAACGCGTTACTGGCTTGAATTAGCTATGAATCGTCATTGTAATTAAGGCTTGTAGCGTTTAATATGGCTTCAGAACAGAATATAAAAAACTACATAAATTTACGATTAGTTAAATATGGAAAATCGGTTTCCATTCTTACGAACATAAAATTCAGTGGCATGGCATGAGGGAACTTTGCGAATATAAATAGGAAATAAGTAATCACACTTTCTGCCACATTCCTAGCTCTGTGGCCCAACAACGGGATGAATACGGGAAGTTTGCACGATGCGATATAAAAATTAATATGGGACTACCCACAAAAGAAAAGTCGGGATTAAACTGCAGTTGTGGCATGGGAAATAAATATAGTTGGCTAAATATGAAACCACTGTTATCGTGGTGTAGCCTGTGCCTGTGAATATTTGGCAGAAGCGTGTTTTCATCGATTAAAAAGTGTTTTAGCATAGGTATTAATTAGCTCTTTATATTCAGTCATGTTTATAGTTTAATGGATATATTAAGATTCTAATACTATATGCGAACTAAAACCTAACAAGATATCGTTATTTGTATGTGTTGTTTAAATAGTAAACTTCTATGTTTAATATTTTCTATTATAAATTCGGAACTTAGCTCAGTCGCTTTTCGGTGAAGGAAAACATCGTGTCGTGAGGAAACCGGACTAATCCCAACAAGGCCTATTTTACCCTCTGGGTCGGAAGGTCAGATGGCAGTTGCTTTCTTAAAAACTAGTGCCTACGCCAGTTCTTGGGATTAGTTGTCAAGCAGACCCCAGGCTCCCATGAGCCGTGGTAAATATATCGCGACAACGCGAAATATAGTATAGTGTATATATTCTTCATCACTTTCCTTTCACCATATATCTTTTCGCTACAGCACAACAAAAACGGGACTCTGTAGGTATTTTTTAATGTAGTATGTCAAAAACTGACCAGAAACTCATAGGCCAGGAAATCCTTAAAAGGAAAGGCGATGGATCGAACACACGTTCCGTAGACCGGACAACCACCTGTCCAACCAGGGTCTCCGCTGGCAACCGATTGGCAGTAGACGGCCAGGGCGGACTCGTACCACATGGAGGCGATCAGTTGAGAAGGAGGCTGGGTCAACTGGACTCTGCTGGAAAGAGCTGGAAGTAGCCGCTCAGGATCGTGCCAAATGGAAAATTCTTCTGCGAGCCACTAATCCTGTCCCCAATGAGGGATAACAGGATTACATCATGTCAAAAATTTAAATCTCCCTTTTATTGCAGGTGATGGCCCCCTCAGGCAAAACCGACGACTGCTTCATCCAGAACATCGACGGGGACCAGTACAGCATCAGATTCATGCCGCGCGAGAACGGCGTGCACAACATCAACGTCAAGTTCAACGGAGTTCATATTCCCGCATCTCCGCTGAGGATCAAAGTGGGGAAGGATGATGCTGATCCCGCGGCGGTGCATGCTCATGGACCTGGGCTAGGGCAGGTGAAGACTGGTACGTGTTCATATAAACGGGGTCTTCTAACTACGGATCTTGGGTTGGATCTACCCGTGAGCCCATTGATCCGGCCTGCGAAAAGTCAAATAGTATACAATCCTGTGAGAAAGAAGGAAGCGCAGGCATTCAGTATTGAAATAATTTGACAACACCTCCTGCTATTTGTATGAAAATTAAAGACTTAATATAGTGTTCTTGGCAGATTCATTCAATCCGTTGAAGCAGGTAAACTGGTAAGTACCATAAACAAATTGATCCGGACTGCGAGTCCGAAGGCTGATTCCCATTCCTTCCATGTTGTGCAGTACATTCAGATTTAAACGAATAAAACTCATGTCCATTAATTTTACCCCAATCTTTTAAATCCGATACACATAATATGATAGGAAAAAAAGTAACTAAAGGAGTTTGAATCAAAGCTTCACTTATTCTCCTTACTTACAGGCGTGAAGACCGACCTCATCATCGACACCTGCAACGCCGGCGCGGGCAACCTCGCCGTCAACATGGACGGGCCCTCCAGGGTCGCCATGGATTGTACAGAGGTCGAGGAGGGCTACAAGGTTTGTTCAACGTATTGCCAACCATTTATTGCCGCGCAAAAAATAAGATGTGTTACAAATGATATAAAAATATCAATAAAAATGCACGCATAACGGAATAGGCTCAGAACAAGTTGCGTCAGCCATTAAATTAGAAATTGACCGCGCAGTGCTGTTTTTCGGTCTGTTCCCCCTTCACTGAACCACATTGGTAGGTAGGTTAAAAGAATTTGAAACAGAAAAACTAAGAATCAGCTTGTATGTGAATTTTAGCATACCAAAAATAAAAGCAAAGTAGAAATCTCTAGTTATAAGTATTATTACCTATTAAGTTAACAAACTTAAAAGTTTACAAACATTTTGCTTAGGGGCAAGCTCGAACTAGAGATTTAGACCTCAAACACATGAGTTTCTTTCATATTTACCAGTTGATTTTCTGTGAAACTTAATACACTGCCTGGACATAACACTTATTGGGCCGAAACTCATTTTGATCAATAAGAGCTTCCCTGAAGGAGCAAGAGAAGTAAATGCGATCAAAAGTGGTGGTTTTATTTCACTAGCAGCTGAAGCATAAAGCATAAGCATAAGCAATTTGATTGATTTATATTAAAATAAAGCTATCATCAATTTTCTGTAGGTGCGATACACGCCCCTGGCTCCTGGCTTCTACTACATGAGCATCAAGTACAACGGACACCACATCGTCGGCTCTCCCTTCAAGATTGAGGCCACTGGTTAGTTTATAAGCATTTGTTATTAGAGTCAGTAAAATCTTGAACTGTTGCCATTTTCTTGTCTTAGTTGACAAGCGGACTCCAAGCTCCTATAAGACGGGACGAACGGAAGGAAGAAAAACCATTTAATAAACCTGATGCCATAAAGTTAAGACACTACAAGTATTGTACATAATAACAGCCACCATTAAATATCTGAGTATACACTTAAACACCCAGACTAGAGTGATGTTCCAATATTTATTCCATTTGATGTCATGTAGTTAACAATCCTGAATAGCCTGAGTGTCCTGATGTCAATTTAAAATTTAGACCGTTTTATAATGCGCGTACCGAACAAAATCTCGGAATTTTGATTCGTGACCGCTTCCATCGCTTTTATAAGGTTACAAATCTCACCTATTTACTTATACACCCCTAGGTGGAAACTTGGCTGAAGTCGGTGCCCAAGAAACCTCTTCCGTCTCCGTGGAAACCGTCCAGAAGCTGGCCAAGGCCGGCCAGAAACAGGGCCCTGTGCTGCCGCATTTCAAGTCCGACGCTTCCAAAGTCACCAGCAAGGGCATGGGACTGAAGAAGGCGTATATGAACAAGCATAATCAGTTCACTGTCACGTGCACGGATGCCGGTAAGAATTTTCTTGTTTTTTTGTATCTGGTCTGTCAGAAATTCCAGCCAGACACAGTGGAACGTGACCGAGGCCAGAAGAAAGGTCCCATGCTGCCACATTTCAAGTCTGATGCTTCCAAGTACATGAACCTGAAGCAGGCGTATGTTAACAAAACCTATAAAAAACTAAGAGAACTTTTGGTTTTTATATGTGGTCTGTCAAAAATACCATCCAATCTCAGTGGAAATCGTCCAGTAGGTAGTCAAGGTCAGAATCAAGATCCCGTGCATTTCAAATCCGACGCTTCTAAGGTCACCAGCAAGGGCACGGGGCTGAAGAAGGCGTATCTTGACACAAGCATAACCGGTTTACTGTCACGTGCATTGATACTGGTAAGAATATTTAGGGTTCTATGCTTTCTACAACAAAGTTACCATTAATATTTTTGACTTGTAGCCCTAGCAAATGATTGGCGCGACAGTATCTCGCGGTGATAGGTATAAACTATCCGTCTTATTCTAACTATGTTAATTAAACAGGGACACGTGTCTATGCGGTGTTCACTGTCTGATACCTATAAAACGTGCTCTGATTAGGTATAGCGCATTTTACGGTAGGTATGAAAGCCGGAACTTCTTCGAGATTAGATCAGATCGATGCTTGATCAGATCCTGGATTCTTTATATTTTACGTATATTATTAAGGTCAACAACTTATTTTAGTATGAGCTCGGGTTATGCGACTTTTTTTTATACTACGTCGGTGGCAAACAAGCATACGGCCCGCCTGATGGTAAGCAGTATCCGTAGCCTATGTACGCCTGCAACTCCAGAGGAGTTACATGCGCGTTGCCGACCCTAACCCCCTCCCACCCCTCGTTAAGCGTTTCTGCGGAGATTACAAAGTAAACAGTCTTTAAAGGTCAGATGGCAGTCGCTTTCGTAAAACCATTAGGCATTAGCTTACGCCAATTCTCGGGATTAGTTGCAAAGCGGACCCCAGGCTCCCATGAGCCGCGGCAAAATGCCGGGATAATGCGAGGAAGAAGATTACGAAATAAACGGTCTTTAAAGCCAAATTTTTCCAGTTACTTATCTTTATTCGCATCTTAAAATCTCATATTTATTTCTATGATGTAGATTGGAAAATTTGATTTAAATCGTTAATGTCCACAGAAAAGATGCCGGTTTTTCCGATAGTTTTTGACCCTTTAGGGATTCCTTTGTAATCAATCTCCTTCATTGACTCATACTTACTGGTTCTCAATACTTACTCCTCAGGCAACAACATCCTCTACGTCGGCATCTACGGCCCCAAGGGCCCGTGCGACGAGGTCCAGCTGAAACATAAGGGTCGCCACAACTACGAGTGCTCTTACGTGGTCCGCGACCGCGGGGAGTACATCGTCATCGTCAAGTGGGGGGATGATCACATCCCTGGCTCTCCGTATAAAGTTGATGTTTAGGTTGTGAAGCAGTTGTGAACTAGTGGGGAATTTATAGATGTTTTCAGTCTTCGAAGTCAAAAGCTAAAATTTTTTTCAAGAACCTTATATTGCAGGCCATTCCGTCTAGACCATTTCTTTGAGGGGCGGACCTCGAATGACGTCGAGTTGGTATTGAACGTTTCTTTAGATACTTTTGCAGCTGTTTTGATACTTTCAAGTAAAATATGTATGCATAAAGAAATGCGGAATAAGTGTGACGTCTTTCAAGGTCTGTCGTTAATTGATTTAAGTAGTAGGGTTAATGCTGGTCAAGTTCTAGAAATGAAAAGACTAAAATTCAAGGGAGGAAAGTTCTTGAAATTAATTTCAACGTTTTCTAATATTCTTTAAATAATGTCCTGAGTATTAGAAAACGGTTTTTTTTAAATGTAAATGATGTTCTTACATTTATCAATTCCCCACAAACCCAGATGACAATGAAAGTATTAGGTATATAAAGGACGTTAGATTTTGCTCATGTTATGGATTTCTTCGCTCGGTTTAAAATATCGATATCGAAAAGGTTTTAAAAGAAAAAAATAAAAACGATCTCTTAAGTGTATCACAAAAAAAAATAGTAAACCTTTTCGTTATCTAATTTTTGTACTTATTTATATTTATTATCAAGTTTTCTTGTTCCTTCTTTGTTATTTTATTTTATATAATTTTCTATATTTAGCATTGTGAAGTTCTAATCTAACATGTTCAAGCTTTGAACACATAATTTGTAAGTTTTTGTCAACCAGTGCTTTTGAGAAATTTTATATGTTTCTCGTTTAGTATATAGGGCGACTAAATGACAATACATATAAAGTATTACTTGAAGTATTCCCTACATATTTTAAGTCCTTTGAGGGTTATTTCTGGAAATCATACGCAAATTCGTTTCATCTAGTCTTAAATGTTTCAAAAGCTTTTTTGTTTAAAAAAAGTTTTCTGAATATTAATTTTCTTTATTTTTATCAACATAAAGGCAAATAAAAATAGTATCCTCATCAGACGCCAACATTTGTACCTAATATACTATGAGTAATAACGTCATTATTATTACGTCCATTTCCACCACATTCACAAAGATTTGGGGTATTTCGTCTAGAAATAGTTTAAAAAGTAATGTATTTTTATTACTTTATGTTGACAGAAGTATTTTAGAATTTGCCTATGTTTTTCAGATCAGACTGGAAACAGACGACAGATTTTTTCGATCTCAATTCTCAAGTCACTAACAATTATTCTGAGAAATCTGTCCTTTGCTGTCAGCCTAGATCTTCTTTGGACCTCTTTTATTCTAAGTGACCATGTACCGTAAAAGCACCCAACTATCGTTCAATACGACAACCATGTTCCAAAGGGTCAATACGTAAGTGTTAATGCTCTTTTAGTTATTTTTCTGAGTTATTTCTTCCATATATGAAATATACTGCCTTAGAACTGAGTCTTTCTAACAGTTACAAATACTCATTATTGTACACCTCGGTAAAGCCGGTAAAGGCGGTCTTATGGCTAAAAAACGAACTCGTCCAGACATCCGTTAGATAGCGGAAATACACCTAAATAAAGATATTAGACTTCTTTAGAATATAGTTGTTACATTTTTACCCATAGGTGGGTGGTATTACGATACGGCTTTATACCGTATGATTTGTGCTGTATGAACTGTTTTACCTACGTAGGTAGAAGTACCCTGTACAATGTAAATACCTATTTTAAGTATTTTAATATTTGCGACTGTTAACTAAATAAACGGAAAATCTTAACACGTTGTTTCATTAGTACTTGTTACTGTGTGATGATTGGGGTTTTACCTCTCGTCTGTGTATGATAAGAATCCTGATCGAATATTTAGCACCTGTTAGATATATTTTTTGTTTCTGGTCTATATAGATCGTGTCGTTCACGAAGGCGCGTGCCTTAACTCTTAATGTAATGTTAATAAAGGTTAGATTTGACAAATCTGCGCATCATCGTAGGTGACACGAATACAACGGAGGTTTGAACCCGCGACGTTTGAACATCACACACATGAAAGGTTCAGCCACTTGGTGAAAATTGTCAAAAGTTTTGGAATGTTATTACTTTATATTAGGTGAATGTTTCGTAGTTAATTATGAGAACATTTTCACCAAATGTTTAATGGGATTTAATAAAACAGTCAGTTGATCTTGGCATAGTTGTAATTTTAATCGATTTTAAGTAACAAAAAAGGTTTCGTTCACTTTTATCTATGATCTGAACCTAAAACGCTAGACAAAGCGAAACTAACGTAAAACGAAATTACTTACAAAAATATTGATTTAATCTAAATAATAAGTGTACACTTAACTAAAAAAATCAAATACAATATCACATTTCTACTTACAATAGAGAGATATTGGCGATCTTTAACTTCTTCTATACCAAAAAAATTTGGATAAACTCTTGGCTTGTCATGATGAATATTATACATTTAATTCACGCACTAATATTGACATATAACACAACGATTGGGAAGATTCAAGTATTGCCGTACATGTTATTCTAAAGAAACAAGAACCATTTGTACAAGAACTTAAAAATTAGCAACTGTACAGGCGGCGACAGGGGTCTTGAGCACTGGTTTAGGTTGTCTCCTTGTGCAGGAAGGAATAGAGGCTAAATTCGAGGATCTAAAGCAGAGATCAAAACTTGTGTCGCCGCGTGTATCGTGAGCGGACAGACCGGCGCCCGCAACACTAACCTAACCCGCGCGTGAAGAACAAAGTATGATTCCTCCAAAAATATTTCATCGTCTTTCCCGATTTCTCCTATCACATACTATACTCTTTAACTACACAACCGTGCAGAAAGACCAAATCAACAATTTTCGTATACTCCAAAACTTAGTCTAAATTAAGTTTTTAAATCAACAGATTGAAATGACATTTCGTTAAGTACGTTCTGAGCCTGCCGGCCGAGACCCACGGCTAATATAATTGAGCACAAGCTTTAGACTAAAATAAAAAAAACATGTCAATAAATTTCATGGTTTCAAAAAATTGGTTTCGTATATACAAAATATGTACAAAAAGTGTAATTACCGAATCGTAAGCAAATTTGGCCACTCGAAAATTTCTATACAAAATGGAAATGCTTAAGTTATTTTTTAGAAAATATATTCGACCTCCGGCGTCATCGAGGCCAAAAGGAAGACGATATTTTCCATAAGGATAATACTTAATAAATCATAAGTGCCAACAGTACGATAAACTAAATGAATATGAACTAAGTAGGAACTGAGTGCGAAAGTGATGTGTAGAGAGATCTGCGAGATACAACTAACGTATACAAAATGCAATACAAACCGAACATAGTGATTTCAAGACCATATACTGCCACTAAGAATAATTTAATCTGTCAGGAACTTTCATCTTTGTGTGTAACGCATACTGGGATATTGATCATTTAAAAGCCTTAAATAAATACATTGTCCTATCTTTTGCATTCATACCGAATACATTAACACCAAGTTTAAACTGGGATCGGAAGTTCGAAGGTATATATGTACAGAAAATAATATTATTGCTAAACTTATAGACGATTAGTTTTCTTTAAAGCAGTTTTAATTATATCTAGTTTTTGATTCGCAGTCAAAATTAGAGAATCAACCAAGCTTGTTCTATCTTCCTCCATAAATGGTTCACTAACTCAGCTAGGGACAAAATAGGATCCACTTTCAGAAAACTAATCAAAATTTCTATCAATGAATGATTCAAATCCTTGAAATCACATTTCATACCCAGTACATTTGTAATCTACTCACAAAAATTCAGAGTATTCAATACACGATATCAATTTTAGTCTAAAAACATGAATTTTCATAAACGACAAAAACGTTCGTATTTCATACATTCATAATACCACTGTCTTCGAGAGCGAGATTCTAAATATTATATATTTCGTTAATTATACTAATAATACCATCGTAAGTACTAGAAGTAGCTAGCTGCGAGTTACTGTTTATCTTTGTGTGAGAGCGCATGGGGGAGGATGTGCTCCGCCGGCAGCAGCGCGGCGGACGGCTGGTGCGCGTAGTTCCGGATCTGGTGCAGCGAGATCAGCTGGTTGGGGAAGCTGTTCGGCTGCTGCTTGCCCTGCTGGAAATGCAGCGGGTCGTAGAGGTACGGCCGCGCCGGCAGCGCGCTGTGGTGCGACAGCCCGTTCAAATGCGGCGCCATGGAGTTAATCGGCGTAAATGCCGAATTCGCCGCGGAAGAAACGGGTGGCTGCAAGGATCGCTCTTCTTGAGCTTCGTGCTGCGCGAACAGCGCTCGGTGCTGCTGCAACTGCTGCTCGTGGTGCTCCTCCTCTCTTTGCTGATGATAGCCACCATCATCAGACATATGCGCCGCGGAATCCGGGCTGACTTTAGGCCAGTACGGATGATCGCCGAACGGAGTCGCTGTCGGCGCCGCTGCGGCTAAAGACCTATTTAAACCACTCAATCCTAAAGCGGATATCGGAGGCCGCTTATCAGCTCGCTCGGCATGCTTGTTCATGTGCTTACTTAGATAAGTTTCTTGGGTGTAGCTCTTGCCGCAATACTGGCAGATGTGAGTCTTCAAATGCTTGGACTCTTTGTGTTTGGGAATGTGTTCGAGCAGATCCTTCTCATGGGTAAAGCATTTGTAGCAGGAATTGCACTTGAAAGGTTTGTCGGTCTGGTGGCAGCGGCTGTGGCTCTGGAGGTTCGAGAGCTGGGAGAAGGCCTTGGTGCACCCGATCTGTGTGCACCGGTAGGGTTTGTCACCGGTATGCGTGCGTATATGCTGCTGTAGATGGGACAGCTGGGTGAACTTGCGCTGGCAGATTTCGCAGCGGTAGGGTTTGATGCCGAGGTGGATGCGGGAGTGCTGCGCGAGGTAGGAGGAGTTGGCGAAGGCTTTGGGGCACTGGGTGCAGCGGTATGGCTTGGCCTCGCGCAGGTGGATCTGCGTGTGCAGCTGCAGGTCCGCTTTCGAGCCGAACACCTGGAAGGAAGAGAAATAAAACATTAATTTGGTTGACTTTCAGCTAATCTATAGGGATATAGTTAAATTGGTCTTTTGCCTGGATTGGTGTGCAATGGAATTTGACAATTGTCTCATTTCAAAGTACCTCCTTCGTGAAAGCTGTCCTTCTAAAATCAATGTCTGTCTAATGTTACAGACACTTGTTTCTTAATTAACGATACAATAGACAACTTAGTAAAATATTTTATTTGACGTATTTTTTTGTTTTGGATAGACAAGTGGGCTCGAACGCATCGAATCATCGCAGGATAGAAAGAGGTCATCAAAGAATACATTATCATTTTGACATTTAGGTGTTAATAATACATGAGTAATTATACATGAACATTTATTGACATGCAACATACACATTGAGACATACACAAATGCGAGACAATGTAAAAATAGCAGTTTTTATGTATTAAGGTAATTTAGCTACAATAATAAAAAATAAATAAACTTGTAATATATTATAAAAAAAATGTTAACATAAAAATTATCTTTTAAAAAATGAACTTCATTAATTTAATAATATTTCATTATTAAATAAATACGAATTTGTGATAGAACAAACTTGTACTTTGATAAACTTTTTAACGAGAATATTAATGTACAATTTTTTTTTATATACTACGTCGGTGGCAAACAAGCATACGGCCCGCCTCATGGTAAGCAGTCTCCGTAGCCTATGTACGCCTGCACCTCCAGAGGAGTTACATGCGCGTTGCCGACCCTAAACCCGCCCCCCCCCCCTCGTTGAGCTCTGGCAACCTTACTCACCGGCAGGAACACAACACTATGAGTAGGGTCTAGTGTTATTTGACTGCGGTTTTCTGTAAGGTACTTCTCCAGTTGGGCTCTGCTCTAGATCTGGAATGACATCCACTGGCTGTGCCCTACCACACAAAGCGAGATGAAATTCACATTGCCCATACCTCTCTTAGATTGCCCATACCTCTCTTTCATACAAATGTAATATCAATGTAAATATTTAATTAAAAAAAAACTAATAAAATTCTCAAGTGCTCCAGCTTTATCAATTATTAAGAAATGATACCAAACCGTTGCTCTTTTAAATTTTTGCGAATATTCATAAATTATTAATCTATTTCCTAATAACATTACTTCCAAATGCCGCGTAAATGCAATAAACAGACCCATTATCGAGACATTTTTCCTGTTTTTATATTTGTCAGTAAAAATAAACCATTCTAGGTCTAACCCCTTTGACTTAACGTACACGCAGAAACGTAGCTGTTTAAAATTCATCATCAGAACCAGCAGAAAGTGAATTCTGTCCTTGGACGACATCCGCAGCGGAACGAATGACTGTTAGGCAAATAACTTGGCTTTTAGGGATCTTTAGGTTAGTTGAACCTTGTGTTTATACAAGTTGAAAACAGATTTTATCAGCAGAAAAACATTTTTGGAAAAATCCATCTGTGGACTTGCTTTTTTAAATTGAGGTGATTTTTAATTTTGCAGCAATAAGCGAGATTAACGGAGAGTGGATGAGTAGGCACTTAATTTTATACATTTTCAAGTGCCTTTTAATAATGTGATCATTTAAGTACTTCATTAAATTAATTATTGTCAAGAACTCCTAAAACTGCAAGTAGGTTAAATTCAGTTTTAGTCATTACTTTATTACTACTTCATTCTTAATCGCATTTAAAGTGTGCAATAGAGTCAATATTTTTTGAGCACTTGGTTTTTTCGGTTAAGTCTCCTAGATAACACCCTGAAACCATAAATAGAGTTTTGATTGCATCAAACAGACATTTATGGTGATATCTAATAATAAAAAGAACTGTCTGCTTATCAAATTGTAAGTCTTACAGTTTTTTAAATAATATATGCCATTGTTATTTTCTCGCACAGGACAAAACAATAATAGACATCAAATGGCTAAAAAGAAAACAGTTATCAGTAACTTTGTCGCCTTTTGTAATGGGGTTCGTTTGCGTCAAATCCGCTAGTTCTGATTTTTTGCAGACTTTTTTATGATATTGGCTCAATGAATAATCCAAGTTTGAGACCTCGAGCGCCGAACGCAATTCTGAAAAATCGAAAGAACCGCGAAAATTTCTTTTTTTTATTTGGGCGATTATAACCCTAAAGGACTAGTTTTTGATAATATTTTCTCTAAAACTTTTTTAAAGTGGACTCAATTTGCTACAATACGAGACTTATTGTCTCTATAAACATAATAGTTTCTGAGTTAAAGCCTTTCAAAGTTTATAATTTTTTCGAGCTTGAATTAGTAGGGTAAGTAAATGCAGTGAGTAATCCGCTTTTGTTTCAGGCGATGCCACTTGGCACGACTGTTCCTTAGGTCAAAAGCTGATTTGGCCCAGTACCAACGAGATCGTACCGTGCTACCCCAAAACAGGGGGGGAAAGGATCGGCTCACCAGGTCCAATCTATGCTGTATATATTCATGCTCTTAGCAACTTCGAGCACGCCACCTATCCCGGTCCTGAGTCAATGTCATCCAGAATTGAGCCAACGGACGCCAGGTGCTCCAATAAATAAATAAATAGTAGTAAAATATGTAAAAATAAAGTAAAATAAATAACGTGTTGAACTTGTGGACCACGGCTGCAGTATTGTACTATAGTTGCGTGTTTCATGGTACGTAATAAAAGTAATTTGTAACCCCTCCTTGCATGACTGCCCGTCACACTTAAACACCCAAAGGAGCAGGACGCCCGCAGCATCATGATTGCGGTCATGACATTTTTCACGCCTCGAATGACTTCCTCCGATTACCCACAATCACGGTAATGATGATGAACTTAGAGAATAAGCAAGGTGAAGTCAAGGTTTTGGGAAGTACCTTAATAAAAGCAATTTCGTTGAATTGCGAGCTAACTAAAGATACTAAATTACTTTTGTGAGTAATGGACAGAGGATAAAGCTACTGAAATTTCTGGCAAAGATGACTAATTGTGTTACATTGTAATAATCATTAAGCTAAAATGTTAGAAATAATCATGAATATATTGTCTGTCATTTTAAAAGTATTTGACGAAACCTTCTTAAGCATATCGTCTTAGATGTTGATGCTAGATAGCTTTGTCATTTAAATATTTATACCTAATAGTAAATCTAAACACGAATCGAGTACACGTGCCGGCAAGCGCCTTCGCACATTCAAAAGACTGTTTCGGTATAGCATTGGTCTTTGTTACATCCCAAATTAGTTTCATGAAACCCGCCAGTCATCCCGCCGCGTTGCCTCCACAATGCCGCCGACTATGCGAGCCACGACTCAATTTTAACGCAACAATCAAACCCTACCATCCTGTCCTCAATTATAACCCAAATTACACAGGCAATAAAGCTTAAATCGGCGCAATCGATGATGATGTAGCTAGAACCATTCTGGTTAACAATGAACGCGTTTTCAAAAATGAAACAGACGAAGTTAAACTTTAAATTGAAAGCGATAAAGCTGATGTTTGAATAGAGGAAAGGAATCTGGATGTAGGATTCGGTAGCACGTCGGATGACTTGTAAGAAAATCTGAGACACGAACGCGATTGGTCACAGCCCGGAGATAATTAAAGTTTGGAGCTAATGGTATGAGGCTGCAATTCGAAGTGGTGGCTGACTTTTAATAGGCAAGGACCGATTCAGGAATCTACACGATAAATAACTTAACGTACCTAATTATAACAAAATCGAGACACGTATAGATGCAACAAAAAACATCGATGCTTCAGATACTCAATGCTGTGCGACAAGCGATGAAACAATTGTAAATATTACGGTGTCTAAACAAAAGCTAAGGTATCTAGAACATGGCAACGACGATGAAGACAGTCTTGAAGGACGCTAGAACTATTTTTGGAAGCTAAAACTAGTTTCGACGACTTATATAATATGCCGTAAAATTTTTCGATAACTCAAAACGTGTTTTTGGCATAGTTGATGCAACCGTATTGTAAAAGTCTAGAGGCAGTTTTTAAGTATTCAATTTATAATAAAAACTCTAAACCACTTTTAGCAAACTTGAAATAGTACGATCAGCTAGAAAAGAAGCAATGTAACGTGGAATGTAAATTGAATATATTGAAACTAGATTGATGACTGAGCATTCACTTAAGTTAACATACAGGACAAGTACGACTAGTAGAATTGAATTTGAATTACATTGAAATCGAACTACTTAAAGCAGGACTCAGATTGCTTCTTGACTATAAAAACTAGGGTCCTCAAGTCTGTTTTCATGGTCCAATACCTCGTGATCCGAGGCCTCAAGAAGACCCCAATGTGTGGGGTCGCCGGCGCCCCGTGGGACCCCAAACTCGTCTGAAATGGTCTTTTTCCGCCCCCGTTTATCTCCACTGCTGGTCACCTGGTCAATTTGGGGTAATTTTGAATCATGTGCCAATTATGTGGTTTTATATAGAGGAGGAATAGAAATATGGTGATAAGAAATAGATTTGAGGGAAGGACGAAAAATCTCAAAAGTGTGAACAGCGAGAAAAATATTGCAATAATAGCACATAGATAAGAGTGGACACAAATACTATATTATACAAACACATTCTGTTTAAGTTTAATTCGTAGAGCTGTCTATCTATTTCTCTTTATATTAAAATGGCAGACAGAGTTAATGTTAATGCTGAAAATTTTAAAACACAAATGTTACGACATATAACGTTCAAGACCTTTAATATTAGAATAAAAGTATGTATATAAGCCGAATTTAAACTGTGGTGACAAGTAAGTAATAATAATATACATATGTAAAATTTTAAGGAAACTTACAGGTTATTCGAATTCGATCTTATTCCAACATGATACTGATTGTCAAAGTGTCAAAAGTGGCGTTTTGGGTTGAAGAAATGTCACTTTTAACACTGACTGATCAGTATCATGTTGGAATTAAATAACTAAAACTAGAATTGACCTGAGTGACTAAAAATACGTGAGTTAACCGTAATATTAGCTTTAGTACATAGGTAAACATTTATAATTAAGTATTTATTAATTTTCTGTAATATGGCGAAATTATGTATCTACTGTTAGTAGCGAATCGAGCCAACATACAGTGCATGTACACCTTTATAGGTAGATTCTTGGAGAAACTAACTTAAAATATTGTACCCAACACCTACTTATGTAACCCAATATTCATATGCAAATAAATCATTAATTCATTCATCCATTCATTCATAATAAATATATATAAATTACATGTCTAGCCCCCGTAGACGAATCACTAAAAGGGTCAAATAAATAAACCTAACTAAAACATGTCCACCTGTCGTCCAAGAACGAACATATGCTTGTCAAATAGACACACAGGATTACTCAACCCTTGCCCCGCGGCGGGAAAAATGTGGCAAATCTCCGAGAGGGTTAATCACCGTAATCTCAGGTCGACATCTGAGAGCCTACAGGCAGTGAAGGGTTAAGTGGTCACCATTTTACTTGTCGCGATATGCCACCTCGCAAATCTCTTAAAAAATGTACCTAAGTGTCTCCACCGGGGGTTAGGATCTCCATACAAACGTAGTTACGCTCTGATTTTGAAACGATTAGCTAGATTGCTCTGAAACTTTGTACTTACAATAGGATAAGTTATATCTATGCCTGTAATTAGTTTATGTAGCTGCAGATACCATAATTCAAAAAATACAGCGATTTAAAGTTTCTCATACAAAATTTGTTTTTGCTCTATTTCGTTTGTCAGTTTATATTGGAGCTATATAAACTAATTACAGAACTAGATATACCTCATGTCAGTATGTGAAAAGTTTCATTACAATCCAACACGTAGTTATAAAATGAGAACAGAACTCTGTCTGTATGGGAAGGTGAAATTCGGGCGAGCTTGCCGGGGACTCTCAGACAGGTACACGTTACGTTTTTGCAGTAAAGTTTAGGTTGAGATGTGCGGTTGGTGGTACTAGACAGGGTGCATTGGGGTAACTTACTTGGAGGACCCGGGTACGTCCTTAAACTACGTCCACAAGAGAGGTATGGGCATTGTGAATGTCATCTCGCTCTGTGTGGTAGGGCACAGCACAGCGGATGTCATTCCAGATCTAGAGCAGAGCCCAACTGGGGAAGTACCTCCACCTTACAGAAAATCGCAGCCAAATAACACTAGACCCTACTCATAGTATTGTGTTCCTGCAGGTGAGTAAGTTGCCAGAGCTCAACGAGGGGCGGGAGGGGGTTAGGGTCGGCATCGCGCATGTAACTCCTCTGGAGTTGCAGGCGTACATAGTGTACGAATACTGCTTACCATCAGGCGGGCCGTATGCTTGTTTGCGGGGTAGTTTTGAAAATTACTAATATCTACTACACCTTCACTTCATACTTACAGCGTGTCATTCACAAAGACGCGTGACTTGACTTGTATGTCCATGTTTTTAAAGGTTACATTAGAAAAATCTACGCGACATCGTGGTTGATACGTTTACAAGGCATCTTGCTTACTGCTACAGCAGAAGGAGTACTAGTTTGGTAGGTACATATTTATGACGTTTTCAAAAAGGTACAACATTGTCGCTTCACGACAAGGATGATAATGATGAGGAAATTGAAGCTATATGGAAATAGAGCCTTATTGACAACCGACAATAAGTACCCTTTTGGTTAAAAATGGTGATAGATATTGAGGATATCTTGAACGATCTTTTAGTTTTATTTTGACAAGTGACAGATAGTTTTGCCGCGGTTTTGGTAAAATGTGACTTTGACAGTTAGATTACGACCGAGAGAAAAAAACCCAAGCGATTGAATGAAGGATTTGTATTGTTTTAATTGTAAAAAACTCAAAGATAAATAAACTATTCTAAACTAATTCAGTATTTTAGTGAGACATCTAATAATGGCATAATTGTTATATTCAAAATTATCATGTTTTCGAAGTGACTGCAGTGCACATTCGGTTCCCGATAAAACTGTGTCAACAGAATGTTTTTTTTTTTTTTTACGAACCGCTATTTTAATAGGTACTTCTAAACATGGTAGAATGACGATTTTTGGTTAGTGATATTTCATGGATAATCTTAAAGTTTTAAGAATGACATAAAAATTTGGCTTCCAGGCATATTTAAAAATAGTTACGTAAGTAAGACGGGCAGAATGCCCTTTTTCCCCTTTTTCTGTTCTTCTGTTTCGATATTTTTTATTCAGTTCTGAATAGACAAATAAGCTACAAATATCATAATAATGTAAAAATCAAGGAAAACCGCCATAAACAATATAATTAACCTAAATATTAATCAAAAAACTAACTCGTACTAAATACCCGTAGACCCCGTAGTAACCGCAAAAAATATGTCCATTTTTAGGGTTCCGTAGCCAAATGGCATAAAACGGAACCCTTATAGTTTCGCCATGTCCGTCTGTCTGTCTGTCTGTCTGTCTGTCTGTCTGTCTGTCTGTCTGTCTGTCCGAGGCTTTGCTCCGTGGTCGTTAGTGCTAGAAAGCTGAAATTTGGCATGGATATATAAATCAATAAAGCCGAGAAAGTCGTACAATAAAATCTAAAAATTTAATTTTTTTTTAGGGTACCTCCCCTACAGGTAAAGTGGGGGTGAAATTTTTTTTTCGCTTCAACCCTAGAGTGTGGGGTATCGTTGGAAAGGTCTTTCAAAACTAATAGGGGTTTTCGAGAAACATTTTTTGATAAAGTGAATATATTCGGAGATAATCGCTCCGAAAGAAAAAAAAAATGTGTCCCCCCCCCTCTAACTTTTGAACCATAGGTCCAAAAAATATGAAAAAAATTGTGGAAGTAGAGCTTAAGAAAGACATTAAATGAAAACTATAGCGGACATGATCAGTTTAGCTGTTGAGTTATCGCAAAAAGTTTTCCCTACATAGTAAAAAGACTTATTTTAATTAGGTACTGATTATGCAAATTTGCCTATTTGTTTAACTCAGGTGAAAAGTACCGTTTCATCCCTTGGTTAACAATTTACTATACTTTAAGCTCCAGTTTAGCTTATTGTGACGGAAGAGTAACTACGGAACCCTACACTGAGCGTGGCCCGACATGCTCTTGGCCGGTTATTGCCTTTAACTTTAGTCAAAAAACGACAATAAGACAGTTTCTATGTGAATCTTTACAGTCATTTTACAAGATTTTATTCAACTTGCCCTGTTAGCATGTTAGTCAGTGTGGATCAAATCTTGGAAACTAAATTTGACCCACTTCCCGATTTCAGATTGAACTGAAAATTTGCATACATATGTAAGTCGGGTGACAATGCAAAGTCGGGAGACAGGAGGTGGCCAGAGGAACTCTATGATAAAACAACGTAACCTAATTGTATTTGGGGTTTTTAAAATTATCTCGATGTGTGATTAGTTGCCTGTGGTAAGAAAAGTGCAATCTTGTACCAAAAATTAAATCAATTCAATTAATTAAAATTTACACAAATAACTAGCCATGGTCATGAATTTATTAATGTTTGTACATGGGAGAATCAGGTTTACTAGGCTACTTTATGCACCCTAAAAAAACTACTCAATTCTTCGTTTAAATTGTCACTTAATTGTTTACAATTGAACTGAGTATCGGAAGTAAATTCTTCAATTCCTGATTGCTTTGTCCATCAAATGATAGGCAAAGAAATCGATTTGCGACTTCGATTGAGCATTATTCACGAATTATCCGTCAAATGGATTGTTAATTGATCGATGATTGATTATCTTTATCGATTACTATTTTTATAGCGATTTAATCGTAAAGAAGTAATAATACTTATAAACACGGCTGTTGAGCGTTCTAAGTACGGACGTATTATACTGAAGTAAGAAATATGGATAACGTGTATTCGGGTAATGTCGTACGGATAAATACGAAAATCAGATGAAAATTCCATCATTTCCTTTCACCCCGTTTCGGAATTATTCGACAGTCGACAGTTTTCGACATTCTAAATTACCCGAATATACCTTAACTACTTTAATAATGGTGTGTGTAATTGATGTCAGGTGTATGTAGTGAAGACACGATTAAAATATTAATATTTATCTTTAGTTATTAAATGTACCGTCGTAAGCACGAAACACATGTAAATTTAAAATCATTTCTCATCATTGTATGTAAATACGGAAATGCAAACTGTTGTAAATACTGTGAAAATACCTTCATTAGTAGTTAATCACAAATTAAATAATGTTAATAATCCACTTCACCCCTCTCTTCTCTTCTAAAGCAACTAATCCAAGTATCAGAAAATACTTAAGCATACGATCCTAACATGTCAGATGCCTGCCACGGTCAAATCTAGTCAGACAACTGACGGCTGATGTGGGTACATTTAAATTGTGCTCAAGGACTTTTAATTACTAAATGTGTTTAATATAAGAAACATTAAATAGAATAAAACTTTATAACTAAAGATTATAATTTAACTATAAGGTGTATTGGGTTAACTTCGAACACTGGGTAATTTAGAAAATAATAAATATCTATTAAAAATAATAGTAGATTGAAACAAGGAATTAAAGGAAAAAAGGCACCCATTTCTGTCGAGGTAGTTTCGTGCTCGAACGCAGCGATAGCACCAATAGCCCGAGACTGAAACAGTGCCTTTCACCCGAGATAAACACTCTGATATTCATTTCAAATACAAGGGCAGTAAAATTCATGTGCATTTAAAAACACGGCTAAGTATAAACTTCAATAGTATTTCTTGAGAATACTTTCTATTAACAATTTTGGTGAAAATATCATTATTTATGGAGTGGGGAGTATCAGATTGGAAACTATACAACCAATCCCTTTAAAACCAAAATTTTAATTGCTTGTCGTAAAAGAAAAGAGAAAAAAACGTACATAGAAAGTACAGTTTTCTAGAGCAGAAACGTGTCATTTTCTGCACACTTTTAGAACAACAAGGACCCACTTTTACAGCATAAGAAATGAAAAAGCATTTTACAGTACATATGGTGCTAGTTTTCCGCACTAGTGCGTAATTTAGCACATTATGTAACTATGTCCAATATTTAAAGGGTCAAATGTACTGTAAAACGTTGTACGATACATGTGCGAATAGATAGATTTCCTATTTTTCGCACTTGTATCGTAAATAATTATTCTGCTATAGCAGCGGTATGCAAGAAGTCTTGTAGCCGAAGTATAAATTGCTTCTGATTTAATAGATTTTCAAAATTAAGCTGTTTTCGTATTTTTCAATTTGGAACATAAAATTATTTAACAATGTCAATGTTAACTCGAAATTTTCATATAAAAAAATAAAAAAAACTACGCATCACCAATAACAATTTAAATAACATACATAATTTCCAAGCTAAACAAAACAATCGAAGGCGTGACAGTTCCAGCCCACCGAAATGACAGGACTTATTACCATAATCAACCCAATGTCAAAGCATTTGACATTTAAACAAAAATACGAAACGAGAGGAAAAAACTACGGGTCTTATTAAACCTTGAAACGACGCAAGTGCTGGCTTTTCCTAATAAAACATGCCCTTATAAGAGAAAACTCAAAAAGGACGTAAGTCATAATCCTTGGCTTTCAACATACGATCTTATTAAAGGAAACAGCCTAAGGCTAGCCCCTAGATAACTCGGGATGTATGGGAACGATTAATAATAATTTTAGAGCAAAAACTGGCCGGTCCGTTTTTGCCGAGCCTCCCCTTTTTGCGACGGATTTTAAGAAAATTAGTTTACGCGGTGACGAATAAATCTTGGGGAGGCTGGGGACGAAGGTAAACATTCGGCTTTGTTTGGATATTATTTGTTTTAGATGTTGAATATTTATATCTGTAATAAAATGTACGTAAAGACTTGAATAAAAAATATTACACAATTATTTATTATTTATTTATTTAACCTTTATTGCACAAAAGAAAACCTTATAGTATAAAAAGCGGTCTCTATCACTCAACCGAATATTAAATTACATATAATAATACATATATTAATTATATTTAATTTACATTTTTATTTGTTAACAAAAGTTTTAACAGAAAAAAATATACTTGCGAGTAAAATAATGTAGCATAAATAATTTATTAGTATATAATGAAAAAAAAACCATCAAATATGTGCTATTTTTAAGACACATTAGTAAAAAAATGTCTTGAAACATTAATACGTACAAATCTATGAAAATTTACTGTATAGGTAACTAATCACTAATAAATAATGTATTTTTACACGCCCATAGAAAAATAAATGTACATATTTAACATCTATATTTATTTAAAATTAGTAAATCATCTTAAATTGAAATCCATCGCAATCCACCTAAAACCATGATAACTCACTGAAACGTCTCAGTTTTTCTTGGCGACCTCTCCAAGATGGCGGCAAAAAGCGTCACCGGACCAATGTCACCCGCGACCATGCGTTAAAGTTTGGCGCAACCGTTCGAAAAACCGCGTAATCTAGCTAAATAGCGAGAAATCGTTGCTACACCAACAATTTCAAGTATTGTAATCGAATAATTAGAATGGACAGATGAATTATTGTTGGCAAGACGAAATGAAGCACAAAATTGTCAGGCAAACTAGTTTTGATAACAGCTGAAACTGAGACGAATCTAATGACACTTGGAAATCAATAAAATATAAGGCAAAGGTTGGGCCAAAACCAACCTTTCTCCTCTGTTTTTTGTCTCGTTCTAACAGACAGAAATGTCAAACTATTATTTGGTTTGTTTAAGTAGGAAAAAAAATAACGCTAATCTTCGTCACCTACCCTTCTAGCTAAAGTACTGATCATTCAATAATATTTTTGAAGTGAAAACTTCTTTAGCGGCGCTGTGCACTTTTTGTGATGGGGAAAACATCAGGTCACGCGACCGACAGATTCGTCAGATTGAAAATTCGTAAGACGGACACGTGAGCTGATCAAAAACTGTTACAATGTCATTGAAGCCAGTAGTTAAATTTTTAATGTAATATAAATTGTCATGTTTGTGTACGATAGCGCAATAAATGAGTATAGTATTTTACCACATAAATTATAGTACTTTTATACTGATAATTAAAGCAATTCGTGCAAAATTATTCCCTAACCATACCGAAATATCAAAAATGCGCAACGTTAATATTCAAGTTTTCACTTCTGCCGATGCCGGCACTCCCGGAGTGCAACCCGTTGTTTTTTTTTTCTTGAATATAGGTAAGCCCATACTTATATCGAAAATGCTCTAGATTTCAAATTACAACTAAAATTTTAATCGAACAGAAATTACACTTAAACAAATATCGGGTAACGAAACGCACAAGCATTCAAATTTGGAACCAGCAGGGGGCAGGCGCGTGCCTAGCGAAAAGCGTTCTGCTGTTACTAAGCACCGTTTCCATGAAAGAACAAGATGCGATTCCAAGTTTAAAATTCAAATGCTAAACTAAATTAAACTCTTTGCCATGGACATAAAAACCGGAAAGACGTATTTTTTGTTAAGTTTTTTGGTGGCTTTTGTCACCCATAGCGGCGGAAAAGATCGAAATCGTGCTCTTGAATATAAAATGTATGGAGCGAACGGAGTTGTTACAGATGGGTTCCGTATGCAGATTAGATGAAGTTTGCAGTTAGCAATTAGGTGCAGTTATGTTCAGACAAAGTTGAGTTTACGCTTTGCTTACAATTAGGTTAGTATATTTGTCTTTCGCTTTGAAAACTATGCAAATTAGTATTTTATAATAGAGAGCTTTTCAGTCGAGTGCCATGCAAAGAAGCTTGCTGAGTTGCCTAAGTACTGTACGAGATTGAAAAGCTTGATTATATCACTATTGAATAGAATACTATTTCTACAAGTCATCTAAAAAAACACTTCTTTACTATACGAGTAAAACCTAAGTATTCAATGAAAATTGGTAAGTATCTCAGTAGACAGAAATGTAGTACAAAAGACATAAACGCGTGAATTTCCCTGCCCGTCTCCCGTTTAGTAGTTTAGTATTTTCTATGAGAGCACGGCGGCACGTGATTGATCAATTATTTTTATAGTTGACTACAGCTAGATTTTCATAAATAATGCTAAAATTGTACAGTAACTCAGATTCAGTCGGTGCATGTCACAACCACTTAAAAAATGGTTCCCATAAAAAATTGAAACCCTAAAATCAGTTAATATTGTCATTGAACGGTTGTCGCGGATTTGCCGTGAAAATTCGAAATTCGAACGATTCGGCGCGAGCCGACTGCATTCCTATTGGTCGATCATACTGAGACTATTTAGCTTTTAGAAACACCAGTGTAAGAAGACCTCTAGACCTGAAGCTATGCTCAATCCAACAGTGCATTTAATACTGGTTAGCATGTAAGGATTCTTTTCGCCTGGGTTTTACAAGCGGTTCGAATTACATTGGAATAGAATAAACGTCACGATCCAACGTAAAAAAAAACATAAAACCGTCTTTTGTTGTGTTGATAGGTTTTACATTTCACGGTTGAATTAATATGTGCCTGGATTTTCCAGATCTATGCAGAAGAGGAAATTTGTTAATTGAAACAGTTTAAACTGTCAAAAAGACAGTAATTTTTTACCGACCTACAGATCATGTCATTCACTAGGACGTGTGCCTTGAGTCGTATTGTCATTGTCATGTTATTAAATGTTACATTTGACAAATCTACGCGTCATCGTGGATGACACGAACTATAATCTAGAAACTATTTCAAGATGGACCGCACGCATATAGCTCATTTTGAATCGAGAATTTCACAGTTTAAGTATTTGATCAGTTTTCATTACCCACGTAAAATCTTCGTTGTTTCTGATGTAATGAAAAAAACAACGGGTTGCACTCCGGGAGTACCGGCAGAAGTGACAACGTGAATATTAACGTTGTGCGTTTTTGATATTTTGGAATAGTTAGGGAATAGTTTTGCACGAATTGTTTTAATTATCAGTATGGAAGTACTATCATTTATGTGGTAAAATACAAAATTAATTTATTGCGGTCTACTATTCAATGACGTTGTAACCGTTTTTCGATCAGGTCACGTGTCCGTCTTACGAATTTTCAATCTGACGAATCTGTCGGTCATGTGATCAGTTTAACATTTTCCCATCACAAAAAGTGCACAGCGCCGCTAAAGAAGTTTTCACTTCAAAAACCTCAAGGCAAAAAATAACTGTGAAATAAAATTTGCTTATTTGATAGGTGAAATTGTTGCCATACTTGAAAAAATGCAAGCCCACTGAACACCTATTTTAGACAGGCAAGGCAAACCAATTTTGTCAATAGATATAGACGACGAATTTGCAAAATGTATGTTTGGCCTAGTGGGTAGTGACCCTGCCTACGAAGCTGATGGTCCCGGGTTCAAATCCTGGTAAGGGCATGTATTCGTGTGATGAGCATGGATATTTGTTCCTGAGTCATGGGGGTTTTCTATGTATTTAAGTATTTATAAATATTTATATATTATATATATCGTTGTCTAAGTACCCTCAACACAAGCCTTATTGAGCTTACTGTGGGACTTAGTCAATTTGTGTAATAATGTCCTGTAATATTTATTATTATTTATTTATTATTTATGTTTAAGTCTTTAGTTTCCTAGACATTATTAATTTTATACAGTACAATCGCACTAATCCGGCCTTAATGCTGACACAAACACAAGCAAGCCGGATTACTGAAAGTTTGAGCAAATCTGCTTGTTATATTGTGTTTTTAGGGTTCCGTACCCAAAAGGTAAAACGGGACCCTATATGGGCTATGCCTGAATTAAACGATTATTTAATTTAATTTTAATTTTAATTTATAGTACTAAGACTACGCTGTCCATCCGTCTGTCTGTCTGTCCGTATGTCGTCAGGCTGTATCTCATGAATCGTGATAGTAAGACGGTTGAATTTTTCACAGATGATATTTCTGTTGCCTCTATAACAACAAATACTAAAAAGTACGGAACCCTGAGTCTGAGTCTGACTCGCATTTGTCCGGTTTTTTAGTGTTTTGAAGCATTATACTATAATAATATACTACATTCAAACAGCGGACGAACTGGCCAGGAAAGGCTCAGAAACGCCGGCATATGGACCCGAGCCCATCATACCCCTACCAATATCCTATATACACAACCAGCTAGACCTACATCACAGACAACTGCACAATAAATACTGGAAGGAAATGGACACATGCAGGCAGACCAAGGATTTTCTACCGGAACTGAACCACAAACTCACCAAAATACTACTGAAAACACCTAGACATCAACTACGTAAAATAGTAGGATTAATTACGGGACATAACACACTTAACAAACACCTACACAATATGGGTAAAACAGACAGCCCCATGTGCAGAGCGTGCATGGAAGAAGAAGAAACAACAAAACATATTCTCCTAGACTGCAAACAGGTAGAAGTATACAGGAACAAATACCTAGGGACTCCGTGCACACTAGGAGAGGCAATTAGCAACCTGAAAACTTTGCTAGGCTTCGTGGAGGAGCTGGGGTGGTTAGAGTAGCGCTACCTCGTTTCACGCAAAATAGGCACAATGGTTGTCGATTTGCGGAAAATGCCCAGAAGCACTAACTAACACTAACTAAACTACATTCAAAGAAAATTGTGCTATTATCTAAAAAAAAAAACTGGATAATGTAAGCATATAATTTGGAGTTAAAACTGGAAAGTGTAGTTAAAACTGACAGCTACACATGTATGCTGGGTGTTTGACGTGCACCTGGCAGCTACCGTGCGACCCACTCCTGCGCAAACATGGCGGCGTAATGACATACAGACATACCAACATCTAGAACTGTCAGTAATATCATGTAGGGGTTGTGTCTATAGAAGGTAAGTAGTGGAAAGTGGGAAACTCACTTATGGGAGAAAACTGCTGTCAGCTATAAATAAAAGTTTCAAATTTCTCTAGAGTGGTGCTAGGTTAGCTATGAACTTAGCCGTTATTGACGGAGTGAAGTGCGCTATCAATGTTTTTTATTTTTTATTAAATATTCTAGGTATTGTGGCGCCACCTGTTTAAGGTTTTTTGATACACATATGTTCTACTCTACCCCCATAGTTTAAATTATATACCTAATTTCTGTCAAACATGCATAACCATACATTTAATTATAAATTTGCTATTTTAGCGTAATGAAATGCAAACATACGAACATACAGAACTGACAGTTACGTTGTATAGAGGCTGCCATTATCCTCTGCGATGGACTTAGCGAATAAATTTAAAATTTACATACTTAATGTCTATTAGAATATCGACAATAATAAATGAAGAAAATTTATGTTGGTTTTTTAAGAAATTTGGTTGTCACAAGTTTATAAGCATTCTCATTTTGGTTGTAAATATTTTCGCGGTAATACTTTTACAGCCCTTAAAACGATTTTAAAGAGCCTGGGTGCCTAGCCAAGGTGACAATCGTTTGCGCTACGATAACGTAACGCTTTGTGTCTCTCTATCATTCTTCCATATTAGTTGTGTTTCGACGGCTACGGAGCGTAAACGATTGGCATGCTGGCTACGCACTCTGGTAAGAATTTTCTTTAATAAAAATAGCAATGCTTGCAGATGTATTGTACTTTGCATATCCATATGCTATCTATATATTAAATTTTTAGGGTTCCGTACGCAAAGGGTCAAACGGGACCCTATTACTGAGACTTCGCTGTCCGTCCGTCCGGTCCAGGTGTCCAGGCTGTATCTCATGAACCGTGATAGTTAACCAGTTGAAATATCTACATATTATGTATTTCTGTTGCCGCTATAACAACAAATACTAATAACAGAATAAAATAAATATTTAAGGGGGCTCCCATACAACAAACATATTTTTTTTGCCGTTTTTTATAAATAAGGGTACCCTTCGTGCGCTAGTCCGACTCGCACTTGGCCGGTTTTTGAAAGTTTGTGTGTATGCTTCACTTGCCGAGAAGTCGTGTAAGATTTGAATAAATATGAAATTTGAATATTTTGTTGTAAATATAAATACGTATAACCTTTTAATTGACTAAGTAAATTTAAGGATTTATTATAATTGTGTAACGAGTTCTAGAACAGAATAATAATTAACTGTCAAGTACGTAGTTAATACGTAATTAATGATTACTAAAAATAAATCATTCATATTATTAATTATCATGTTTTCGTCTTATTTATTATTAAATAAAATAAGTGTTTTTGGAAAATAAATGCTTGGGTATTACCTAAAAGAACCATTACTTACGGCGCATTAATTTGCGAATTATGACATCATAATTTATAATAATTTAGCTAAAAAAAAATTGTAACCCAAAACCCAACATTAGTCCATAAAATACGTATTGGCTTCTATACTTCGATAAAATAATTTATTCCATTTCGTAAAATATATTCCTATTATTAATTAAGTATAGACAAACTTCGTGATTACATACCTATAACCTATGTATTTTTAAAACTCTCAGGCGTAATTTACAAGCTTTTCTTTAACTTGCTATGTACAGTCAGCGTCAAATACTTTGTAGCAACCAAAGTGGCCAAATAGTTCGGTACACCATATATTTAGTATGGTGTACCGAACTATTTGGCCACTTTGACTGCTACAAAGTATTTGACGCTGACTGTACCTATGTATGTATTGTGTGTATGTGCGGGTCAAATCTTGCAAGTTGAATTTGACCCACTTCCCGGTTTCTAATGAAGCTAAAAATTTGCATACATATGTAAGTCGAGTGACAATGCAATATTATGGTACCATCGCGCTATTCTGATGATGGAGACAGAAGGTTCCCATAGGAACTCTGTGATAAAACAACGCAACCTAATTGTGTTTGGGGTTTTTAGAACTGTCTCGATGAGTATTACTTTCCTGTGGAAAGAAAAGTACAGTCAACGATAAAAGCTTGTACCAAAAATGAAATTTTTGCCAAACCCTTATTGATTTTAAGAACAGGTTATGAATTAGATCTGGATTAGTTACGGTTCTGATCTTATAGTAAATAAAGAAATATTGGACATTCTTTCATAAATTGACTAAGCCCCACAGCTTAAGCTCAAATAATTGACTAAGCTTAAGAAGGCTTGTGTTGTGGGATTTATTAATAATAATAATATAATAATTTAGCCTATATACGTCCCACTGCTGGGCACAGGCCTCCTCTCATGCGAGAGAGGGCTCGGGCTATAGTCCCCACGCTAGCCCAATGCGGATTGGGAACTTCACATACACCTTTGAACTTCTTCGCAGATGTATGCAGGTTTCCTCACGATGTTTTCCTTCACCGAAAAGCTAGTGGTAAATATCACATGATATTTCGTACATAAGTTCCGAAAAACTCATTGGTACGAGCCAGGATTTGAACCCACGACCTCCGGATTGAAAGTCGGACGTCATATCCACTCGGCCACCACCGCTTTTTTATTAAAATCAAATCCGGGATTTATTAAAATCAAAATATGCCTGTCTATCAAAAGAAAAAAAGATGGTGACAGATATCTAACTCTATTAACAACTATTCTGACAATTACAACCGTCATGACACATTAACAAGCAATGAAATCAGTTATAAAAATTCAAACGATCCATAAAACCTTCTCCGATGTAATCATTATTAACACTATGGATCGGATCGATGGATCCCATCGTTAGTAAGCCTTGGGATCCATTAAGATTTCCGCCCGCCGAGATGTGCAGGAGCAAGTACAAGTTACAATTGCGAAAAGACCTAAGTAACTAAGGCGAGACAGTCTAATATCAACCATACGCAGTTGACTAAGAGTTGATTTTTGATTAACAGGGGAAGTCTTTACAGATGTGGATTGTTGAATGATTTTGTGTTTAAAAACAAGTAAACTAAGGTTTATTTTCAATTGAAGCTGCTTATGAATGCAGCGTAAATCGAATGTGTTTTCATTCAATGTAATTTGAGTTTTATTACTTTCGTTATAGGTTATGTTTTTGAATGAGTTAGGTTGATCGATTTGCGAAAAGTGATGTTGTTTGGTATCAGTCATTTTTATAGTGGTTTTAAGATAATGGTATTGATTTACCACTATACACGGGGTTTGTATGTTGCTGGCAGTTAACTGGTACAGTCGGACAAATATATAACATGGTCCAATAATTTGGTGGTCGGTCTGTCCGTTTTAAGGCTCCGTAACTCAAAAATAAAAAAACGGGACCCTAGGATTACTTTGTTGTCCGTCGGTCTGTCCGTCCATCTGTCTATCAAGACCGTTTATCTCGGGAAAGCGTGGAGGTATCGAGTTGAAATTAAAACCTCCGGTCCCCGGTCAAACTTCTAAGTTAACTTAAAAAAAGATACAGCCCTTTAAGTCGCAATAAACGTACATTTCGACACTAACTTCCCGTTGACCTAGAACTATGAGATTTGGCAAGTAATATCGTCTTAAGCTTACAGTACAGAGATAAATCTGAAAACTATAAATTTGTAAAAAAAGAAAAAAAAAAGGTTAAATTTGTACTGAACTCTCAGTGGGCGAGTCCAGTTCACACTTGTCCGGTTTTTTTGGGTATAGTTTAATGATGTTGAACTTAATGGATTTCTCTGAATTTATCAGGATGTGGAAACCTTCGGATGCTTCAAAGATGACTAACTCATACACATATACATAACATGCTAATATATATGATTAAAACTACGTAACGTACCTATATTAGTTGTGTGTTAAGTACATTGTTTTTGAGTATGTTGCCAGAGCTAAACGAGGGTGGGAGGGGGTTAGGGTCGGCAACGCGAATGTAACTCCTCTGGAGTTGCAGGCGTACATAGGCTACGGATACTGCTTACCATCAGGCAGGCCGTATGCTTGTTTGCCACCGACGTAGTATAAAAAAAATGTGTGTGGTTGAAAAAATATCTTTCTCCCAATGATAGTTTTGACACGTACTTTACCAAATATAAAAGCCATATTTTTCGCAAATTCGGGGTCGACATATTATACCTTAAATTCCTGAATCAGCATATATAATATTGTAACATGCACTTTAACGTCTAGATAATATCTAGAAGCTCTGCTCAGATATTTGTGAACACCTTGTTTGCTTCATAATATCTGATGACGACTGTACCTAAGTTCAAAATTTATCCCATTTTAGTAGTCAAAGGTACAGTTTAATGTAAAAAAAAATACAAAACAGGATTAAATACATTATTAGTACGAACCAGTAGTATAAGAATTTCTTCCAGTTAACCTTTTATCTGACTGTCACATTTGTAACATTTGTCTGACTGTACCCCATATTTCTTTATTTGACAGACCAATGCATTGACAAAGCCATTACTCTGTCGACTGTCAAATAAATCGACAATAATCTAGAATAGTCAGCTTAGACGCTCGTTGAATAGAAACAAGAATCCTACGTGCTTGGTCGGGAGGAAGTCTTGTGTCTCACTTTAACACTTAGATTAAATATTGTTGTCTCTATCTATAGAACGCGTTTTGGCAATACATGTTTACAATTGTAAAATATGATTTAGACGCTGTTGAAAATGAGTTTTAGTTTTATTACAATGATTTTAATTCATGTTACGTAGGTAGTTTGACGACCTGTTTGGCCTAGTGGGTAGTGACCCCGCCTACGAAGCCGATGGTCCTGGGTTCAAATCCTGGTAAGGGCATTTATTCGTGTGATGAGCATGGATATTTGTTCCTGAGTCATGTGTGTTTTCTATGTATTTAAGTATTTAAATAATTATATTTCATATATATCGTTGTCTAAGTACCCTCAACACATCAAGCCTTATTGAGCTTACTGTGGGACTTAGTCAATTTGTGTAATAATGTCCTATAATATTTATTTATTTTTATTTTTATTTAGTTATTTTTTAAGGTTCCATAGCCGAAATGGCCAAATACCTCGCCATGTCTGTCTGCCCATCCGTAGGTATGTATTTTACTCAGAAGTCATAATTTATAAGTATCTCTGTATCTCTGAATACTTAAAAAGAGACATCTACCCTGTTATTGCAAAAATCATGTATGCTAACGAATAAATAAAATTGTATTTATTTATTTATTATAAGTCGTAGAATCTCTTAGTATACATAAGAGTAAGCCAAAATAAATGTCATAAGCTTAGAAAAAAGTGACCAAGGCCTCTAGGACCTAGGGCTGGAATCGAACCAGAGTCCTCTGCTATCGCGGCAGGTGCCTGAGCCACTCGGCCACCCAGTTAAATGCGGCACAGGTCGATTTTTTCCAAGTATATGCAATTTTTACCGAAGACCCTAAGGAAGGTTTTATTTTATTTTATTTTTTTATAAGGTAGAACAGTATGTAATTTGTTCTAATAATATAAAAGAGTATCAAAATTAAAGTTGAACATTTGAATGAAGAAAATAAAAGGCGTTATTTTGAACAATAGACTCCGTAGTATGACTTGTAAAATAATAAACGTATAAAATAATAACACGCCCAATTTAATAGCTTGTCCTATCACTGTACAATACGTCCGAATAAAAGGACATCAAGCAATATCTCAATATCTACCCGCTTTTCTCACACTCTAAGATAATCCCCTAAATAGATGCACATATTCAAAATCACAATATCTGAATGCCAATAAATCTAATATGTCACTGGCACAATACTTGCGCAACGGAAATCGCGGGATGTTTAGAAAAAAAAAAAGTTTCCACAAATGCGTAAACTTTCGTTCCCACGAGATCTATTAACTAAAAGTACACAACACAAAGTTACAAAAATCAACCCTGTTCGTGAATGAATACAGTTGGTTTTAAATCGGGGGGGAGGTCAGTAAACACCATATGTGACGTCACCTGCAGGGTCTTAAGATCGCAACATCCCTCTCAAATCAAGCATCCTGTTCGAAATTCGAAATTCAAACCTGTGCGTCCTGTTTTTAAACATCGAATGATTTGTGTCAACACGTTCTGATTTTGAAAACAAACATAGACAATCTTTTTTCTTTATTTTGATTTTATATCTCTGAGCTAATTTTGCATCGATTTGAGTCGACTCTAACGTTAATTATCAATATTAGTTAATTGTATTAACCAGTTTTATTTTAACGACTTTTTAAATAAATTATCCGTGTTTTTAATGTCTCGGAACCAGTATTCTTATAATTACCTAAACAATATCTGAACACATGACTAAATATTACTGCAGCGGAGCATTTTCGATTCTTAAGGATTTGTAAAAAGTAAAATGTCAAGTGTATTAAATAAATTGTAGTTCATTAAATTAAGTATGTGGTCAAAATCAACAACGATATTCAGCTCAAGACACGAGAGGAGTTTTATGTAGAATTATGAATAACTTGTCTTTTACCAATAGGGTTGTTTCCAATTTTTTGAAACGCTTGTATTACGTTCTATATTAACTAAAAGTTGCCCTAAAATTCAACTTTTATACTAAAAACGGCTTTAAATATGTTAAATTAACAAAATATATTTTGACAAATGCTTTCGCGCCCAAAACGCTCTTTGAAAATTGTGTGACGTCACAGTTTACGGTTTGACACATAACTACATATACACGTAGAAGATACGAATTGTCAACTGACATTTGTCATTTGTTGTCTATCGCCTAACTGTCAACAGTGTCAATCCGAGAGTTGTGACGTCATCAGAATCTTCAATGACGTTTCGGGTTTGGTCACGTGACGTGTGCCAAAAGATATTTTAAATTCAATATTTACAAAAATATGGTCATTACAGGTCCCCTAAAAGTAGTTTAACATGTTCTTATAATCCAAAAGAATTTATTGGGATACAATTCTGCCCTAAGATTTGTAGATGGAAACAACCCCATTAAACAATTCATATTTTAAGTTTCGAGAGTTATAAAATGAGTAATTATATAATTCGTAATCAAATGGTGAACTGAATAATTTTTAACCTAAGGATTCTGGAAAGGTTAAAAAAACTATTTTAAATACTTCCTCGACGAAACGAGATCCATCGAATTTATAAGACTTCCTAAGATTCTGTGCAAATCAGGTCATATGGTCAGTGGAACCACCATCCACCATAAATGCGCAATTACATGGGAGAGTGCGTTAGGTTGGCAGCAGTTGTTTTTTAAACGCCTGATGGCACTGTCACCTGTAGTGGCAGACTGGTTTGACAGTTGCCGAGGTAATTATATGCATACTTATTTGTTCGTAAGGAGCTGGTTGAGAATAGTTTTTAAAGTATTTTCCTCTAGCGGCCTACAATACAAGAAAAATTGGCACACACATTGCTATTAGAAAATAGAATAGAATGTGTTTTGTTTAAATCGAACAATATAAAACAAAATCAACTCTTTCATTTAATTATAATTTAAGCTTGTAGGTGGGACGCTAGAGAATAGGCATAGACTCAATTGTTTAGTTTTTTTAATTGGATTTATCACACAGTAGGTGGTTTTGCCAAATGTAACGCTTTTGCGTCATTTCATATGAATGAAACAAAACATAAGGAAGTGGGTAGGCTTATTAATAATTTGTTATTGTGGTTATTGGTGTATTGATATGATATTGGTAATTAATTAATTCTAAACACAATATTTAATTTAGTAATAACATATTGCTAAAGTAATTACCCGACTACGGCAAAGCAAAAGGAGGGTTATAATTTTAAAATAAAAGTTGAGTCGTTAAATTTAAAAATATGCCCATAAAAATCATAATTGGCTTGCAACTTAGTTGTAGTTATGAGATCAAACATGTAAATTATGGCGTTTGAATAATTTGTTTGGTTTTAGACGAGACATTTTATAGAGTAAGTCTGATATTTAAACTAAGATATTAGTTAACCAAGCCATGTTTATAGTACAACTAAATCCCTATTAAAAGCCATATAATGCAGGACAGGTACCATAATAAATTAGCAGTAAAATGCAAGATAAGCGTCTTGGCCGCCCAAATCTGTTATCTATGCTAATCGGCGGGCTAATTTATCTGTGGCCGGTTTTGGCGGGAACTAATCGTTACTATTTTGTCTATGACGTGGGGTGGGGTTATGTTGGCAGCAGTGGGACAAATGGCGGTAGATGTAATTGAGCGGACATGTAGTAGGTACTTATTCCATTATAACTGGTTATTCGTGTTTAATGTATTACGGGGACTATTTGTTTAAATTCGCTTTAAAATAAATGTATGCTTATATTTACCCAAAGAATATTCACTTAGGTTCAAGTAGGAAAGGAAAAGTAGGATGATATATGTGTACAATCGACAAATATTAAAATTGCCGCTGGTAAGCCTTCCACAGGCCAATTGTTTGAAAATATGTGCGCTAGTCGTAGACACTTCAAAAATAAACTAAGATGGTGTCAAAAAAATGAAGAAAAAGTAAAATTGGATATTTTAGCCGCGTCTAGGAAGAACAAGAACTTTACAAAATTTTGGAATGAAATTAAGAAGCACAGTTTTAAAGCTCAGTTACCAGTAAGCGTGGACGGCGCCCAGCAACCGGCGCTTATAGCCGATATCTTTAGTTATAGGTTCAAAGTTTCACCAAGACCTGTGCCCGAGTGTGTGCTTAGGGATATGCGCCATAGAACCGTCAATGCTAAACCACAGCACCCTGTTCGTTTCTCTGCTGAAGAAATCGCGAAGATAGTTAGAAACATGAAGCGGGGCAAATCGCCAGGCCATGATGACCTTAGCCTTGAGCACATACTTTTTGCAGGTGACGTTATCTATGGGAAACTTTGTACTCTATTCAATTTATGTTTGCGGTACGCTTATCTTCCTGCAGACATGATACGTACCATTGTCGTCCCGATTGTCAAGAACCGAACAGGAGATTTATCATCATCGGCTAACTACCGACCAATCTCCCTTGGAACGGTGGTGGGCAAGATATTTGAACGTTTGCTGCAGCCAAGCCTACTTAAGACTCTCAAAATAGACGACGCGCAATTTGGTTTCCGTCCCGGTCTCTCGACCGATTCCGCGATCGTAAGTCTGAAACATGCTGTGGACCATTACGTAAGTAACAATACACCGGTCTACGCATGCTTTCTCGACCTTAGCCGTGCATTTGACCTTGTGAATTATGACATTCTGTGGGGTAAAATGCGCGGCTCGGGAGTACCTGAGGACTTGGTACGCGTTTTCGAGTACTGGTACGGAAACCAATCCAACTGTGTGAAATGGGGCGACACGACATCTAATAGCTATAGATTAGAATGCGGGGTACGCCAGGGTGGACTTACTTCTCCGGACCTCTTTAACCTTTACGTCAATGACTTGATGGGGAGGCTGAGGGGCACTGGAGTCGGTTGTCACGTGGGTGACGTCTGTATTAACAGTCTCAGCTACGCTGACGATATGGTGCTCCTCAGCCCCTCCATCAAGGGTCTGAGAAAGCTGGTTTCAGTCTGTGAAAATTATGTAAATTCTCATGGGCTGATTTACAATGTGGCTAAGACAGAGCTGATGATTTTTAAGGCTGGAAGGGGTCCGGAGAACATACCGGAAGTCAAATTAAATGGAGAGAAGCTGCGTATTGTGCAGCGGTTCAAATATCTTGGCCATATACTGACGGACGACATGAGGGACGACAGTGACATAGAACGAGAAAGAAGAGCTCTGGCTGTTCGTGGCAACATGATAGCCCGCAGGTTTGCCGGGTGTAGCAGGGGAGTCAAATATACATTATTTAATGCATATTGTCTCTCTTTCTACACCTGTCAACTGTGGGTCAGGTACAGCAGGAAATCGTACGGCACCATCCGTGTGCAGTATAATAATATATTCCGGACTCTGATGGGGCTGCCGCGTTCCTGCAGTGCCTCCACCATGTTCGCAGAAGCCAGAATCCCTGACTTCTTCGCAGTGGTACGCGCGCGCATTGCTTCTTTCTGGGAGGGGATGCGCCGCTCGCATAATACCATCCTCATGTCGGTGTACCGCAATATTAATTGTAATATGTTTAGGCACTGGCTCTCAGTGCATGAAAACGAGAACAAAAAATAGTATTCATTTATTATTTTACTTGTTTTACTTTTGTTTTACTTTTATTTTAGTTTTAAGCAATTCTTTTTAGTGTGATATGGGTGTACTAATGTACGTGATGCCTGAAAATAAAACTTTATTTATTTTATTTATTTTATTTTATTTAAAATATTTGACTTCAAAACAGGCGCGGCGCAAATTTATTTATTTTATTTTAAATTATCGTATGAAAATATAACCATTATACAGGGTGATTCAGGAGACGTGAGCAGGATCAAGCTTGAGCATTCAGTAAGTTATAAGCAACTGTTTCGTACCAGTATTTGTGAGATTAGCGTTCTTTTATTTTTTACTGTTCAAAAAAAAAATGTTATAATTTATTTACACCATGTATGGTCACCCTATTTGTTTTATCCATAACAAATTACAAATTGAATGTCATCGGAGTCTGGTTACTTTTGAAAAATCGTATCTCACTCAAGTGTGACATTTTGTTTTCTTCATAATCAAAGTGCTTTATCTTTCTTAATTAAGTGTTGTAGGGTGTCCATGATTGTAGATTATCAAATTTGTCCTTCCCAAAAAGTTAAATAACAGAAATAAAGCGAGATTGTTTTACTTAAATACGATGGTGAACGGTTCATTAACATTTACTGATTGTGTAGGCTTAGTCCTGCTCACGTCTCATGAATCACCCTGTATACGACTGAGCCGTATACTTAAAGTAAATGATATTTCGTACATAAGTTATGAAAAACTCATTGGTACGAGCCAGGATTTGAACCCGCGCCCTCCGGATTGAAAGTCGGACGTCATATCCACTCAGCCACAACCGCTTTTGTGTAGTTTTGGTATACCTACTTTAAATCGGCATAAATGTCAACATAATTACCGCAATATAATAATTTAAAAATTTAAATGAAATCTTGAATTAAGGAGCAAATTTTTAAGTAAATAAGGCACATTTTAGGGTAATGTCAGAATGACACTTCAGGATCAATCTGCATGACTAGCAGCCGTGACTGGCGTTACCATAACGACCACTTTAAACGCCTGTTCTTGCTAGTTTCGCCGTTATTAATTACCTTGGGCGGGTTTAATGAGAACGGGAACTATTGAGGTTAAAAATATGTAAAGGGTTGAGAATTTGTAGCCCCAAATTCGGTCATATTTTAGTGCATGATAAGCAGAATCGCGAATAGGTCGCAAAGTCTAAGGTTGTGCGTTCAAATTACGGGCTAGTTGTATTTTATAGGTTGTTATGTTTGTTATATTTAGATATATTTTATTTTTTGTATACTTACTTACTGACTTGTCAAAAGTGCTTATTTTTAAGCCTACTTGAATAAACGAAGTTGATGTTGAAGTAGGGTTCCGTACCTCAAAAGGAAAAAACGGAACTCTTATAGGATCACTCTGCTGTCCGTCCGTCCGTCTGTCCGTCTGTCTGCCAAGACCCTTTATCTCGGGAACGCGTGGAAGTAGCGAGTTGAAATTAAGTATATCTCAGGTCTACAATCCCTTGAAGTTAGAAAAAAAATCAAACTTCTAAGTTAATGTATAAAAAACCGTCTTTGCCGCAAAAAACGTAAATTTCGACACTCTCAAGGGAATCAAAATGTAAAGGGTAGTTCCTGTTGACTAGAACTACGACATTTAGCAAGTAATATCGCCTTTTACTACAAATACAGAGAAAAATCTGAAAGCTATGATTTGTAAAGCATAAAATGTTTTTACAATTTCTACGGAACACTCGGTGCACGAGTCTGAATCGCACTTGTCCGGATTTTTCTTTTTAATTTAACAAATTAAATTTTCTACCCATTCTCCTTTTCTTAAAAACATTTTCAAAATAAATAAAATATGCTGCGAGTCAATACAACATTTATAGTAACATCATATAGTGACATGAAAAATATATAACCACATTTATAAATAGAACAGATATCTTTAAATTCCATATCGAAAACATATAATCCTCTTGCATATTCGAGCGATGGAGTCAAATAGACGGACGAACGAATTAAGTAAGTATGTAGTTCAGCATAGGCGTAGGCCCACTATATCACATTAGGAGAGGCATTCGAAAACTAGAAATTTTATATTTCTTTGATATTGATTTCACATTAGTCCCCAGTGCATTTAAATTTAGACCGCAAAAAAGATTTGGTCACACCTTATTATTAGTGCGGGCAAAATGTACTAAAAGTAATACCGGTTAGTATCAAATCTTGAAATCAAGTCGAGATAGTTTGGATGCCGCTTTATGCTCTAGAGCACCTGCGCGGACGCAACAGAGGCCCAAGGCCGCCTAAATGCGCGCGTGACGTCACCCAGCGCAGCTCAATACAGAAGCGTCACTTGGTCTGTATTCATTAATGTGATCTTCCCGAAACGGCAAACATACGAGTACTTTAAACAACTTGATCTAACTTCTTTTTGTCTTTAGACCAAGAAAGCAGGAGTGAAAGCTTTTTTTTATTATTAACTTCCCCTGTTAGTACTTATGTATGGGACAAAGATGAAGCCAAAAATTTGCATACATATGTAAAGTCGGGTGACAATGCAATATTATGGTACCATCAAGCTGATCTGATGATGGAGACAGGAGGTAGCCATAGGAACTCTGTGATAAAGGTTTTTAGAATTGTCTCGATGAGTATTAGTTACCTGTGAAAAAACGGTACAGTCAGCAATAAAAGCTTGTACCAAAAATGAAATTTTTGCCAAAAACTTATTATTTCCCCATATGACATGCTTATTTTGGACACTTATTCGCCTTAGTACCCCAATCACCCTAGAACCCTACCACGGGGTTGGATACCATTAAGAAAGCGTATTATCCAAGAACCTCCCAACAAGGCCTAGTTTATCCTCTGGGTTGGAAGGTCTGATGGCAGTCGCTTTCGTAAAAACTAGTGCCTACGCCAAATCTTGGGATTAGTTGTCAAGCGGACCCCAGGCTCCCATGAGCCGTGGCAAATGCCGGGACAACGCGAGGATTATCCAAGAACCTCCATCGCGACATATCTAGACGAAAAACATGATTGCTTACGATGGGTATCATATCGCAACTTCGAAAAACGTTTGTCCGATGTTTCATTTCCCAATTTTAAATTACTGTACGCGTTTTTCTCAAACAATTGATTTTCCTAACTTTTGAAAACGCATCGTGTATAAGCTATTGGGTTATGTTAGGTTAGATAGGTGACCCTTTTAAAAATCAGCGGTTAAAAAAAACTCGTTTTGTCAAATGTAAATTTGGCAAATGAAATATCGGATGCTCACACCGTCACGATGCTATGAGGAAATGACTAACCCCAAAACTTTACGGGCATGATTTAGTTAAATTCTATTTTATCCCTTTCTTGCAAATACATAATTCAAAATGACAGATAAAGACAAACGATTCATAGCTAATTCAGGCCAGTAACGCGTTTATGAATAACGCCATAACAAGAAAGAATCTCAATCAAATGACAGAAAATTAATGAAGATATAACAATACTTGAACTTGACCTTTTAATTTGAAACGGTAGAAAGAATGAAGCTATAAAAATACACTTAAAAAGCGATACAGTCTAATTTTAAAAATAAATTAACATTAATAGAATGCTTATTTACGTTTTAATATTCAAGCAATCCGATTCAATCAGAATTTAAAATGACCTGAGGGCCTACTGCCAACATCATAAAATCAAAAACATATCTGCCTCCCTGTCGCTCGAATATGTTAGAGCGATATATGGAGGTTTAAAACTATATATGGCATTAATATGTTTTTTCTACTCGTCGACTTTAATTGGTTGTATTGTACCTACTAAGACTTCGTGTACCAAACTGTAATCGCATACTTTTCACTATGGGCTCCCGACTCAACTATAATGACTTCTTATGAAACGCTTTTGTCAACTGTAATGAATTTGACTAATCACGTGTCGCCAAAGGATAGAACAAAAGACATCAACGCGCTACTCTTTAATGAATACGAAGTGCGTTGATGTCTTCTGTACTATTTTTTTATCTACCGAGATCACCTACTTAATTTTGTTTATTTCTATTATATCACGATTATATAAAATAATATAAGTGTATTGTATAAAATCAAAATAAATGCTGATCATAATTATGCTTATAAATAATTATAGCGTCAAGTAGGTATTAAATATGAATAATATTGATATTCATCAAACCTGTTTGAAGGCCTCGAATTGGGTCTTAGACAGGAACATTAATCTTAAACTTAAGATATTGAAAATAATGCGATATTTCTGTTACTTTGTAAGTTTTTGGAAGAATAACACCTTTAGGGATTTGTTTATTTGTAAATAAGATTCAAGTTACATTCTAATATTGATTAGAAAATAATATTCAAATATTTTTATAATTACTAGTGAACTCATCAAGTTTAAATTTATGGTTTTTCATTTAGTTTTAGCTTAGATTAGCTAGTTTTTTTCATTAAGACTACGAATATCTATTTTATTGTATTTTGCCTTTTTTTGTATACCTTTGTATTTTTAAGTACGTGTACTATACAGAAAGTGCCTCAAATATGCAACGACCTATAAGTTTTATATTCCATGATTGTAATTAAAGGTTACGATTTTCATCTTTCAGTGTCAAAACTGACGTTTCTAGTAGAAAAAGTTGACAGCTGATATCCATAAGAAATCCTGATCAAATCATATCCTGTTATTACGATCGAAATACGCCTCCAAGTATTATATCTTTTTCCATCAACAGCAACACTTGCTACAATGTGCATGAGATCCCAACAATGCGGACTCTGCAACCACAACATGTAATTCAATATAACATGTGACATTTCGGTTACCAACTTCACCCGATATTACACTACACAGTTGACAAGATATTCTGTTTTCAAGTTATGTTGGGCATTCTTAAAAAGTGTCTATATCATGCAATTTTTAGGGTTTCGTAGTCAACTAGGAACCCTGTGGGACATGTTTTTGAGCAACTTGTGTGCAACCATATTTTTACACTTAAGACAGTGGTAAACTGAAAATGGAAACAAACAGCACGTCGTACTAATTTCACATAGATATTCGTACTCGTTTTACTTGCAAAAATAAATTTGTATTAAGTTTTATTTTGAGAAATTCAATTTTCAATAGTTACTTCCAATGGTACCATAAAGTACCTATCTAGTAAAGTTGAGTTGGATATCTGTATTATTTATTAAAATAAGGGTCTGTTTCACAATGTCTAAGTAAGGTATTGGATAGCTAGTTAACAAATAATTTAACTGCCAGACAAAACTTCCTGCATACTTTAGCTACCAGTTAACCTTATTTGAAGATTGTAAAACGCCAACGATGACTTTATTCGTCAGAGTGGCGAGTAGCTTATTCAGGAGTTTACTTAGACGTTATGAGACAGGCCCTAAGTAACATAATTGTTTAAATCAGTGGTGAAATAAAGAATCATGTTTCACATTCAATTGAGGTCGTGTATAGTATCGGTACTATCGTCTATAAGATTTGCTTCCTGGTAAATCCCATCTAAATTTAAACCTTCGTTCAATGTCGTAAGGGCACTATTAGAAAGACTTTGTACTTAATATTACAATATGTTACTACATCGATTATATTGTAACAAAGAGATCATCAGTGTGGTATTAATATTGCTTTGTTTTGATCCCTTTGAATGTATTAACCCTTCTGTTTCTATTGTTTTTCAAGTCCCTAGAAGAAGGAATAATAAAAAACGTATAATAATGTAGGTAGGAACTAAAGTTTTAAGCATCTACCTGTTTTTAGTTTATTAAGATACATTTCCTCTTTTAGTTTTAATCGGATTGACTAAATCTGGCATAGTATAAGATGCTACTGTTAGACTAAATCTAAATTACTAGTATAATAAAAGTTACTAATTAAGTTAAGTAGTAAGGTTTAGGCGAGAGGGGAATGGACTTATGGACTTATGGAACCTTTAAAGACCAGACGGTCAAGGGAGCCACGCCGTTTTGTCGCCAAAATACTGTTGAGTTTTAAATTTTTGATATATATATGTATGTTAGTTTGTAAGGTGTGTATCTGTGGGTCTTTGTTGCCTGATGATAAACTTGTTTTTATGCTCGTCTATAAACAATTAATTGACCATTGTTTATAAAATTAACTTATTTACACCAAGATTTTAAGGATTTAGAAAACATAATCTAAAAACTTCAATATACTTAACAATATTACGGAAAATTCACGTAAACACAACACCAAAACTCAGCAACACAATGTGAATCTTAACTCAAGGCCATAGAATACATTTTGGTGCACTCCGGAATAGTGCATTCGATTAGTCGTTACTCCTATTGTTTTAGAGTTTAATTTAGTTTGATCCAAGCTTTAGGAAGTTGGCTTAAGGTTGAAGGAAGTACAAGATATGTGCTTATTATAAGTAACCAAGAGCTGAGAACGTGCTAGTGTATGGTGACCATCATTTCCGAAATATTGTAGAAGACATTTATTTATAAGTAAAGTGAATTACTGTTAGAACAGTATAAACCAAACAGGTTTTAAACCTAATGTCATTAGCTGTCGGTGGTGACATGTTTTGTCTGTGGTTTTTTTATTAGGTCAGTTTACAAACAAGTGAATACATGTATTGTTTTGCTGTCTGCATTTACACTATTTGTTTATGTTTTACTCTATTCAATCCTGGTAAAATTCCACCCAAAACCCAATAATTACAAAAAGGAGGTGTTTTTTTATTTAGTGTGTTTTTTACTTATTATAAATATAATTGATCCTACATGGCGCGAGGTTTTTGTGCAATGTTTTAATTCACAAAAAAAAAACAAAAGTCAGACTTAGGTTTTTCATAGCTCTCTATATCTGTTTAACGAAAAAAAAAACATAATGAAATAATGGTACCTATATGTCAAGGAAAAAATGACGAGACAAAGTAAATCAATTGTTTTTGATATAAAAGAGGACGATTTCTCCTATGATAACACAGAAATTGGAAAAAGACAAATGCCAAATACTCAGAACCATGGTCACCCTATGGAATGCCCATAGCCTGCGGCCAAATTATATCACTCGAGATAAAGATAGCCGAATCGCGTGTCGGCGCGGCCGCAGCTATTACAGCAATTTCGGTACTGACTCACCTCACGCCTAAAACGACCGATTCATCATTAAGTCGTTTTAAACTTATGCCTTTTTGAAACTTAAGGGAAACTTTTATACCTGATTAATAAAAGGACTTAGGTATAATTTGAGTGATAAGGACATATGCCCTTTTAAAACTACCCTACATTTACCTCGCCTATTAACTTTGTACTAGTACAAAACCAAAAGAGTAAATGAATAAGTGTTCCGGAGAAGTTTTCAAACCGAAGGGCAAAGATTCGAATTCGTAGTGTCCTAGTCACGCGATTGAAGTACATTTTTTTATTTTTTAATGGCACGTTGGTGGCAAATAAGCGTAGTAGCGTAGCGTATCTTTGACAAGCAGTCATCGTAGTCAACGCTCATAACTAAAGAAATTATGAAACACGTACTGCCGAAAGTAAGTTATCGTTTATGTATTCTAATATAAGTAAGAAAACGGTAAGTAAATAATCACATCCAAAAATTAATAGCAAATACCAAAACTATAATAAACTTTTGTTGAATTCATTGTTGAAACTTAAATCATCAGAACCAATTGATACATTGACTAAGTACGAGAAATTTCGTCTCCTATTATATCGCTACTAAACCTAAGCCTCATGAGATAGACAGCACAAAAAACGCTATAGCAACCACATACCATTACCAACTTAACGAAAACGGTGGCGCGAGTAGCATGATCCATATCATAGTCGTAGCTACCGATTGCCAAGCCAGTTATAGTAAAATAGTACATTACGATACAAGTGCGAAAAATAGGAAATTCGAAACGAGTGGCGATAAATTAAAACACGACCAAAGGGAGTGTTTTAAATCGACACGAGTTGCGAATTACCTATTCGCACATGTATCGTACAACGTTTTACAGTACATATGGCCCTTTAAATGTTCGACACAGTAACGTTATATGCACTAGTGCGGTAAAGTAGCCCCATATGTACTGTAAAAGGTATTTTCAGCTTAAAATCTCATCATAGTCGTGGCTACCGATACCGATTGTCAAGTCAGCTATGGTAAAAACTTTCAGCTTGGAATATAACAGCGCATTTTTGAGGTTTTATATGTAGCTCGGTCTCCCAGGTATTAAGAATCTTAAGAGACTTACTTTGACAATTCAAGTTACGGCTAAATGAATTGTTTCCGCTGATTTCACACTGAATCTTCTTGGCTTTTCGGTGGCCTTTCCACTGAGGCGAAGATGTGTGGAGATGAGCGGAGAAGACAACCAATTCTATTGGTTGATTCCCCCGCATATTCTCTCATCTTCATCAGTAGAAAGTCATGTATGCCTTATGTACCTAATAGAGGTAGTATTCTTGACATTCAAAGCGTGTAATATGCCTAAATCTTTGACATTGACTTTGAATAGTAACATATGAAATTAATGTCAGTGAGCGTAGGCTATTATTATTTTTTATTTATCTATGCTCACCATGCTAGCCAGCATGTAGTTATAATGGTGACGCAATACGTGCTCGTAATGGTTGGTGTCAATCAAAATTACACGCTAACAAATTCAAACGCTCTTCCTAAAACCGCCTCAAGCCAAAACGGACTCTAAGCCAAATTAAAAAAAGCCGTAATTACTTTACGTATTTTATTAGTCCTTGGGGGTTCTGAGAAGTCTAGCCGCTATAAATACATTTTGGTTAACGTTTTGGTAATTCAAATTTAAAGTTATAATACGATAAACGTTGTTAATGGTTTTTGAATAAGGATGCGAAGTTGAAAGATTGGCGGAAGAGATAATGTTTTTTTTAAAGGACCAAAGGCAATTTTGAGTTTTTTTTTACGAAATGGCCTGTGATAAACATATAAAAAATTATATTTATTATAAAAAAGTGCACTATTCAATTGAACAAGAACATTCAAATGAGGGATTTAAAATCAACGTTCAACTTATTTGGAGTTACCCTGATAATTCCACATAGTTATAAATAAGATGAGTGTGAATTGAAATCTTGCTAAGTGATTAAAGCGATGCTAAGTGAATAAAATATAAATCGAAGAGAAATAGATACACGATCAAAATAGACCGACAATGACAGTTAAATTAGTTAAAAACAGAACACTGCAAACGGACTGCAAATCATTAATAAATAGAAAGAAGAAACTACGTCATTAGGCAAACTAAAAAAAAATCGCAAAGATGCGAGCAGCCAAAGAAAACACATCAGTCATCGCGCGACATTGACAATGGTAGGAGCCGGAATGCGAATGCGGCCTTGAGTCGATTCGGACGGACACATTTGCGCGGGAACGATCGATATTTCTAATCGATTATACGCACACGATTATGTTGGTAGCATTGTAATTGATAATTTGTTTATGGCCAGTTAGCTTCACGCGTGCTTTTAAAATGAACCTTGTCTGAGGGAAGTTAAGGTTTTGTTTCCAGGAATTGATGTCGTTATATTGATGTTTTTTTGAAAATAGACTGTATTTTAATTTAGCTAAGGCTTGTTTTTAAGAATGGAAAGAAAGAGGAAGCCTTCGTATTGTGAGCTTTTGAATATTGGTTCGAGCTGATACAGTATCGTTAAGTATATCGCATTAGTTTCAGTATGTGATATAAGTTTTGTTATAGTTAATAATTCGATTTTCTCGTTTTTATTTTATCAGAGTCGTGATAATAGTAAATAATATTCTGCAACTTATTTTTTGTATTTTACAAAAGGTACAATCAGATGCAGTAGGTAATGTCAGACCCCGTGTATGAAAGTTTCTAAACAGTGGACTTAGCTATCTGTACTGACTGTACATAGGTGTCAGACGCTTATAAAAGTGCCAATAAATATTTAAGATATTGTTGAGGCGACCCAATAAATCGGAAATTTAAATTCGGGATTTTTTTCGTCGCAAACTCATCAGATTCAAATTTGTGATAATCCTATACGAAGATTTGAAGGTTAATGGTTTTAAAAGTCAGATTTTGGGATAAACGAAGCTGTTTTGGGTCAGACAGGGTGAGCAAACAGGCACGTAAAGTGACACTTTACATATGACCTTGATATTGGAACGCGAAAATCCTGGAACAACATGTTATAATTTGAGACATTGAATTGAAAAAAAATATATAATTTTGCTCTAGCCTGCCGAAAGTTGGCATTTTATTGTAAATTGAAATATTTTGATATCGGCTCTTGTATTAAACAAATCGTATAGGATTATTTATTTAAATACAGATTTTTTCTTTAATAAGAATTATTTAAGATCAGACAACCCTATGTCTCTGACTAAGAGTGAAGGTAAAGAAAGAGATTGTATTACATTGTACACCCCCATCTACTGACACTACATGTTGAATAGCGAAGTATTGTTCCCCTATAGTGCTGCTCCTTAGCCTTAACGATGGTCCCATCCGGCAGAAAGCACGAAACTTGGTATGCATATAGCTTTTATGTTTATAAACATAAATTGAAGCAGAAACATGCAGAGAACTTACTGTTTCACCCCCTCCACTTTTATATCCCCATTTTTAGTTTTTATTAATTTTCGTAAAACTGTGAAAGCTGCAATAAACATGTCTATACTTCCATACTAAATCGAGCTAAGTAGCTACACTACTGATTTGAAATATAAAGTGAAGAGGATATGGTTGAATTTATTTTGTTTTAAATCGAACGATACAAAAGAAATGCAACTCTGTTCCATATGAAAATGGTTTAATTACCTTTAAAGCAATTAGTACTATGGGTAGGACCGTGGGCCTTACGAGGTCACATACATAGGAGGTGTAGTTTAGAGTTTTGGCTAGATAGTATAGTCTTCAGCACAAATTTGTTTCTGCAATTCGAAATAGTAAAAGTGACAAGATCTCACACGTCCAGTCTTTAACCTCAGTTAGATACTTAAGTAGTAGTTTTTAGGCTTTTATATTAATTTGTCTCATTTTAGACTTGGTTTGCATCGCACTGTTGTTCTTTGTTTGTATTGTATACCTGTTCTTTCCGTCTTAATACCTTTAGTCTCATGCATGTCTATTTCAGAGCACTTTAAGTACATAAACTTAAAGTGGAAACTGTTTTGGCAAATGTTCTGCCTTATTATTAAGATAAATGTGTTATTGATGTTGTATGTTTCCCAACACAATAAAAAAAATACTAGATTTAAAAGGACTGAGAAAATCTGACGTAAAGACTTTGTTTATAGAAACAGTCAAAAATACAGACAATTGCAAACTGTTTTTCCTCAAGTTGATTATTATATTTGATTCAACAAATTTAGATGAGACAGTTTCTAAAAATAACGATGTTATATATAAAATAACCACTAAAAAGGTATAATCCATTTACATGAATAAATGCGACCTTGGTAATCATTTCCTCGCCCGTATAGATAGCGGATCGAAGTAAGAAAATTATTATTAAGTATTTTGTGTAAACATAGATAGAAGTGATGCAACTGATAAGGCAATGAACGCACTCAGACATTGATAATATTTTATATGTAGTATTAAAATCATCGAAAATGTAGGTAATGTTGTAAATAAAAAAATAACGAACACAAAAATGCCAACTAAAGCTTCAAAGCGAAAATGAGTTAAGGTCCAGAGTTCAAAGTAAATTAGTGTTACCTATCATTAAAAGAAGAATTCTAAAATCTTATAAGATGTTACGGAAAATCCCAACAAGGCCATACATATATCTAATTCAGATTATAAGCGGACTTTTAAGTTCAGTTGATTAACTTGTATTGTATAAAGAATAATGCCTATGTTGGTATGTCTGGCTCTCGAACGGGCTTCTTTTGACGTAAGAAAACAGGGAACAGATGGTGTATTGCCTTTATGTCCGTGATAAAGCATCTGTCTTCCACGCACTTACGCATTTGTGGACTTGTCAAGAAGAGGCATTTGCTTATCTATGATATTATTGTAGCCACAGGTAGCTTTAAAAGCTTTAATCTGACAAATGTTTCACGAAAATCATCGAAGCCACGAATCAAGAGCCTACTTTTAGTTTGATTATATTTTATATGGCTTGATCTCAAAATTTAACAGTCTCTGACCAAAGATTGGCTTTCTGGCATTTGGATTTAGATTTTGGGTACTCCAATTGTGAATGTTGTGATGAAATAATGTTGCCGGATATTTGGAAAGAATATTAAGGGTCAGTTGCATCAACCGCAATTAACGGACTGATCCACGTCACTCAGCATTGAACTGTGAAACTTCCCATACAATAAAATTTAGCAAACGTTTTAACGTCAACAGATAGTTTGATACAACCAGGTCTCGGAACCGGTATAAAAAAAACCCGTAATAGCTAAATATTTTATGCTCTTTACGTAGTGTTTAGGTAACAATTTATTATATTGTCACATTAAAAATTCAATAAGAAACCAAAGAACGTAATAATACCGATATTTTTGTGTGGATAAATACCGATATCCGACTACTGAGTGCAACCAACCCTAAAGCGTATGTTTTGTGTAAATAAGCTCAACATTATTTATTTAATTTCGATGATTTTACGACATTGGTTAATGATTATGATTGACATGATTTAAGATCTCCAAAAATGTGGAGACTAGTATTTTCAAATTTTCTACAGCGACCTTGAAATAACTATTAACGCTTATGGAGACATAGCACTATATTGGCATATCGAAACACCCACTAGCAGAGTTTATCGTTACGCGAGGGGTCCTTATCAAGACCTTCGAATTCTACCGGGTCACGCTTATCAACTGTGTCGATTTCTTGGATATTGTAAAAAAAAGTGTTATTGGTAATAGTAGTGACTAATTATTAATTTATTATTACTATTTACATATAACCCAGTTTGATATTGCAATCAAAAGCTCGAAACATTTTATATGGATGAAGGAAAATCAGATAGAATGCATATCAAATATTTTTAAGGACAAACATTTATTTAAAATGATTTAAAGAATTCTTATTACAATATTTTCCATTATAAAAAATTAAACCTTAAATCGATTCAAGCTATCGTCAATACAGAAAATATACTAAATGTAAATTTTGAAATAGGGAAAGTTCATTATATATATTCATCGAAATGTAATGTTAAAAACTCGTTCTGTGGTACAAGTCATGTGTAACAACCGTGTAGGTAGTTGATTTGATTTAAAGACGCATGTGAGCGATAAAGTCAAGGCCGAACTTGATAAGCTCCCCGCGCATCAACTAGCACCAAAACCTGAAATTAAGTCAAAGATCCCAATCTCCCGGAACAAAATTCAAACAAAATTCATTAGCACTCGTTATCTATGTAATTGAATTTGTTAAAAAAACTCACAGACAATAGGTATCGTCCTATACAACCTCTGCGCGACCCGGGGACCTTGGCTCGCTCAAGGCACATCCGTACTCATCAGACACTAATGACTGCCGTCATTCTAAGGCTTTCATTCCGACAATTGTCGAATTAAACAATTAGGATGATTTTCGGTGTGGCGACGATGATTTTGGAGCTAATGAAGAAATAGCATGACAAAAAATTACATCTTTAGTTAGCAGAGTAATCGATCAAAGATAAATCTATCTATCAATCCAAGTAGGTATAAAGAAAATGATGAAGTCCAGTGTGTTAAGTGGACTAGTAGATAATACACGAGGAAAACGTGGCATTAATTTCCATAATGAAAATTGTAGGCGTGGCTTTATTGTTGCATAAGATGACAAGGAAATCAATAAAATCAATGGAATTACTGAATTGTAAGTACTTGTCAGTCGTAATGAAAAAATCTGCTTCAAATCAAGCGTTGATGAATCATTTATTGAACATATTTAAGCAATCCATCATTTGTACATGAACATGAACGACTAATTTATTGAACTCCAATTTTTAATTAGAAGGAAATCTTATTACCTTAAATAAGGCGGTACAGACTTATAGGAAACGCCCGATAGTAAGGAAAATGGCGTATCGGAGTAATTCCCAATTGGACACTTGAAACCACTTTAAATGGACATACTTTTACTGACTTATGCTAATAAGATTCGCGTCACGACTTTTTGAAGTTGACAGGAAAGAAATCTGTGTAAAAATTGCACTTAGAAAGACGCTTTTAACATTTATCGTATGAACAGGGACGTGTCAAGACTCAAGAATTGCTACGCAAACATCTTATTGAATAGGCATACTTAGAAACCCAAATACGTATTGAAGAATTCATTTATTTATTAAAGAGCTCTCCAACAAGAACACATTAAACTGCTCCTGCGCATGTTTAAGGCACTCTTGTCAGAATAAATAATTATATGTATACAATTAAGATACAGAGCTAAAGATAATACGCATGTTGATTTAGTTGAAAATCCGTATACGACTTAGCGTGGAAACAAAATTAGTCAGATAAAGTCAAGAGATCAAACCGCCAACGGCATGATAACTCAAATTAAAGCTTAATTTGATGAGCGTAAGAATCATCTCGAGATTAATCGCTACGCGGAACAAACTCGTGCATCGTGATTTTGTATAATGATCCCCGAACAATGTGTTAAACCACCGAATATTACCAGGCGTCATGACGTCAGGTAACGTTGAAGACTTCCGAAGCCTTCAAGGATGCTGATCCAATCGTTATTAAAGCAAAAACTCTAACCTTTTCCTCCTGGATGCTATGTCCACCGTTTTCGGAAAGGGGGGTGGAGGGCGCGCTGTATCCCTTGGGCCCGTCGTCGTGCGGCGTCATCTGTCGTTGCACCTCGTTCTCCTGATCGTTATGTATCCTTATATCTTGCAAACCACTTTTGAATTCGGATAGTCTTAATACGGACGGCTTGATTTCAGGCATTTCGTCGGGGTGTTCGTACCGCCTCAAGTCTGTGAGGTTGGTGGCGAGATGGCGGTGGTGGTCTAAGGGCGGAGGTACCCCTATGGACCTCAGGTGTTCTATGCTCCTGTGTATGTGGGAGTAGTTGTCGACAGGAATCTCCGCCATCAGAGGCGAGTTGTGGTAGTCCAGACCGCCCCCGTCCGGCCTGTAGTCGATAGTCCTTCCTTCCATCATCTTGGCAATTGAAAATGTCTATCTAAATATAAAGTATAATATCGTTTCGATCGTTCGATCGAGTGGTTATTTGGCACTATCTTACAAAAATATACGGTTTCTGTCTTCGTATTCTACGCTTTATTTTGGGTGTCATGGAATATTTCGAGATCCTCCGTTGAGATTTGGCTGGAAGAACAATAAATCATAATTTAAAAGAATGCTAATTGCCAAGTCTGAAATGTTGTCTTCTATCAACATCGTTGTACAATCGGGTATGAATTTATCAATTGCTCTTTAAGCCCGGTCATTTAAAACTAGATTTGACGAGTGAAAAAAGCCGGTGTTTTTTTTGTGTGGCAAGCAGGTGACGAGAGCCGGCGTGTAGGCTGTGTCAATGATCTAGCCCCTAGCCCACATGCCGCATCGAATAAGGCTTCGATAATCATGCGGCGTACAGGCGCGCTAACAATCAACAACGATTTTTATCTCATTTGCTTGTAACCCACCAACGCATCTGAAATTTCAATTAGTTCTCCCCTCAAGTATTTTTTTTTTACAAATGGGATTTGACTAATTGATAAAGAATTAGCTGCCTCTAACAACCTTTTTCAAGCCTTCGGTGACATAGTAGCTAAATCACACATTTTGAACGTAACAAATGTTAAAACAGATTAAGCCCATTTGAACGATTCGGTAGTACGTCTAATTACACTTGTGCCGGCAAGTGTACGTGTAGAGACCGGCATACACGGCTGTCAAAGATATAATTGCGCGTACAAAGAACAATATCATTTTGCCGTTGATGCTACCAATCTCCAAGCAAATATGGTTCTTACTGCTGTAGCTATAGGGGTGGATGGAGGAGTTGTTGGAGTAAAGTTTGTATAGGGCCCCACGGTTGATCGACTTCAAGATTCGTAATCATAATACTCGTTCGGGGCAAGGAAGTGGTTCGGTCAGTAATTAGGTTTTTGTTAACTATCCGAACTTGCCTATCTAACTTTTGACGGAGTTTAAAGAGATGACAGTTTTGATGATAATGATGATGATTTTATTGGATTTTTTGATAGATTTTATGACAGTATATTTGTTTATCTTTGTATAAAAACGTCAATGATTTGTTTAAAGGATTTTATGTGAGTAAAAAAAACTGGTGCTTTTGATTGAAGCGAGCTAGTTTACCCGTAAATTATTTTACAAAAAAAATACATATTTACTTACGGCAATTATTAATAAAGTATTTTGTATTATTTTTAATTACTATTGTTGCATATTTTAAAGACCAGATAAAATCAAGTTAAACAACTAATTTTTAGATTGATTTACAGATCAATGCAGCAACCAATAATTCTTTAAATTGGGGCATTTTTTTCAAATATTCGTAGTCGTGTCAAGAGCATTTTTTGTTAAAAAACTGTGTTCCACGCACTTTTTGTGCCGGTTGGTGACACTTCATAACTGGCTTACGATATTTCATACCTAGTGGACCGTGCAATACAAGGTTAGGTGGCAAAAACTTTTGCCATGGCGCGAGTTGCGTAAAAAAACTAATTCTATATGGTCACTTTAAGATCAATTTGAAAAAGACAACATTTCAGACAAAAAAAAAATATTTTTTTATGAGAGTGGATTCCTTGATAATTTAAATAAAAATAATGAGTAGTAAACTAAATATAAACAAAACAATCTTCCTCGCGATCGTTAAGTTTCATACTGCAATAAAAGTTAATTTAAAAATAACATCTCGGCACACTGTCCAAAAATATTTCCGTATTTATAGTCGGGCATCCAAGGTCGTCTGCGAACGAGGGATCTTACGTAAAGTTACCCTCTTACCCTCCCAGGGGGAGCCGGCAAGGAGTCCACCCCCCTTTAATTAAAAAAGAAAAAATCCATACCTGTCACTGTCCAAGTCTTCATACACCAATTATCACCATTTTAAAATCACAGTTTGTTCCTATCTAAATGTCACTTATTTTATATCACATAATAAAGGTAAACACTATGTCACAACACGGCAAGGCAGTCCAAGGCTTCGTCGCCAAAAATTCTCAAAAACACGAAAAACATTAAAAATAAAATTCGGAAAAAAATGCCGGCCGAAAAAACGTGCCGTGCTCTTGACCCTGCGGCACAATTATGAATGCGGCGTCGTTACTAGGATCAAAATTACCAGATTTTTTGTGCTCAATATTTTAGTGTGCTATAGGTGTATAGTTGTGGAGACCACATGTGGTGAGGGCGTCCCTCTCGCACTCAGGGATTCGCGTGTGCTCCGGACATGTGCTCCGAGCTTGCTAGCTTGATGCAGGCCAGCACTGACGAATGCAACTCGCCGCCTCAGACCAGCGCGGCAAAAACGAGACTGAAATTCAGATCTATAGTAGAAAAAGTGAACTACCGCGCGAGGGGTACACTAACACATAAAATGAAAAAAATCACACGGACGCTAACAACGAAAGACGCGAGCTTAAAAAAAATGGAGTGGGGATCGGCGGCGCTGTTCGCCGCGCTAACGCTGTCCCGGTCGCTCGCGAGCCGCACGCACACAGCGACGGCGCGGTTTAAGCGAAAAAAATGTGTACACATTTTTTTATTATTCAGAATTTTTATGTGTGTAAGTGGGCCCAGTGGAAGAAGGACGGCGCGACGCCGGCGGCACGCGATGCATAAGAGCAAGCGAGACGGGGTGCACGCCACGTGCTCGTCCCCCGGTATTAAATAATAATTAAAATGGCTACAAGATACGAGATGCGTGGTAGACAATTTTTTGGCCGAGCTTTTGGCTTTTTTGCGGTGCTTTTTGCGAAATCGTAAATTGGTGAATAAACGCCGATTGACACATATCGAGGTGCGCGAGGAGCATCGCGCCGAGAAAAAAAGCGAAGGCCGCGAAAAAGAAGTTATTGATTAAAGCGGGGTGTCCACGGCGCAAATGAGGGAGTCTAATTGTATGCAAGGGAACCGGTGTCGGGCATTTGCAAGTGAAATCGGCCGAAGCTTTGGAGATCGAACCAATATCGACGGCGAATGACGAAAATACTCATGGTTTCTTACACAGGATCCGTAATTCCTTAGTAATTAAAAAATCCAATGCATATTAGCGTGGAAAACATTTCCACTTACCTGCCTAAATTAAAACATGATTTTTTCTTCTACAAACTCACTCCTTAAGCCTTAATATCAAAATTAGCGAAAGGTGTTAAATTTTTACATTTTTCTAACTGATTCGAACTTTAATATACGTCAAATATTAGGTTTATATATTATACGATATGGATCGGATATGTCAGTGTCAAAAGTGACGTTTTTTATTAGACCTCATAATTGTCGCATATAAAAGTACGAATCAGGCCGTTAGTCTGTAGGTAAGGGCGTTTACGCCATAATGTATAAAAAAATGAATTAAATGTTTACTTCTATGCATAATTAAATAAAAAACACAGATTATTAATCATTTTGTCAACTTAGTCTAAATTGCCATTAGTAATTACTATTCACTTTTGTACACTTAATTATTTTACGAATTGCCTACGTAACTTTATTACATTCATAAAATTACTAAACATGTCCAAACTCGAACAAGAAAAAAATCCGACAAAAATTACAATAAATACCACGATAATTTTAATACCAATACAAATAAACCAATTTAAATATTCATAGATATCATTAAACCCGCAATAGAAGCTAATAAGGGCAGTGACACACAATCGTTGTTCATTGTATGTTTGTATGTATGGAGGGAGCCGGCAGATGTTCACTCAGTGACCGTGGTCAGGGATTCCGCGGACATCGGAGATTAAAACGCCCTAAAAAAGGGATTTCGTATCGGCATATTTTATTTCGGGACTTTTTAGTGGAATTGCATAAGTTCTGTTCTGAAGAGTATAAAACTGTAAAGATACAAATTTATTTGGAGAACTTAGTTTAATACATACCTGTGTTAAAATTACATTAGTTGTATTGTTTTTTGTTCCTGATAAATGTGACGGTATAGCTTATTGTATGAAATGCAATTTACTTTTTAATTTTTCTCAGGTGTAAAAGTAATCTACAGCTAAAAAGACATGCAATATCACTCGTATTTTATTTTTATTTTTTTGAATAAATATTGAAATATAAACGAAAATAATTTCGACCTATCTACGGATTTCGTCACACACATCAAATCACACAAAAAAATTAACAAACATCAATGCGCAGTTTAAGATTAAGCGTAAAATATTTAAAAATTATGTATAATTAAAATGTTTTATATAAATAATTTAAATTACCCTTTAAATTTAAGAACGTATGTTTTATTGTGAACTGATTTATTATAAATAAAATACATGGTATAAGAAAACTCTGGATGTAATAGGTATATGTACAACTAAAACAAGACGAATCTATAAGGGTTCCGTTTTTTGCCATTTGGCTACGGAACCCTAAAAACAAATAAAAATATTTAAAAGGAGCTACTCGTATTACTTGAAACAACAAAAACATAAAACTTAATTTATTTTTAAATTACCACGTCTTTAAATCAGTATTAAACGATAATAATAATTAAAAATGTTTCATTCCATATTTGAAACAATAGGTATATTCCATTCAATACTTCAGACAAGAAGTAATAAAATGAACTTCTAAAACACCGACATCTGCAGTCTCATACAAATCGGTTAATCAGTAAAGACAATATACAAAAGAAGATAGTGACTTTTTATTGCACTACCAATAAAGTTAAATAATAGGTAAACTTTCGATTTTACCGAAAAGCACAACGTGGTAAAAAAATGGCCTCCCGGTTTTCGTTTTTATGAGTTTTTCCTATAACTAATTCCATTTCTTCATAATGTTAAAAACAAGAAGCTAATGCAAACACTTCTTTGCAATAACTTTTGCTGTTAAAACATTATATAACACTTTTGTTTTCTAAAATTAGGGTTACGTCCAAAACTGAATAAGAAATGTCCTTGAAGCTATGATTTTTTACTCGTCTAAAACATGTTGACGTTTTTTAGTCTGTGCAAGGGTTTACAACAATTGAATGAAAAGGTTTTTTTTGATGCCAATTCACCTGCTTAGGGACGGAAGTCGGATGTTCGATAAGAATGTTTTATCAAATATAATTCATTATTTTTATTCAAATTGTGCATGATCAAGTGTTCCCACAGGTGTTGTATTAGGACTTTTGATTATATCTGATTTACCCCAATAAAGTTTTTTTTTAAATTGTTATAGGTCTCTATAAATACACAATAAATTCGTAAAAACAAAAGAAGGCATTGTCTTATTCATATATTACTTTTGAAATCTTTGAACGAAGGCAGATAATTGTAATTAAAAGGTACCTACTCTATAATCTATAGCTTCACATCTTGTTCGACTCAAAAGATAAAACCAAAGCTACAAATCGTTATAACATGAGCTAGCAACTGACGTGTGCAACTAATTTCCTACGTGTTCCATCATCACAAAACCTGTATTTTGGGAGTCCGCCATTTTGATCTACACGATCTATAGCTCGTCACTATAATCATAATTTAAAATTTCCTTGAACGGCTCAAATCCATACACCTCCACCATTGCTTGTTTCGATGGCATCGAGAATATTGTCGTGGTGCGAACGCGTCGATGGATAGTATTCTGGTAATATTGTCGGTTGAGTTAGTTAGAGGGGGTGAAGTAGTAGGAGGGGAGGAGCGTGCGAGTGGCCGGTGATCCATCACGCAAATGTTCTGAACCGGATTCGAGACGGGTTCTACAGAGTAAGACGATTTTTCAAATTGTCTCTTGAAAATATTTAAGTTTTTCGCCGGTGAAGTCATATTTATTAACATTTGTAATTACTTAGCTGTTTTAATTTTAGTTTAAGACTGGTAGTTAAAAACAGGTCCATATTAAGTTCATACTTCAGTAGATACAGAGACTAAACTGAATACGTAGGTAGCCATCCATACGTATTTTACGCTCCACTACTGGACACAGTCTTGGGCTATAGGCAGACCTTATCTTAACTCAATACGGATTGGGGACTTCCCAGACCTTGGGATTTACACAGCTGTATATTAAGCTGCTGCTGTGTATTTCACTAAAATATTTTTCCGAAAAGTAAGAGATGAATATCATTTATATATCGTATATACGTTCCAAAGGTCATACGAGAAACTCATTGGACCTAGCGGGAGTTCAATTCGAACTTCCAACCTCCAGCATGGAAGCCGCACTTTAGTATACCAATATTTTTTAAATAAATACGTTATACGGTTATATGATTGATATTTTTTTAAATGTTGCTTTTACAATTTTACAGGACCTAAAGTATGTTTTTTTTTTAATTATAGTTGGGCCACTTTATTTAAAATTGTACATTTTGCCCAGACCCCTAATAAAACATAAAACAGAGTATAAGGACGCCGACATCATTTTATAACTCCTTTCTTAGCAAACAAAAAGGCACACTTTCACTTTTAAAATTACACTTTTTCACAGGACAACAAAAAGTCTTTTAGCTACTGACCAAAAAACATGGGTGGTCAAAAACTCATTTTTTGCATTCAAAAGGGGTTTTCATACAACTTTTATTACTAGCCAAACAATAGTATGGGCTTTAAAAAACAAAGCTTCTTGTCTATGCACCTGGTTTATTTTTTATTTGAATCAACCTAATGTTTATTATAATCAAATAAGTTCCTTTTCCTGTCGGAAGATGTGGGCGCCTGTTTTTTTCTTAATTTCCATTTTATAAACACTCGAAATTATACTTTAAGTAGTAGTTTTAAAGTTGAAAGTGTTTTGTCTATTTTTTAGGCATTATTGTGGCAATGTGTTCCGATGAAGATCTTTTTGGCCAGTATTTATTCAGAATAAATTTGTTTTATGCAGATGTTTTTATTAAGGCTGATTCTTTCTTATAAAGAATAAAGCAGGTTATAAACATTGTAAAAAGACTGATTACTTAGATATAATGTTTTTAGTTTACTAAGTAACTAAATTTACGTAATAGCTATTTTAGACTGATAATGTAATAAATAATAATTGTGAAAATGGGTTTCTTGGGTACCTAATTTTTTTTCTACTTTTTCTTTTTAGACCTCTGTCTGCGGTCAATAATTAAGCTTCTACTTTATGAGTCAACGTTAAAGATACGATATATCTCTTCATAAATGAATGCAACTGGTCATATCTAATTAACTGTCTCGTCATTTCTGAAATCTTGAGTAGAATCTAAAACTGCATCCGCCGCATCGGTTCCCAGCATGACGCCGACACCATCTTTTGTATCACAGACCCTTATTTTTTTTTCATCCCTCAAAATGTTCAAATTTCTCTACCTGCCAGCATCCCTTATCTTCATCCGGTCCTATATCACTTCGCACAATCAACCCATCTTCAACCTTATTGTTAATAACTAGAATTTCTTTTTCATTGTCGATAAAGTGTACTTGTTTCGTTTGGTTCTGTATTATTTCCAGCAACATCTTGACAAGCATCCCTTAAATCTTAATACTTAAAGTGCCATAATTAGTTATCCCATTTGAATTCCTTTGCCTTTCAGTTAAGATTGATTTTTGCTTGGCATTTTCGGAGTTTATAGCAATCATTTTGTGATTAGGCTCTAGAGAATTTTGCTATGGCGTACACGAAAAATGTGCGTTTCCCGTAGTTTTGGAATTTATTAGAATTAGTGATCCCGCGGTGCCGACCATAGTTTTAAAGATTTTAAACTTTAACAAAAGATGGTTAATGCAGTGCAGATGTTCGGATCTGGTTTACATTTATGCTTTTGCACTGACTCTAAGTTTGTGTTTATTCTTCGAAATATACTTTTGTGTTTCATTAGACTTGCGATCTATTTAATATTGATATACATAACGATTAATAATGATTTTAAGACACCATTATAATTATTTTTTAAGGCACTAATATAATTATTTAAGAATTTTCTTAATACTAACAAACTATTGCAATATTCGTATGAAATCAATGTTTTTTTTTTTCTGTAAGTCTTAATGTATAATGCAGCTTTCTCAAGCTCAAGGCTTTACTTTAACCTCCCTCTGATATTTTATTCTTGGTTATGGAATTCTAAATATGTACCTTTAACCATAGAGACTATACATCTCTATTGTATTGTAGTAATTATTTATTTTAAGATTATTATAATGTAATGTTTACCCAGTTATTGGCTGCTGTACCTATTTATAAATGTTGTTATGTATTTTTCATGTCAATGTTGTATTGACTTGTAAAAGAGCCCTTAAGGCCTACTTGCAGAATATTTTATTTTTTTTGTATATTTTTTACTTAAGATTAAATTAAATCAGATCCGTATTTCAGTCCTAATCACTTATATGACTGCCGCAAAAAATCCTAATTTATATAAATCATAAAGAACAAGTCATGGCAATTTCCTCCAACCGCCATAATGATTTCAAGTGACGCAATTTATTTCGTAAAATTGTATAGATTGATCCCGTGCCATATTTTATGGCTAAAATCTGTGCTATTCATGCGAGCCACCTGAGCTACTACAAAGAAAAAACCTCCCCTTTTGGAGTAAAAAGAGAAGTTTTATTGTCAAAAAAAAGTCTCCCACGATGTAGTAATGCAGTTTTTTAGGGTTCGTTTTGAAACGGAAATTTTGTTTGTAGGATGATTCAGATTTTAGAGCATTTGATGAATAGTACGATAGCTGATTAAAATCAAATCAAATCATTTATTCCGCATAAAATGTGGTACATAAGTTATTTACAGGAAACACACATTTTACTAACAACTGGCATGCAAAATAACACAAAAAATAATATAAAATAACAATAAAGAACAAAAAAAACACGTTGTACTCTTTTCCAGTAACTTAATTTTCTTATTTTGAACCAAATAAAAGAACAATATAACATACGAATGTGGCATAATTGTCGTTGTTGATAAAGTGTATTTTTTGTGCTATTATAAAAATGTAAATTTCTAGCCAAGTTTCCATAATACGACCACGATTTCGGGTTACAATTCAAATGATTTATTACAAAAAAAATTGACTAAAATAAATACCTAAACGTAACGTATTTTTCACTTAATTGCTATCTACAGCAAAAATATGAATATACTCGTTTCATAAGTCAAATCGATGTGTTTTCTGGAGACTTGGGTAAAAGTCACCTGAAGACATGTCAGGGCACAAGCCCACGTTTTTTGCGACAAAAACTTAAAAAGCATTACGCCCCTCATTGTCACGGAACCCTAGAACGCACCCTGTTTCTTAAACATATCACCGCTTGCCCGTCTGTCTGCAGTTTTATTGCTTCGATCTACTTCATTGTCAAATGCATTGTGCTATTAAGCTTTCAGATATACCTTTTTGTCCAAAATTGTATTTTTTAGCATTTTTACTTGGCCAGAATATAAGATTTTGGAATCAGAATCTAATTGTTTCCTTTTCAAAGATTTGTTTGATCCGACATGTTTTTGTGTTACAATGGCATTTTGCTTCATTTTGAGTCAATGCAATTTTGTTGTTATTAATGTTATTATCTACTGTGACATAATAGAAGTAAATCATCTTATCGTGGTGAATAAAACAATAGAAAATACAAATTCTATCAATTAGGATGCTTATTGTTTGGGAACAATATCTAGGACACCGAGTTTGACTCGGAAAATGTTCCCCTTACCTGTATGTTAAATGTTACCCCTGTAAGACCTAGATCGATTTTTCGCCCCTGGTAACCCCCATATAGCAAATTTTATAGAAATCGTTAGAGCTGTTTCCGAGGACTCCGAAATATATAAACATGTATACCACCACCACCATGTTGACCACCAGTCTGTCCTAGTGGGTAGTGACCCTGCCTATGAAGCCGATGGTCCCGGGTTCAAATCCTGGTAAGGGCATTTATTCGTGTGATGAGCATGGATATTTGTTCCTGAGTCATGGGTGTTTTCTATGTATTTAAGTATTTATAAATATTTATATATTATATATATCGTTGTCTAAGTACCCTCAATACAAGCCTTATTGAGCTTACTGTGGGACTTAGTCAATTTGTGTAATAATGTCCTATAATATTAATATTAATGTATACAAGAATTGTCGTCTGAAGCCGCATTCAAACATGAAACTTTACAATTTAATGTTCCAATTACATGTTCGCGCTTATGTTATTAGTACAAAGCAAGCCAACTGCATTTAGAGTAATTTATAACCAATATTTATATCTACATGATCTATCCTGGTAGATTAAAAAAACCTATTAATAAGGCTGTTAACAATATGGAGGATAACTCAAAACTTCTGTAAGATCAGAACAAGGAATTCTTATTATTCCTGGGGGACATCTGTGTTAGATTATTTTCCATAAAATATTTATTAATTTACCTCAATATCTCACACGTCTTAAAAATATAATTTGCGTTTAATTCTTTAATAAATTTAACTCGTTCTTTGTGTTCACAAATGACTTTATTAATCTCAAAAATGACAAATAGTCAAATTAATTCATTGCCAATCGTAATTACTTTAATTACGCCCTTAAAATAACACCTTACCATGGCCACTGGAGAGCACCACTGATTAAGAATCTACCTTATTTCAAAGACAATAAGAACTAACAACGATCAATTGTGTGTCAGTACTTGTTGGCCTTGGCGGTATGATTCACTTGTACTAAGTTTTTGCTTCCCATACATTATCAGTTTGGCCGTCTGTTATTACACGATACGATCTATCTGAAGCTTCCTTAAAAGGTTGGAGTATTGGGCTAAATTGGGACGTTTTGTTGTGCTAAAAGTTAAGTTAATCTGGCTTGGATGTAAAACGCTAGCTTAGAAACTAGTCTGCTGCTTAGATTACTTTATATTGCTAGAATCATTGACATATATCTAAGGACGGGCCTTACGGGCACTAAGAATGGTGCTAGTTCAGCGGTGTCAATCACAAATTCGAGCCAATCGTGCAGTCTAACGCAACTTGTTGCGACCAATCGCGTGCGTTATGCGTACTGATCAACCAATCGCGTTGTGGCATAATAGAGTGCACGATAGGCTCAAATTCGTGTGCGTGACACCGCTGTACTGTCCCCATTCTTATTGCCCGTAAGGCCCAGAATAGTGTATGATAAAAGAGTGCGCGATTTACCTATTTGCGGTTATCAAGTCCTAACAGGTCCTGATTCAATTCAATTTATTTTCAGATCACGTGTACGTTCCATAGCATGGTTAGTAGCAAAATAATCAAGATACTTATTGTTAGTATTTTTAAAATCATAATGAATAACAAATAATAATAAGTTTCCCCGGATTTGTCCTAGTTTAGAGGGCATCCGGGGAGCGTCCTGGGGGGGGGGGCTTCATTTGTAGTCCGGGTTTAACATTTTTAAGTCTTAGGCCACCCGCGACACACGCACAACCTGTTTAAAAAACCTGTTGACATGTCCGGGTTCTGGACTCTAAAATCCGGGGTAATCACGCGTCTTGTCCTGGTTTCCAAACTTTAGAGATTGCAACCCTACCTACGTGGAGCGCGAGACATGAAGCTGCGTCCATCTTATATTATATAATATTTATATATTAATTGGGTTCACTGCTGGGCTGCTAAGTCGAAAGGTTATTTGGTTCAGCTCATGAAATATTGGTTTAGTCTCGTCTACCTGTTGCTGACAATGTTTGAGGCAAAATCCAGAATCCAAAGACGTCCTGTCATCGACAATGATGGTGGGACAATCTGGACTACCATTTGAAGGGTAATATGGTTGGTCAGATTTGGGTCTGACCGAGTAACTGGAAATTTTAAGGAAGGCAGGTAGCTGGACATTTTAGTGAAGTGCTTAACAAGCTGGTATAAGTAGATCTGCCTATCTGCCCTCTTTTTTTTTAACTCAAAAATAAACTGGAAGAGATCCCTTACAGTTATAAGTTCGTATTTCGAATGCTCTGTATAGTAAAATGTTTTACGATTACTACTACAAATATTTAAACACTAACTCGGATACAAACTTATAAATCCCTATTATTCTCAACTACAATTAGTTTTAGAAATGAAAAGTATCTCTGTGTTGCTGAACCAATTTGGATAAACTTTGGCATTGTAATAGTTTGAGTCCCGGAAAAAGACATAAGAGAGATTGACGACCGGTCTAGCCTAGTGGGTAGTGACCCTGCCTATGAAGCTGATTGTCCCGGGTTCAAATCCTGGTAAGAGCATATATTTGTGTGATGAACACGGATATTTGTTTCCGAGTCATGAGTGTTTTCTATGTATTTAAGTATTTATAGTTATATATTATATATATCGTTGTCTAGGTACCTACAACAACACAAGCCTTATTGAGTTTACTGTGGGACTCAATTTGTGTAAGAATGGCCCTATAATATTTATTATTTAACGCATTCACTGCCACCGACGCATATATGCGTTCACCGCCATACAAGTTTGTTCCTAGGCCACGCCTCCTGGCAGTGAATGCGTTAAGTCAGGAGCACCAGGGTTCCCTAGTACTAAATGACAAAACCAACATTTATTTTTAACTTTCATTAAACAAGACAAAGTTCTATATTCAAAAGTAAAACACAAGCTTCTGGGATCCAGGAGTTTATACTAAATATGTATAATGTAAGTAGGTAGGATAGTGTAGTATGCGCCGAAGCATTAGTTGGTCGCTAATACGCATGCGCGCTATTAGGCAATGACCGTGACTTTCGTGTGGCCGCGAAACGAGTTTGTCTGTGCCTCTCGACTGATGCTGCCCGATCACAAGTTGAGGATACCGTGTTTAAAGTAAGTTTATGGAGTCATCATCACTAGTGTCTATAGGGAGCGTACATGAACTGTAGGAGGCAGCACAGGAGCCGTCATATTTTTGGCGCCAGGCGTAAATGTGATGTTTATTGTTCCGATGTAGCCTACAAGATGGCAGAACCTACTATAAACAAGAAAAAATGTGACGTGTAAATGTACATGTTTATGGTTCCGATTCAGGCCACAAGATGGCAGACCCTCCAACGCGCACAGACCCTATACATGTTACTACTTTCGTGTGGTTGGAAACGAGTGTGTGTGTGCCTCTCGGTTGATGCTACCCGATCACAAGTTGAGAATACCCTGATTTTAAGCGGCCACTGCAGGCTATGGGTGCTTGCAACCCTAGGAAAGTTATACCCGCGTTGGCATATAAATATAAATACATTTGCGAGGTGCAGTAAAATACTAAAGGCCCTTACTGCCTGTTTCACAATGTCCAAGTAGGTAGAGTTTTGCAGGAAGTTTTAATTGGCAGTTAACTTATTTGTTAATTAGCTATCTAATAATTTACTTGGGCATTGTTAAGCAGGCCCTACGTTATTCTGTGTGCGTCAATTATCGAAAGTAACGAATTCATTTCCGAAATAGTACAGGTTTTTTTTTTTGTAAATGATAGATTTCAATTACACAGATAAGAGTAAAATTAGAAAAAATAAAAAACTTTTAGGTTTTAATTTTGTATTCCCTTCCCAGTTCATAACCGATACTTGTATGATGACTACTAAGATGGACGAGCATGGAGAAGGGTAGTGTTGTAGGATGGCTTATGGCGCAGCCAGAGAGCTTTAAGAGAAGTATGGGCATTGTGAATGTCATCTCGCTTTGTGTGGTAGGGCACAGCGCAGCGGATGTCATTCCAGATCTAGAGCAGAACCAACTGGGGAAGTACCTCCACCTTACAGAAAACCGCAGCCAAATAACACTAGACCCTACTCATAGTGTTGTGTTCCTGCCGGTGAGTAAGGTTGCCAGAGCTCAACGAGGGGAGGGAGGATTATTAGGGTCGGCAACGCGCATGTAACTCCTCTGGAGTTTCAGGCGGGCCGTATGCTTGTTTGCCACCGACGTAGTATTAAAAAAAAAGCGAGGTGGCGATGGGATGGCCACGGTGTCGGTTTTTCGTCCACACATCAAAGGTAGTGGGCCACGTGGCTTGCTCTTAAACATGGTATGGCAATCTCGCTGGACCAACGCTGGGCCATCGTATAGAGGAGCCATAAGAAGCGTACAACGCGCTGTGCACTGAGTACCACAATTTCCTCAATTCGTGTACCGCGTCACTGAAATCGCTCCGAACAACTCGTTACCGACATTACATTATATATAATGTTAATGTAACACTTGCCACTGCTATTGGGTGTGATTCAAGTTATACAATGCTGTGATATGATAAGTCGTGTTTGTATGGGAGGTTTTATACACATACGTGATTTAGTAACAAGGAAGGAGACTTAGCGGTTCGATTACTTGAAAATATGTCAATCTTTTTAATATGTAGTTTTAAGTACTGTCGGAAATTTTCCATAACTGCGAAATTTCGACTTGGAAAATTTGTCATATAATTTCTCTAAAATTTCCGAGAACTTTTTTAACTTTTTGGAAATTTACCGCTTAGTGCACATCTGTAGTTTTAGGTAGGTATAGTTTATTTCCGTGGCTGTTTATGAATATTGTTTTATAAAAAATAAAAATAAATAATGAAGCGCTGGTGGCCTAGCGGTAGCGTGCGACTTGCAATCCGGAGGTCGTGGGTTCAAACCTCGGCTTGTACCAATGAGTTTTTCGGAACTTATCTACGAAATATCATTTGATATTTAGCAGTCGCTTTTCGGTGAAGGAAAACATCGTGAGGAAACCGAACTAATCCCAACAAGGCCTAGTTTTACCCTCTGGGTTGGAAGGTCAGATGGCAGCAGTCGCTTTCGTAACAACGAGTGCCTATGCCAAATCTTAGGATTAGTTGTCAAGCGGACCCCAGGCTCCCATTAGCCGTGGCGATATGCCGGGACAACGCTAGGAAGAAGAAGTTTTATAAAAAATAATATTAACGTTTTACTTTTTGATAAATTATGTGGTTTGAAAAAACCTCAATTCTTAGTCGATTTTGTCTTATTTCCGGTTCCTGGATATACTTACAAATTCGAGACATACATTGTATGGGATATATGGTCGGAGCTCAACGAGAAGGGGGGGGTTTAGGGTCGGCAACGCGCATGTAACTCCTCTTAAGTTGTAGGCGTACATACGCTACGGAGACTGCTTACCTTCAGGCGGGCCGCATGCTTGTTTGCCACCGACGTAGTATAAAAAAAAGGTAAAACGTATTATTAATAAGTTTTAGGGCCTGTTTCACAATGTTCAATTAAAGTATCGGATAGCTTCATTAACAAATAAATTAACTGCCTGATAAAACTTCATGCAAAACTTAGCACTTTATCTACCAGTTAAGTTTATTTGAAGATTGCGACACGCCAACGATAACTTATTCGTCAGATAAGTGGCATTCAGGACTTTACTTGGACATTGTCAAACAGGCCCTTATACTCGCTTAAAACTCTATATTATTATGAATGTGTTTTTATCTATATGTATATAGCGAGCAATCTAAGCTAATTTCTCTATGCTACAAGTAACTTCAGTTATCTACCAATGTTCCAAACACAGCATAAAGGCACAGCACAGCTATGCGAAGGGTCTAAAATCTCGCAAGTCGCCACATTGTTGGCGATAAATCTCGTGCGCGTGTGTGCGTGCGCGGGAGTGCGGGCGGGCTCACCCCCGCGCGCTGCAACTGTCTTGATACTTGCTGAACACTATCCGCAAATCAAAACTTGTAGTATTTAGGCAACTTCCAACAAGTACACATACACGCGCGCGCCACTGGCACATATATATGGGTATGTATAACATGAATAACCTTAAAATTTGTTATGTTGATCTTTATATATATTTTTGTCACTTTTATTCATTGATCCTTACGTTTTTATTATTTAATATTGGATTAATGCTGTGATTATTCACTATATTGTTATGTTTTCTTGGATATTAGTACCACCTAATTCTAGTTTTAGTTTTAGTCTTACCAAGCTTTTTTTGTGCTATTCTTATCTTATCTAAATCAAACTAACGACCAGTATCGGAGGGCTTGCTAAGAATACTCATACGCTCTTATTCACAAAAATTTGCAAACCTCTGGTAAATTTTGTCCCTTTCTAACAAAGAAAAATATCAAAGTAACAAATAAGGACAACATATAAAGGTCTTGTTAGACTTAACAAGCGTTCATTAATAACGCCAATAGTGGTTGCATAGGCAAGTGTGAATGAGACCTTTTACGATCCGGTCGTTAGTTTGTTTTGGTATAACCTAACCTAGGATTAATATAGATATAAAACCTAACCTTGTACTGTACAGTGACATTAGTGACTAAGGAAGAAGGGGAGAGAACTTATGTTTATAAGAGCCTGTATATTATTAAAAAAGATTTATAAACAAAATACGAATAAATCAACACATGATTCAGAACAATTACGTATGAATTATCGATATCTCTCTATCGATCTCATAACCAAGAATGCTCTCTCAGCTATAAGACAACCCCTATACGTACGTACTATTACTATAATATGTATTAAATTAAGACAGTACCCATATCCCATAATAAAATTTCTTTAAAACCGAAACTTTAGTTATAAGAAACTATTTCTCAAATAAACAACTAATCTCCATGCGAATAACCTGTACCGTAAAACCACCCAACTATAGTCCAAAGCTCCCAACTATGGTCCACAAATAAACTCAATTTTTCTCGTTCAGGTGTGTATTTTACTATATTTTTGTAGTTCTAAGGCAAAGTATGTTTATAAATGGAAGGTAAAACTAGGAGTAAACCAAAAGGAACATTGGTATAGATACTTAATTTCCTTTTGAACTTGTGGACCATAGTTGCAGTATTGGACTATAGTTGGGTAGTTTTACGGTAGCTATTTACGATTAAGCAACATAACAATTACAAACTATATCCTCAACACAACTAATACCAGAACTAATCTAATCCTCGCATCCTACTTATTTCAGAAATCCCCATATTAGTTAGTAAATATTTAAAATGTTTCTCATCCCAAGTATCAAGGCAATAAATCCTAGACAAGCGTAGGCGCAGCAAGGGTCGCACAAAGCCATTTTTTCATCGCATCCACCAAACATTTTTTCTACCTGCGCCGTTTTTACCTGCCCCGTGCGCCGGCGCAGACTTGCGCCCGATTTTAGAAAAAAGTCGAATCGCAAGTGAATTTTGTATGTTAGGGGTGGTTTTTCTGGGATTTTTTTGAAATTTCACTTGCTTTTGGAAAGTTTTTTGGTGTTTACAGTTTTTACAGAGGTGCGAATTTGGTTTGGGGTTGATTTCAATGTAAAGGTTGTGGTTTAGAGGAGAGAAATTGAATTTAATTGTTATCTATACGCGTATTCATGTAAAAACAATAAATACAAATGAAATCAGGTAAATATAACAAAATAAATTATGTTTTTTGTCTATTTAATACAGATTTTTTTAATACCATAGAATAACATTCACGTGATTCACGATGGTTAAGTATTCAAAAATATATAATAAAGCTTATGAAACGCTGTATTTGTAGGACAAACCTGAGTGCCTACCGCGAACCACGTTCGACGTGTTGCCTCCCTGTCACACTTACGTACGAATTTACAAGTGTGACAAAGAGGCCCTCTGAGTATAATGTCATTTGTTGAAATTAAATAAAAGCAGCAAGATTATGGAGACAAAAAATAAAACATTTTCTGTGACTTTTATTAAAACTCTTTTTTGACAAAAACATACAGAATTACTTTTTCTAATTTCACACGAAATGTAACAAATAATTAACGTACTAGGCCCGCATGAAGCAAAACCATACAACAGTAAAATATTGGTGAGTATGTGAAGGAACCAATACAAATTTTTTCATTCAATCTTATCTCATGTAAACAATTTAAAAAAATATATAAAAATTCTTAAACTCATCCAGATCCCAGTATCAGTAGAAGCAAAAACTTCTTTTTTTTTTTAAATTTACTTATAAAAGAGAAGTTACATCGTCTATGGTCACTTATCTGCCAAACTGCATAGCAGTTTGTTGGCAGAAAACTTATTCTACCCTCCAACATTGTTAAGTTATTGCTTACTTAATTTATAGCTATATACTACCTATACACTATACCTATATACTAGCTATATACCAACGGGGTTCTTTCCGTTAAGGGTCAAATATTCTCGGGCCAGAAATTAAATAAAAACGTAAGCCCCAATATTAAGGTGCGACCAGACCGCAGCTTAAAAAACGGTCACGATACGGAATCGCAGTGACGCATCGTATGTGTACCGTTTTTGACGTATGCTCCCCACACCGCTGCTTAAAAAACGGTGTCGGTACGGAATCGAAGTGACGTGCTTCACGCGAATCTTTTTTGTTCGCAAATCTTTCCGTCTTTTACGTTACCGGTGTGGTGTCTGCCATAAGATCTCCGTGTAATATTTTTTGCGATTTTTACGCTGATCAATTTACGGTGCGTCAGCGTATTTTAAGCAGCGGTGTGGGGAGCATGCGTCAAAAACGGTACGCATACGACGCGTCACTGCGATTCCGTATCGTGACCGTTTTTTAAGCTGCCTGCGGTCTGGTCGCACCTTAACACGACAGCTACAGCAGCAGGTCATGTTGACTGTTCGCTGTGCTGTTGTACTGGTGTAGGCCAATAATACAGATTTACCCAAATTATATTCACATACAAGAAATTAAGGTCTGGGACGCCAATATCCTCTTTTGATGACATACCTATTAAGAATTTAAGAGTCCCCAGAAAGCTCGGCCGATTTCACCATCGCATACAAACGGAGTTTTGTTCTCAATTTTAAACTACGTGATGGATTGTAATGAAACTTTGCACATACAATAACATGTGGTATAATAAAAAATCCTGTAATTAGTTTTTATAGCTCCAGTTTATAAAACAAACGAAATAGACCAAAAACTAGTTTTGTATTAAATACTTAATTTCGCTGTATTTTTTTAACTAAAGCTACATATACTAATTACAGGACTAGATATACCTTATCCTATTGTAGGTAGGTAGGTACAAAGTTTCAGAGCAATCTAGCTAGTCGTGTGTATTATTATTTTTCTCAGACCGTGGGGACCTTATACATCTCCAAACTTAATGTATTAACCGTGGAGACTATACGTCTCTGTCATATTGTATAATATACTTGACTTGGTACATACTAGTTATGTACAGAATGTAGCATTAGTTTATGAGACTGCTAGTTTAACAGTCCAGACGCGGTTTATTTATTTAGTATAAATTTTATTTTGACACTTGGAGAGACTTTACACCTCCAAATTTTATTAGTATTAGTACTCTGACATTGGGGACCGTCACCGATGTGTTTTTAACCATAGAGACTATACATCTCTATTGTATTGTATTAATTATTTATTTTAAGATTATTATAATGTAATGTTTACCCAGGTATTGGCTGTTGTATTTATAAATGTTGTTATGTATTTTTCATGTCACTATATGATGTTACTATAAATGTTGTATTGACTTGTAAAAGAGCCCTTGAGGCCTACTTGCAGAATAATTTTTTGAATTTTTTGAGTCGTTTCAAAATGATAGCATAACTACGTTTGTATGGAGAACCGAGCTTGCTTAAGCTTCCATTCTAGCCGTGGTACTGCTTAAACATAGCGATTCTGAAGGCGGGTCTCATCAAATCTTCTATCAGCTATGTCAACATTTCAAGACTGCCTAGTTCCTTAGCTAAACCGTAGAATGAACTGTCGCGGAATTTCTGGACCCGTTCAACCTCCAAACCTTCAAGAAAAGAGCGAACTGGACGTGTTAAAGGCTGCCAACGCACTTGCAACTCCTCTGGTGTCAATGGGCAATGTAATTGCTTACCATCAGACGATTCGTATGTTTGTCTGCCTTATTATAAAAAAAACTAGTGTTGTAAACGAGGAGTTCGAAAGCTGGCAAGCAATTTTAAGTGAGAAACTTAAGCATCATGACTATTTCTTTTTCATTTCTGATGCTTTGAAAGTGGATCGTTGTTGTTCTAAAAAGTGTGCAGAAAATGATACGTTTCTGCACTAGAGCATTTTATTTTCCCAGTACGTTTTTCGTTTATATTACGATAGTCAATTAAAATTTGATAAATAAATAATAATAAATATTATAGCACATTATTACACAAATTGACTAAGTCCCAGTAAGCTCAATAAGGCTTGTGTTGAGGGTAATTAGACAACAATATATATAATATATAAATATTAATAAATACTTAAATACATAGAAAACACCCATGTCTCAGGAACAAATACCTATCCATGCTCATCACACGTATAAATGCCCTTACCAGGATTTGAACCCGGGACCATCAGCTTCGTAGGCAGGGTCACTACCCACTAGGCCAAACCGGTTGATATTATGATATATTGTAATACAATTTCCATTATGATATATTTAACTCCTCATTCCATAAATCACGATACTTTTATACCTAAATTATTAATTGAAAGTACCCTCAAGAAATACTTTAAAAGTTTATACGTAGTCATGTTTTTTAAGTAAGTACACATGTATTTTTTCCTTGCACCTATTCGAAATGAAAAGTAGAGTATTTAACTCGGGTGAACGGCACCATTTCAATCTCGGAATATTGGCGTTCTCACTACCTTCGAGCGTCAAGCTACCTCGACAGAAATGAATGCCTTTCATCCCTTGGTTAACAATCTACTATAGTCTCAGTTATATAAGTACCCATGGGGGTATACTAGCTTGATGCATACTTGGCTCGTTAATCCAGCAAACTTATGAATGAATCTATGATTTACGAGACGATCTTCACCCCCAATAAAAACTCAATCAAATTTAAAAACAAACCAAATAAACCAAATAAAAACCCCTAAATGACTCCACATTGCCTGGGTACAAAAACTCCTAACGGGTTCCGTCGTAAGGCCGAAAATTCTTTTTTTCAGGGGCAAAAAGATGAACAAAAAGTACAATGTCTTGTTTTTGCAAATACTTTTTCTCCCCGTTAGCACGCGTTACATTTTTTGTTTTCATTGGGTTAGGTCGTTGGTCGGATTTGCATTTTTCTAAAAACGGCCACCGTTTTTGTGGTCGACCTTAAAAATACGTGATCATATGAACATGTGTCTTGTTTGTTGATGCTACTTGTAATCTATTGTTGTCATATTTTGCTCTGATCTGATTAGTGATTACAAATGTGCAACTTTCGGAAAGTTTCTAAAAAGTTGGAAGAGCTCTTGGAAATTTCAGAAAATTTTCATTTTGATAACGGCAAATTGCGATCCCAATACCAAAAATGTGAAAGATTGTCAATGTGGAAATTTCGCCATTTTAAATAAATAAATAAATATTATAGGACATTAGTACACAAATTGACTAAGTCCCACAGTAAGCTCAATAAGGCTTGTGTTGCGGGTACTTAGACAACGATATATATAATATATAAATATTTATAAATACTTAAATACATAGAAAACACCCATGACTCAGGAACAAATATCCATGCTCATCACACGAATAAATGCCCTTACCAGGATTTGAACCCAGGACCATCGGCTTCGTAGGCAGGGTCACTACCCACTAGGCCAAACTGGTCGTCAAATGGTGGTCGTTTCGAAATTTACTGACGGCACCTCAGTATATTGTACTATACTAGAATATGGATTAACTGAAAATAATACAAAAAAGTAATACAATAAACATGGAACGATCCATACTCTTATTCACTTGTAAGCAAGTAATTGAAAAAAATCAAATGATGAATCCAGCACCCAGAAAGTTATTCAAATGATGAATCCAGCACCCAGAAAGTTATTCAAATGATGAATCCAGCACCCAGAAAGTTATTCAAATGATGAATCCAGCACCCAGAAAGTTATTCAATAAATTTTCTAGGCATAACAAAACGTCACAGTGCTTAATAAACTTTGTCATAAAAAACCTAGGACTTAAACTATATATAAGTCTTTTGGGTGGGATTTTAACGTAGGTATGCTTGAAGGCCCGATTCAAAGAATGATTAAGACACGTTTAAGATCTTGGAAAAATCTTTATAAGATCGATAATTAAACGACATGTCAAAATTGACGTTTTTTTTTCGATTCCGCTGTGATCCATATAAGATTTGTCTACGATATTTCTTACGTCAAAGTGACATTGGTTGCCCGAATCGAGCTGCTTCTGTCAATTATACGACATACAAACGATATCTAAATGAAAACTTATCTAAGCCAGAACTTATCGTTATCATATCTCATTCTTCGATTCGGGCAGTAACTCCTGCACGTCTTTACTGTAGACAAGTTAAGATAATGAATGACGACCGGTTTGGCCTAGTGGGTAGTGACCCTGCATACGAAGCTGATGGTCCCGGGTTCAAATCCTGGTAAGGGCATTTATTCGTGTGATGAGCATGGATATTTGTTCCTGAGTCATGGGTGTTTTCTATGTATTTAAGTATTTATAAATATTTATATATTATATATATCGTTGTCTAAGTACCCTCAACACAAGCCTTATTGAGCTTACTGTGGGACTTGGTCAATTTGTGTAATAATATTTATTTATTTGTTTATTTATAATTAAAAACTAAGTGATCTTACTTTAATTTTATGCCTCAAGGGCCTATTTTAGATATATAAGCTATAGTTATAGTAATTCTCTGTATATATCCATTATGTATATTGATATTGTAAATAAAAAAATTGTCCAGTAATTTTTAAGATGCACGCGGGCTGCAGGCGGGATATTTTTTTCAATACTTGAGACTCAAAAAATTTCCTTTTTTTCGTGATATATATATATATACCCGGGTCGTCAACTTTTATTGTATTGTCCTTTTGTCAAAAATATTTTTGATACATTTTTACTACTTTAAAATGTCCAATTAATCAATCAATCAATGGTTTATTTTTCTTGTATATTTTTACTGAGGTGTGCCAATAAAGAGTATTCTATCTATCTATCTATTTAAATATCTAGCTGTATTTTTACACCAACAAGTTATAATTATATTACAATTAAAATTATTTAAGTATACCTACAATGGCGCAATGACGCAATTCTTTAAATTACTGTAATTATGAACTATCATAAATAATTCAAATTGGGTTTTACCAAATTTAAATGTAATTAAATATGTATGGCTACGAGTAAAAATAACTTGGTATGTAATCATGTAATAATAAATCTCTATGATGATTTTTCTAGACTAGACAAAGAGCAATCAAATAGTGTAGGTAATACTTACACTATGTGAAATTTCATTAATTCATCATACATACATATCTATATGTACAATTCTGTACTTATCTTGTGGCAAAGATTTAATAAGAAATTAGTCAAAATTAAATCAAAAAAACACTTCACTGCTGGTCTTAAAAATAATTTTAAATAAAATGTCCAAACCCTAAATCAAGAATCAACAACGCGCACGGGATTCCGCTGGAGTTCCAACCGTCTGTGATAGCTTCCCATCAAGTGGGCCATACACTTGTTAACCATCGTCGTGGTAGAAATAATTTACATGCGCAGTAACATATCACATCAACTACCATAATAATAATTAAAACATGCCCGCATGTATAATTAACGTGAAATGTAAATTTTGACAGATGGTCCGCCATCTTGCGCCCAAAATGGCCGTTGCCTAGCAACGGGTGCGTAGGCGCAACGTCCTTCATTCAAAAAGGGCTTAACCGACGGATATTTGATCTAGAAGACGCCGATTTCTGAATTGCGGGTGTAAGAGAACAGGTGTTGCTTGATTTTTTTGAATCTGAGGGGACGGCGATACGCTTTGAGGATCGATGGGAAGATTTTGAAAGATTACGTTTTTTGTGTGTATAATGTTGAGAATATGTATGGGATCACGCTAATGTGGAAAAGGTAATTTGGTGGCAATATCCTATCCTGTGATTTCTAGTTTTAAATTGTTACGAGATTTAAAATTGTAGGTGACAATCAATATGTTTTGTCGTTATTTATGTATATATTATAAGAAATATAAGTATGTATATTTATGTATGGTATGTTATTGTATTATATTTGGTTGTTGTTGTTAAAGTAGCACCGCCCACAATCTCTCTGCTTTGCCTAAAGGTTGACTGGTAGAGAATGCCTCATGCCATTAAGTCCGCCTTTTGTACTATAAGGTTTTCTTTTGTGCAATAAAGATTAAATAAATAAATAAAATAAAATAATACGAAAGTGGCTAGGGACCTCATAATGTAATGAATAGAATCAGGCGGTAGTTAGCGGAAATCCATACTAATTAAAACAAAAATATTACTTAGCTTATCTGCGAACAGATAAAGTGCTAGTCTATCAGTGCCAAGTTGCCAACCCGTTATACTTGCGTATTTTTACATGCAATTAATTAATGTTAATTAATCCTCTTGGGAGGGTGGGAATATTAATTGCATGTAAAAATACTGGCACGGATTGACTATTAGCACATTATCTTTTCGTGGATTAGCAAAGTAATATTTTTGTTTTAATTACCTCATAGTGTGACAAGGGACGAAATGGTACTAAAGTAAATTCCTTGATCGTACCTACAGGTGCCGCTGTGAAACGGAAAATCTTAATTTATAGTGCGAATTTTAGTAAAAAAAAAAAGTTTTTTTTTACAAGTAGGTTTACTTCAGTAACTTTAGCTTGGTGAAGCATAGAAATGAAAGCGAGTAGACGTTTTGTATGTAAATCTTTTAATCGCTCTAATTTCTTTGTATTTTAATTTCCAGCAACAAGTTTTCAACTAGTACTAGACATAGATTTTTTTTATACGTCGGTGGCAAACCAGCATACGGCCCGCCTGATGGTAAGCAGTCTCCGTAGGCTATGTACACCTGCAACTCCAGAGGAGTTACATGCGCGTTGCCGACCCTAACACTCCGCACCCTCGTTGAGCTCTGGAAATATCAAATTTTATGTTTTTTTTATACTGCGTCACTGGCAAACAAACATACGGCCCGCCTGATTGTAAGCAGTCTCCCTAGCCTATGAATGTCTGCAACTCCAGAGATGTTACATGCGCGTTGCCGACCCTAACACTCCGTACCCTGGTTGAACTCTGGCTATGTCAAATTTCATGTCATCTAGCTATATCAGAATGTCATTTTAATGTGAGCGTAACTCTGATTGTATGGCGCTAGGTTCGTGCTTACGCAAATTCCACAGTAGACTGTTTGCGGGAGGAAATTCCTCCGATACCAATACGTGACCATTTAGGTCCCAAGGGCTTTAAAATAAACTTCACCCTGACATGTGCTCAAGATCAAATGTTACATCACAATGCCTGATTAGTCGTAGTCATACGAGTATTGAAGATTGCTCCACATGTGCGCAACACTTGCGTGACATCCGTCCCTCGGTAATTCATTTATCGATCTGACGACACTAATGTGGACATGGCTTAAATTATAATTAATTACTTAATAGGAAAACTAACAGATCAAAAGAGTGAATGGAACATTAATAAAAATAAACTAACTAATTTATTAAATAAAACTAAATTAAAACGCTTATACTAAATAAAATTAGAATACTTACGTCTAAAAAGTTTCGCTTCATTGGCATGGATGCCTTATTGGAAAATGAATACTAAATAAATTATATTATTATTATTATTGTGGTTTGTGGGCCTTTGAATGCCACGTCGACCAGGTATTGGTCTATTGTGACAGCCCTTTAAAGTTCATTACTGATGCCCGTTGAATCCAGGAAATTCCAGATTCTTTGGGCCGTAATGTTCTGTACCTCATAGGGTTGCAATACGTGCCGCCCTAGGTGGGTACTTCTTTTTGACATTAGTGGTCCACAGGAGCAGAGAATGTGCATTGCAGTCTCCTCTGACTCATGGCAGAACCTGCATGTCGCGTCTTGTTTCTTTCCGATTTGAAACATGTGTTTGTTCAATTTACAGTGTCCAGTCAAAATTCTGGTCACCGCGCAGACTTTGTGTCTTTTGAGCCCTAGAAGCTCCCTAGCATTTTTGCTGTTGAACCCTTTGATTAGAGCTTTCGAGTGTTCTTGTCCTTTTACGAACTTCCACCAATCGTTTGCCCTTATTTTTTCTAAATTGCTGAGCAGTGAATATGCATCCCGTTTTGTGATTCCACAGAACGGTTCTGGGCCGACCAGGGGTGTGTCTGCGCCCTTTCTAGCAAGTTCGTCCGCTTCTTCGTTTCCGTTAATGTCGGAGTGCCCTGGTACCCATCTAAGTGTGACTTTGTTGGAGTTTGCCAGTGCATTGAGGTTTGTTTTACAGTTCTGGACTAGTTTTGAGTTTGACTCAAGGGATTCTAGTGCCAGCAGAGCAGCCTGGCTGTCTGAGTTGATGTAGATATGTTGGTGTCGTAGGTTTTTATCCAGGTTAATCTCCGCACATTTGTTGATGGCGTAGACTTCAGCCTGGAAGATTGAGGCCTGTGTGCCCATGCTGACGCTGGCTCTGAGCTTAGGTCTCTCACCATAGATCCCACATCCTACATCAATGCCTTTCTTGGAACCATCCGTGTACCAAATATGGCTACCCTCTTCGACGAACATTTGGTTGTTGGTCCATTTGTCTCTAGGAGGTATTTCTACTGTGTACAGTTTATTAAACTGACATTCAGTGTGCGTGTCATCGGTGGGCATGCTAAGGGTTCTATTTGCAAAAACCCAGGCCTTTAGTTTGGTTAATGCTTGAGAGCGCCATTTTGGCCTGTTTAGCGTGCATATTCTGTAGACGCACTGCTTAGCCTCCTTTTGCACCTGCAAGTGGAGTGGTATAATATCCAGCAGTGCGTCTAGGGCCGCCCCCGGTGTCGAGGAGAAGGCGCCTGTTGCTGTTAAACATGCCGTTCGCTGCAGGCTGTTTAGAGTTTCTATTGCCGTCTTTTGGTTGGTTTTGTTACACCAGACTGCGGAGGCGTAGGTAATTATGGGCCTCACAACCGCTGTGTATAACCACATAGCAATTTTGGGTCTTATGCCCCATCTTGCTCCTGCCATTCGACAGCATGACCACATGGCCATTTTCGCTTTTTGTATAATATTTCTTAAGTGAGGGTTCCAAGTTAACTTTTGGTCGAAAGTGACCCCTAGGTACTTGACCTCGTCTGAGAATGGTATTATTTGTCCATTAAGTCTTGGTTCTGTAAGCTTTTCGAGCTTTCGTTTCCTTGTGAATGGTACTATTACAGTCTTGCTCGGATTAATGGACAAGTCATTTTCTCTACACCATTTGAATATTGTGTTTAGAGCTCCTTGCATTAGGTTTGATATTGTGTGGAGGCAAGGGCCTTTGATGATGACTACAAGGTCGTCGGCATATCCTTGTGTGTCATAGTCTTGGCCTGACATAATTGCAAGAAGTTGGTCCACTGCCAGGGTCCATAATAGAGGGGAAAGAACGCCTCCTTGTGGGCACCCTTTTGTGGTATAAAATTCATGCTCTATAGTATTGAGGGTCAGAGTGGCTACTCTGTTCGAGAGCATGCTATGTACCCATCTGGTGGTGGTTTCGTCAACACCCTTTGATTTCATACCATTAAGTATGGTCTCTGTGGGTGTATTGTCGAAAGCACCCTCTACATCAAGGAACGCACATAGAGCGGTTTGCTTGTCCTCTAGGGTTTTCTGCACCTTGTCAACCAGGTCAAGTAGGGCAGTCTCCGTAGATTTTCCCTTTTGGTAAGCATGTTGGTTTACACTTAGTGGTCTTTCCACCAGGTATTGGGCTCTAATGTGCTGATCGATGATTCTTTCCATCGTTTTGAGTAAAAACGATGTTAGACTAATAGGTCTGAAGGATTTAGGCTGTGAGTAGTCCTTCTTCCCTGCTTTTGGTATAAATCGTACCTTGACCCGAGTCCATTTATCTGGTATAATTCCCCACGCGAAACTTGCTCGGAATATTCTGGCCAGATGCGGGAGGAGGAGGTCCTGTCCTTGCTGTAGAAGCGCCGGAAACACTCCATCTTCTCCCGCTGATTTAAATGGTTGAAATTTTTTTAAAGCCCATTTAATTTTGTTTGGTCTAAAGATGTTGGTTGCCAAATTCCAGTCGATATTGCGTGCCCTGTGGATTTGAGGATTCCTTTGGGCGCAAAGTTGTGTGTTACTGGTTGAATACGAACCGGGGAAGTGTGTGCCTCTGAGCAAGTCAAGAGTTTCCTCTTCTGTGTTCGTAAATGTGCCATCTGTTCTTTTCAGGAGACCGAGATAGTTGGTTGATGTCTTGGAGAGTATTTTGTGAATTCTCGCTCCTTTATGAGTTTGGGCAATCTCTTCACAGAACCTTCTCCATGACCTTCTTTTTGCCTTCCTGATTTGTTTATTATATTCAGTCAATGCTCTACCATACCTTTCCAAATAAATTATAACTAGGCTTGGATGTATTTGTGTTCGAAATAAATGCTTTCATTTTATTTATTTTTATTTAAGGTTTGCTTTTCTGCTTTGAAGATCAAATAAATTTATTTACACAGTTTCTGAAACCATTAATAGTTATTTGTTTTACAAATAAGTCATTAATTAACTCCTGCTAATATTGGCATCCGAGCAAGCTTGTTCGATAGTATTTTAGAGTGCAATAGAAAAAAAATCACCAGATCAAAGCGAGGAAAATACTAACTGTAAAATATTACAAATCAAGTCCAATGAACGCTATTAAATATTTAGCAGTCAAAAATGGATAGCAACAGCAACTTTCTCATAATTTTGTGAAGAATAAAAACAACCTTTACGAGCTGATCGTCTAGCACTAGTTGCGTTTTCGCGCGCAAATACATACTTGAAGTCGCGCAAGGTGTATCGAGTCGCGCGCGAGAACGCAACTCATGCTAGCTAGTCTGGTGCGGTGGATAAAATGATTTATCTTATTCAACAACTAGATTTAGTTGTAATATTGTGACTTTAAATTGCTAAGGCGTATCCTCATTATGATTTCTCTACGAAAATATGGCAGTGGTAAGTCAACACTCGAAATTGGTGGGTGTTAGAATCGCATGCCTTTACTTTTATTTGTTTTCTATAAAACTTCAAAGCACAATTTATTTATTTTGTAAGTTAGCTGCCAGTATTATATAATTTGACGTAAGTCGCTGACAATATATAATTTTTGTAATGCCCGCGTGGGTTCTTTCCTGGCGCAAAGGCAACGCGGTAACGCAGCGAGTGTGATGGGCACCTTTGCGCCGGGAACAACTCGCGGGGGCCTCTTTGAGTAGTTTGTTAGTTTTAGTTTAGCTTAAGCTTAATTTGTACTGTATGACATCATTATCTATTGACGTAATACGAGTGTATTTGATTTTTGTAAAATAATAATTATACTGAGATAATAGTGGATAAAGAATGAGCAGGTGCATAAATATTATGTCAAAAAGCCCATTTATTTCAGCCATAATTTAACCGATACGAGTAACAACATTTAATCAGTAGCCTGAAAGTAGTCTAACTAACCCTAATACATACAGGTCGTTAAAACAGCATCCAAAGCAGTTCTTTCTTTAATATCTTAACAAAAAGAGAGTCTTTACTTATATGTAGAACAATTATACAATTTATATGTAGGAAAGTTAAAAATGTAGAGATATACAGAATGTAACAAAAATATTGGGGATCCGTTAGTGGGTATCGTGTTTTGATGGAGGAAAAAGTAGATTTTTTATTTGACGCGAACATTTTTTTTCTATGGAGCAGATTTTCCAGGACAGCCAACCCTCTATATAAAGGCCAAAAAATTTATTTCAATATATTTCCAAGCGGCAGATACTTTTGACGCATTTTTTCACCCGCTACTATTGACGTTGACTACGTGTATTCAATAGAAAAATGAAATGAAAAGACACCGCACCTTAAGCATTTACTTTTTGTCGCCACCTTGAAGCTTTAATTTGTACATCGACATTATTATAATGAAAATATAATTAGCTTTACATTTATTTCCCCAGTAGTATCTCGTCTTTCGGCGTATTGCGGACGTCTGTACACACACACACACACACACACACACACACAAACATTATTTTTGCGCGGTGATGTAATGTTGCCGAATCTTGAATTATTGCTATTATGATTTAAATGCTCGCAGATTAACTTATGGAAACGTTCGTTTGACCATCTGTTACACCACGATGTAATATTGTAGTACAATTTTAGCAGTTATTGAAATCCTTGACTTATGTATAGTAAGTTGCAGATATAACTGACCCCCTGCATATGCTCTACATATTTGAGTAAAGCACCGGTATAGTATATAAGAATTGCCTCACTGCTTGGGAGAGTGCGCGGAAGCAGCAACAGCATGTTAAGGACGTTGGCCGATCGCCTCGACTGCCCGCTCACAAAATACTGGTTTGATGTGATTATTGGGATTGGTAGGGACAAATAGGGTAAGACTATTTATCGCTCCCAATACCTACTAGGTTAAGTTTCCTGTAGATATATTTATTTATTTATTTTTCACCTCACAAAGGATACATTTAACAATTACTATTATATAGAGCAAAGGCAAATTCGATTATACCCTTTGTGAGAGACTGGAGTCTGAACTAGGAGTAAACCTGTAATACAGATCTCCAGGCCCTCACCTCGGAAACTAGGAGTAAGATTTACTCTTAAAAAATAATTTGCAATGTATTAAATAGTAGTATAGTTCATAAGACTAGCATAGATTTTTTAAGAAGCTAAATTACTAACCAATTTCTATGGATTATGGTCTGAAATAAACAATTTTTATTTTATTTATATGTAACTTCATTTACGTAACAATATTTTATCGTTCAGGCAAGACGGTAAAAAAAGTGGATGTGACATAATCGGACGGACAGACGGACATGACGAATCTATAAGGGTTCCGTTTTTTGCCATTTGGCTACGGAACCCTAAAAAGCATTTTATATAATCGTGATATAATAGAGAGCTTTTCAGTCAAGTACCCTGTTAAGGCCACGAAGCTTGCTGAGTTGCCCAGGTAAGGTACGATATTGAAAAGCTTGATTATATCACCATTATATCCAATACTTTTTCTACGAGTCATCTAAAATAATACTTTTTTCATCTTCTTAATACTTTATCTCAGTAGACAAAGACATTAACACGCGACTATTATACGCCCGATTATGTCTTTTTCTCTCTAGTTCTCGCTCACTCTCTCTAGTTGACTACAGCGTAGCGAAATGAATATTATAGTTAAGTTGGGAGCGCATACATGAAAAGTACGCAATTATAGTTTAGTATACGAAATCTTAATCCAACCATTACAGTCGACGAGTAGAAATATTTGGTATATAATATAATAAATGGGGAATCGGTGTACGAATTTAATCAAATTATAGAATTAGGTGGTCAGGACAAATTACAGTATCTACTTACTTGTGTTCGAAGGCCCCTTTATCTATCGGTATACCTATTACATCTATACCTTACAAACAAATATACATAAAACTTTCGTATATACATTTTATTTTGCAACACAACGGCGTGATTATGCTGTTGAATGCGTACAAAAACATAGAGCTTTGCGCACTCTGTCCTTTATATTCGTCTAATATCCCGGAAAATTTTAAATACTTATAAATCGTGTTTGTCTATTGCAAGACTTGTAGATATACTAATATAATATTGTTATTTATTATATGCTTTCGTGTTTTCTACTGCCAGAAACAATTAATAGTAACAGAGAGGTAATGTCTAAGAATAAAACGTGCCCCTTAGTTTGACATCCAAAACAGATGGGTTGCGCCATGTTTTTTGCGGCCACTGAATTGTCAAAATGTCAACTTTTGAAAATCAGAGTTACAGCAAATTCGAAGTAAAAAACCTGTCAAATTCGAAGCACGAAATTGTCTTAGATTTTAGACATCTTACTCAATCAATGTATCTTTGATACTACACAATTAAGAATACCTAAATAGCTAAATTAAGATCTCAACACATATTTTGTCACACATACATATGCATGTCATTTATACTTATAGTAAATTTTTTTTATTAATATTTGTTTACTTAAATATAGGAAACTATAGGGCAATGATTAGAAAGATGGTACTTTATATACTTCTCTGTTTTGTAAGGCTGTTTGTTCCTTAATAAATAAATAAAAAAGTTAAAATAAAAGCCTTGTTACGCGACGGTGTGAGAGGAGGCCGTATTATGTTGACAGGCACTTGGGTAGTAGGTACTATTAGAATTCGGAGGATCGTGAGGTCAAGTTCGAGCTTATCCAAACTTACTTATAGGGTAGCCATGGTTGTATATAAGTGGGTAGAATCAGTGAAAAGATTTTATGATTACCTCTTAAGAGGGAAGTATAGTACGCGATCGTCCATACGATAAAATAAATGTCTTTCCATTTCTAAATATTTTCCATTATTCATGATTTTCTAGTACGCTATTGACACAGTGAAAAACTAGATTTGTAGGTTTCCATTTTTTCAAAATATGCAAAACAAAATATATTTTTTCATAAAAGCGAAACCTACTCGTATAAGCCTACGATACATTATGCTGAAGCGATTGACATCAAAATCAGAGCGATTTTTTAAGATTTAGTTAGTGGCAACCATTTTTTCCCGAAATTGAATTTCATAGAAAAAGTACCGTTATTTTGTTAAGATCGCAAAGCTGCTCTCTTAACCTTTCGTATACTATGTGTGTGGTGGTCAAAAATCTTGGGTTCAAAATTTAGTTGTGCTGTATAGCGAAGAATAAATTATCGTCGTAAAAAAAAAGCTAAAATATGATTAAATATTCGGTCTGAATTATTAAGATACACCGACAAGTGGTAAATATATTTTGTACAAATAAAATTAGGGGTTTCTATACACGCTTCGACTTTATTTCGGTTCATTCGGTTGTAGTACCTATACTATACTGGTTAACGTAACTGGTGACCGAAGAGCTGGCGGCTTCCTCGCACAACGTATCAGTATTGCGGTATAACGAGGAAATGCCACCAGAATCCTTGGCACAATGCCTCAAAGGCTTATTTTAGATTTAAGCTAGTTATAGTAATCCTCTATTTATATCCATTATGTATATTGTTATTGTAAATAAATACTTGTAATATCATTACTATACTTAGTATACAAACAAGAAACAATTTTAACGAGATAATCACGAAAACCGCAAATAGCAAGTATTCGTGCTTTGACAACATTTCTTAATTGCTATAGCACCTACCTACTTATAAAGTAATTTCAGATTAATATATAATATCTAGGAATGAAGAGGGAAGAATAGCTTTGCTATCCTAACGAAATAACGGTACTTTTTCTATTAAATTCCTTTTCGGGAGGACACGGTTTCCACTACTAAATCTGTTATTTGTTAAATTACTTTGGTTTCGCTTTTTACAAAAAAAAAAAATGTTTGTATTGCAAATTTCGACGTATAAACCTAGTTGTTGTTTGTGTCAATAACACACTCAAAATCATGGAAAATGGAAAATATTAAGGAGTGAAAAAACATCTTCTCTTTTTGTATGGATAACCACGTGCTTTTAGAACCAAAGAAATAAATAATAATATTTTAGAAATTACCAAAGTAATGAGAGAAATTAAGTAGCATAAATTATCATGTAGAAATATCAAAGACCACCGCGCAATGAAAAAGCGTACCTATTGTCATTTTTTACCACTTTTTGCAACACGTGTATGTTCTAATGATTGTGACGTTTTTTTAGAACCACAAAAACACGTCGATACGACACTTGACTGTATTTGGAGCTGAAAAAAGGGTTAATTATATAACAATGATAATTAGTCATTTTAAACAATCATACTTTGCTTTTTCATGCGTTGAAGGGTACCTTAGCCAAGCCGTTGATTTCTGATGAGGGCTACCTTTTTTTTTACTCACCAGTTGGCGCCACTGTTGATGTAGGTCCAGAAAAACAGATCTCAAAATTCTACTATGCTTATTAAAAAAAAAACAATACGTTCTAATATAGACAAAGATATTTTAACGTCTAAATTTTCCGTTTTTCAACCTAATTAATTTTGCCTATTTTAGTTGGCAATTTTTTAAACCAATTAACACTAATGTTTACCACGATTAATCAAAGATGGAAAAAGATTTACCACAATTTCGAATAAGGAGTGAAAAATCGCGACAAAAAAGCTTGCAACCCCATGCATTTGACATTTTGAAAGACCTCCGTGTACACTAGCGCTACTAGTTGCGAAATTACGTGGTAGCCCTCATTAGTTCTTTCTACCGTTTATCCGTTTACCAGAAATAGATATAAGTTACATAGTTTATGTCAAGTCTGATGTAATTTAAGCATATCTTTTTAAAATGAGAGGGTAACTTTCCATTAGTACCTGTGTTATTATCCAAAGATAACCCTAAGATAAGGTAGATTCACAAATCGGACAGTGTGTGGGCGATCTAACACGTATCAGTACCTTAGCAACAGCGTTTCGTCAGCTCAATTTTTAATAATAATATAATCAATTTAATGATTTAGTACCTGTTAGCCAACTTTAATTTTAAACGGACGTATATTCTCAAGCAAACAACGTTAGTTACGACGTTTCTAAAGAGTGTGTTGTCAGTACGAGTGAAGAGAAGGCGTCAATCATACGGTGCAAAAAACGTGATCATAACATGTGAAGTCATGTGCCTAATGTATGTTTTAATCTGCCAATCTACAAATAACTAGCCGAAATACACTTGAATACTTATTACTTCTCAATTAAGATAATATTTTACGACTACTCTTCGGTACAAACGATTGGCGTCCAAAGAGTTAATAATGTTTCGGCAAAAATTTCATTTTTGGTACAAGCTTTTATCGCTGACTGTACTTTTTTTCCACAGGCAACTAATACTCATCGAGACAATTCTAAAAACCTCAAACACAATTAGGTTGCGTTGTTTTATCACAAGAGTTCATATGGCTACCTCCTTTCTCCATCATCAGATCAGCTTGATGGTAAAAAGCTGGGCATCCTCAACAAGGTGAGGCAGTATTTTACACCTAGGCAGCTGCTCGACCTTTACCAAGCACAAGTCCGGTCGTGTGTGGAATACTGTTCACATCTGTGGGATGGTTCAGCCAAATACCAGCTTGAGGCGCTCGAGTCAGTCGAGAGGAGGGCCAAGAGAATTATTAATGACGACGATCTGACGAATGCTCGACTTCAAAGTCTGGAGCATCGTTGCCAGCCTAACGATCTTTTATAGGATACATTTCGGAGAGTGTGCTGAGGAATTGCACAACCTTTTTCCTCCGTCCCCATTTCACCATCGGACTACCAGACAATCGGCACTTCGGCATCGCTTCATGGTAGGTATTCCACAAATACGCACGAAGCGTTTCGCTTCAACATTCCTTATGCGAACTGCCAAGGAGTGGAATGCCCTGCCCGAGTCTGTGTTTCCGTATGAGTACAATCTGAATCTCTTCAAGGCTAGAGTAAATAGGTATCTCATAGGTAAGCGTGCTCCACCGTAGACCGCATCATCACTTACCATCAGGTGTGATCGTGGTCAAACGCCTGCCTATCCTCCATAAAAAAAAAAAAAAAAATGGTACCATAATATTGCATTGTCACCTGACTTTCGTATGTATGCAAATTTTCAGCTTCATCGTAAATCGAGAAGTGGGTCAAATTTAACTTGCAAGATCTGTCCCATACATACTAACAGGGCAAGTTAAATAAAAGCTTGTAAAAATATTGTCAATGCACTAGTTAACATTGTTGATTTTGGGATACCATTATCTACATTGTCTATGCACCCTTTCCTCGCCACACCAGGTAAATGACGTTTGGCATCTTACAAATAATAATAAAATACCCTAGGCCTAATCCTTTAAGAGGTTTACTCGATTTTTATCTCATAATCTGATCCCCCGTTAATTTTCGTTCTAGTCTTATCCACTGCGAAATATCTATCAAGGGTTTGTTTCACAAAGTTTGCAAAGTATTGGATAGCTAATCACCAAATAAATTAACTACCAGATAAAACTTCCTGCGAAACATAGCACTTTATTGAAGATAGTGAAACACCAACGATGACTTTATTCGTGAGATAAGTGGCAAGTAGCTTATTCCAGACCTAACTTGGACATTTTCACAATGTCAAACCCTAAAAGCCTGTTTCACAATGTCCAAGTAAGGTCCTGAATGTGCTACTTGCCACTTATCTTACCAATAAAGTCATAATTGGCATTTCACAATCCTCAAATAAGCTTAACTGGTAGATAAAGTGCTAAGTTTTGCAGGAAGTTTTATCTGGCAGTTAATTTTTTTGTTAATTAGCTATCCAATACTTACTTTACTATGTTAAAGATATTTATACCTAGTCCCCATTCCCCTATTTAGGACCCATTTTTCGAGTTGTAGTAGACAAAATAATAGTCATTTCAAATAGGGTACCATGGCAACATTACAGAAACGTACTTTTCACGTATATAATTTCGTTGGGACAGTTTCTGCATAGGTATGACTTCTACCATGCCTAATATTTATAATTATATTCAAACCGGAATAAATCGATAGTTAATTCACCTATTCAAAGTTCACATCTTCCTCAGTGGGTATTTAATTTAGGCATGAACTAAGATTAGGTATAAGTTAGCCAAGTGCGGCCTTGAGCTTCGATGAGCACAATCAATTCATCTTGTCACGACCTCTGCATAAGTTAGCTAAAATAAGTTAAGCTATGTACACACTAGAGACGGCACGAAGGGTCAGCATTCCTGCAAATTCTTGTTTGTTGTTAGTTCATTTTGTACTAAGCTGATTCGTCGTTCAAAGTTTTCAAAGGTGTACATTCTCTGTCAACGTCAATATTTCGGGTATTGATTGAGACAGTACATTTTTCATTCATTTCAAAATATTCTTGTTAGCTCTTCTTGCCATTATTAATACCTTTGGTTAAAAGATTCCAAAATTCACACATTCGCAAAAGTACTAATATTACACAGGCCACACAGGAAAAATTGGTAATCACTGGTAAAACCGAAGGCGATAAGCCGAGACGCAGGAACCAAATGAGGTGGACAGATCAAATTAGCTCAGCCCTTGATGTGACGCTCCACAGTGCCCTACATTCGGCGAGAGACAGAAAGATATGGCAGCAAATTGTCAATGGTAAGCTGTTTTCTAGAAGTAGCCACGACCCTCAGTGATGAGGAAACTAATGCAAAGAGGGGAATATTATACAACCTCGTAGCAATAGATAAAGTAGTTTATTTTCCAAGTATTACAATGTGCTTATGAACGTCAAATAAAGCTACGCCGGCTCTAACCCTACACCTCTGACCCGAGAAGATTTAAATACCTCCTAAATTGTAGGAGGGTATCCCAATATGGGATGGGCAAGAAACTAGGTTCGGCAATTTTAAGTAGTGCTTTACTTTCGAAGAAGTGTTCCCGGGTCAGGGGGTTCACGGGTCTAGGCAAGATGACCATCGTTGTTGACCAGCCAATCGGAACTTACATAACGTATATAAATATTTACATGATTTTTGTCAGCATCTGCTATCCCGATACTTTTCTTCGTTTCGTTTGTAGTTTGTCGATGAACGATTGTCATTTTAGCTAGGCCCACAGGTTTTTAAAGAGTAGTCAACGCCGCAGCTGGTGACCTAATAAGATATATAATAAAAGATACTTGTATTTTTATTATAAAACGTGTAACGTGTATAGAAAGTTGTTACAATGACATAAACAGCCTTTTTTCCGACGGAATTATGGCGATTAACGAAAATGATTATGATTTACAGGCTACATTGCGTATTTTGACAAACAAAGCACGTGTACTTACGTACGTCTAGACGCAGCTTTAGCGTTAGTTTGCATACAAGTCTTTATCACAGCTGGACTTGATATAACTAGACACATATAGTATGTAATCGGCGGTATTTAATACCGGTATTTTAGTTTGTATTCAGGATCTGATCACGTGTAATTTGAGTGTGCTTTTCGTCGGGCAATTTTTTACCACTTCTGATAAAGTTAAGAAGCCGATATTTGACATGATAACATTCGACAGTTTGCCGTTAAATTCAACGGCATATAATACAGAACTCCTAGTGTAAATTTATTCGAAAGCGTGACGTGACGTACGCGTTTGCGTTAAGTCTCATTTTGTATGGGATTTAGAAACAGCGCGCCTAGCGGGACGTTTTGAAAACTAAAAATCCTATACAAAATGAGACTTAACGCAAATGCGCGTCACGTTTCGCTATCTAATAAATTTACACTGATTATTAAAGAGTGACAACATGAAACAGAAATATTTATTATTCTTTATTTTGATAATATATGTAAGATATGAACTTTTATTACCAATTACAACACAAATCGTCTTTATTGCACAACCTCAGAATAAATGTACATAGAAACACACATAATTACGATAGTTATGTTAATCTTTTTAGATATAAACGAAACATTGCGTGATAAAAGTTGCAGGAAAGTATTCAATCAAAGCTAATGAGTAACTAAGTAAAAGACAACACAAAAGAAAAGACAGTATTTAAAACTTGAAAAATAGGTATAGGTATCAATTATATGATAAATAAAACTAGTCATAACTTATTGTATAAATAGCTAAGAAATGTTACTAAGGAAGAGCTGATAAATCATAAAGGTCATCAATAATTACAAACACTACTTACAAAAAATATACTACTAAAGAAAAACTGATGTTAATTAATAATATAAATATAAATGAACCAAAATAATTACGTAAGGATGAAGCTAAAAAAGAAACAAAAATAAAACCAAACGCTATCGAAGTTAAAACTAACACGAGTTTACATAAAACAGCAAAAAACGGAATACATTAAAAGGTCAAGCTATCAAATGACATAATAAGGCAATAAACAGTTAGTTGACTCACGAATTTAAATAAAAATTGTCTCAAAACCTGTTAAAGGACAAATAAACACAATGACCCAGATTTCTTTTAACAAAAAACTATTATAAAAACGGGCAGCAGTTCTAGCAAAAACGCCGTTTTTTGATACGTAGCGTACAAAAAAGGAATGGTTTAGAGAACGAACATTATTGTTTTTGCTAGTTGTGTGGATGATAATGAAAGTTTACTTTTTGCGATGATTGAGACAAAAAGTATTCAGTGAAAGTAATTAATACTAGATATGACACCATATTCCTTATGGATGCTGTACAGCGAACCCTGTTGAAAATTTCTCAAGAGAATACAATACAAAGTGCATTGGAGTAACTTTGTCAATGGAGAAATTTTGAAAATTGCTAATCGTCCCACTTGCAATCCGGGGGTCGCGGGTTCAAACCCGGGCTTGTACCAATGAGTTTTACGGAACTAATGTACGAAATATTACTTGATATTTACCAGTCGCTTTTCGGTGAAGGAAAACATGAAGGTCAGATGTGCATCGCTTTCGTGCCTACGCCTATTCTTGGGATTAGTCGCCAAGCGGACCCCAGGCTCCTGAAATCCGTGGCAAAATGCCGGAACAACGCGAGAACGAAGATGTTGCAACAGTAGAAAGTGCTTCTATTCTAGTTGATATTGGTGATTTTTTTTAATTATCCGATTTCGAGGATACCTTACAGTACTTTACTTTCAAAGAATTGCTACCCTACTAGCATTTATTGTATCGAAGTTAGGGTTTAAATGGTTAAATAAAAGATGTATCGACAAAAATCGCATCAAAATAAGATAAAACTCCAGTCCTTTAGACCCTTCAAATAGACTCAAAACGACTTGACGCGCGACTCAAATGACAGAAGTATACAAAAAAACTATTAGAAACTAGCTCCTGCCTGTGAATACTGTACCGTAAAACAATCCTACAACTATGACCCACAAGTTCAACCCTTAATTAAGTACAAATAATGTTTTTCGGGTGTTCTATGTTGCCTCAGAACCTCAAAATAATAGCCTATCTAAAATAAACTCTTGAAGCATTGTACCAAGGATGCTGGCGGCATCGGCATTTCCTCGTTGTATCGCAATGCTGACACGTTGTGCGAGGAAGCCGCCAGCTCTTCGGTCACCAGTTACGTCAACCAGACGCTTTGCGATTTCTTCAAAACATTTTTGAGCGCATGGACCTAGAGTTTCAACGCCAGATTTAGTTTTGGACCATAATTAGGAGATTTTAGATTGCTTCCACCGTTATAATTTAATACCCCCATAATATATTCCATCCTTCTTAGATAATTTCTTCTTTTGCAGCCCTCATGTCACCTTTTTACAAGATAAAATTCGCCTGATGGTAAGCAGTCTCCGTAGCCTATGGACGCCTGCAACTACAGACGTGTTACATGCGGGTTGCCGACCCTAACCACTTAACCCTCGTTGAGCTCTGGCAATTTTACTCACCGGCAGGGACACAACACTATGAATATGATCTAGTGTTATTTGGCTGCGGTTTTCTGTAAGGTGGAGGTACTTCCCCAGTTGGGCTCTGCTCCAGATTTGGAATGACATCCGCTGTGCTGTGCCCTACCACACAAAGCGAGATGACATTCACAGTGCCCATACCTCTCTTTGGACGTTGTTTAAGAACATACAAGGGTCCAAAACCTCCGGGGCCTATCCGATTCGTGACTAATAATGTGTTTTAATGATGTTATAATGACGTGTTGTTAGTTTGCCATGACTAAACGATTTTTGTTATATTCTATTTCTATGATTTTTCCATGTGAAGTTAGACAAACATCATTGAAATACATTTAGCAATTTATACGTGATGGAGGGACATTCAATTATTCAAACATATACATTTTCTTATTTATATTGTTACTTACTTAGTAATCTAGGTATCTATAAACTAGTAACAGGCATTATCTGAAAGCGTGGTAGTATAAAGTACATACAAGGTGCCCGTGAGCATTGCGAGAGATTTTAACGGTGCATTCCTGGTAATATTAAGAAACTAAAATGTCATATAAAATTTTCTGGATTAGGCCTAGTTTCAGAGATAATTAAATGTTTTTCGAAATCATTCTTTCGCCATAAGTCGGTATAAAACACATACCTGACTGCGGTATTGCCACTTTGAGGTCTAGTCTGGACATACCTATTTGACATCGAAAAATTAAAAAATGTGTTCGAGAGGCTACCCCCAAATAAAATAAAAACTATTTAGTTAATTTTAGGTTACATGTTTATCAATACAAATTACGTTTTATGTACAGAAGTGTTCAAAAAAAAAAAACAAAAAAAAACATTTTTTTGTCGAAGATCACAAAAAGTCATATAACATTTTTTGCTTCTGTTGCCATCACGAATGCACCGTTAAAATCTCTCGCGATGCTCACGGGCACCTTGTATATCTTTGTAGGCATTCATTAGATTTTATCGTTAAAGCAATAAGTTTCGTTACTCTATTTTTATTACCATGACTTCAATTAAAGCATAATATTTAATTTATTCATTATTAATTGAGCTTTATCTGAATATTTAAATTAATGTTTGGACTAATAAATATCTTTTGGACCAGTTCCGTATCAAAACCAGTTGACAGACGTAACATTTATACACACTTTTTTAAGTTCATCATCATCAGCCTGTATTCGTCCCACTGCTGGGCACAGACTTCCGTTCGTTGTACATTTACCATCATATATGTATAATATTACTAATTAGATCCGATTTTATTTTATTTATTTAAACTTTATTGCACAATATAACAAATAAAGTACAAATGGCGAACTTAATGCCTAAGGGCATTCTCTACCAGTCAACCATCAGGCTAAACAGAAACAGTAGTACGTGCAGGCATTAAACAAAACAAAAACAGAATAAGTAATTTAAAACAAGCAAAATAACGATTAATAATATATACTAACGGTTATAACTTACATAAATATACATACATATATATTAATTTATGTACCCAGTGCAAAAAATACTATGACTACGAAGGACAATTAACCAGAGAGCTTGTCGAAAAAGTGCTTACGTAACATACGCTTAAACGAGAGCTTGGTTTGAGCCTGTCTGATGTTGAGTGGGAGATCATTCCAAAGCCGGATCGCCTGAACGGTGAAGGAGTTAGAGACAAAACCAGAACTATGACAAGGAACAGTAAGCTTGAGACTAAATTCGCAACGATCTACGTTCACGAACAGGGAGCCAGTTAAGCCGACGGCGATATGCAGATATGTGGTCATATTTTAAGGCTCTCCAAAACTCATTACATCATCTATCTCCCTAGCGTTACCACTAGGGTAACCTAAGTCCGATTGGCAACCCAAAGAATAAGCGCAGGGACTAGTTTTTACGAACGCGACTGCCATATGATCATAATTATGACTCAAGGGTAGGTTCCCGAAAAATGTTTTCCTTCAACGAAGGGTAACCAGTATTTAAATATGAAAACAAGAAGATTTGAGGAGAATGCGACCCAGAGTAACCTGCAGCTCCAACTCCAAGGAATTGAACTGAAAATCTAAAAGTAATAAGTCTCTACAATCCTGCACCAATCTAGTTGATTGAAAGAGAATGCCTTAAAGCGTTAAATCCGCCTTTGTACTATTTTTTGTAAATTTGCGAAATAAAGTTTAAATAAATAAATAATAACCGATGGGCAAACTAAAATAGATATCATACAAAGAAAACGTGACCAAGTCCACAGGTGGCCGAGGCGGGAATTGAACCCGCATCCTCAGCTTACGCGGCTAACGCCCTGACCACTACACCACCCGGCCACGGCGGTACCCGTCCCAAATATATAGTAAATTATATGTATATGGTATATATATCAGTGCGACTACTTTAAAAAACAAATCAAAAAATATTTCATAAAAGTATTTGATTTGTTCTCTAGTTGAAGCGATTGACAGTCCACCTATTTCCGGGCGTCCCTGCACTACGTCTACATCTACAAGTCCGAGAAAACGAGCTTGGTATGAACCCAAGACCATTGGTTCAATAGCCGCACTCTTAACCGATTGGTTACTATCGCTGGTCGTTTTTATAATAAGTTTTTTACTCTATGTTCGTAACACGTGAAGATGACTGTTGTCTATTGACGTTTGTGTGTCTCTAACTGCCAATTTCGAAACGTTGATCACGTTAAATTTATGTACACTCTTCCTAAAACAAGCAAGCAAGTTTTAGGACATGCATTAAATTAAGTAGCTACTTATTCACAATATATTTATATTATTTATCTACATCTATATCATATCCTCTCTACAATATATTCAGAAACGATAAGCTAACGGCCTATATTAAACTTTATCGATAGCCGATACCTTAATAACATTCAAATTTAGAACACCTCTGAGAAACCAAGAAATTTGATTTGACATCTATTCTAATATCAGTCCAGATGACGTTTTATTCAAAATGAAGTGTCAGTTACAAAGAATTTAGATAAAGTTCTCATCTGGGGTAGTTGTTGAGTATCAAAATGGCGAAGACGTTTCGAGAATATTTTTTTGTGTTGTGCTCATTCATGTCGTTCAAAGTGTAATATTGATAGCTTATTATGCAGTGAACTATCGTGAAAGTGTGCAGCTAATGAAAAACTAATCTTGAAACGCGTTTAGCCATGTTTTAATCAACACCCTGCAATCCGTCGTGGCTTTTAGTAAAGTCCAGCTATCTCTTTACTAAAAGCAACTATCGAACAACGTCATGCTTTACGAGCACACTTAAAATTTACTACGAAACTAGACATTAGAAAAATCATCATAGATTTGATGGACGCCATATTTTAAAAGAAGAAGAAATTTCTCATCTTACTTGATATCGGACGATAGGGCAGTCGGCTCCGACTCTAGTTTGTCTCTGAATAAAAAAAAACAACGGATGCGCAAAAATTTTTGCATTTGGACGACCGGTTTGGCCTAGTGGCTAGTGACCCTGCCTACGAAGCTGATGGTCCTGGGTTCAAATCCTGGTAAGGGCATTTATTCGTGTGATGAGCATGGATATTTGTTACTGAGTCATGGGTGTTTTCTATGTATTTAAGTATTTATAAATATTTTATATATTATATATATCGATGTCTAAGTATCCTCAACACAAGCCTTATTGAGCTTACTGTGGGACTTAGTCAATTTGTGTAATAATGTCCTATAATATTTATTTATTTATTATTTTATTACCACCATTTGACGTTTAATTAGTTTGTAAGTATAAAATTACTTTGTTTCGTTGAAGGTGGTGAATGATATTGATGTAGGTAAAGCAGTATAAGCATGTAACTGTACATAATTAGGCATTAAAATACTCGTGTGATCGTTTTATGAAACTCATGTCATTCGTTTCATAAACCCACACTCGTATTTTAACCTCTTTCATTATGTAGCAGTCACATAAACTACTATTATATCTATTGCGCTAATTAACCGACTTCGAAATTTTAAAAAGAGGAGGTTCTTAATTCAGTTGTGTTTTTTATACTTTTACTTTAAGTCTCGGACTTTATTATTTAACCTATTTTGGGTTTACCTTTCTTTTGACCTTTAACACTAAAATTATCTTGAAACCTGTACGATTCTTAATTGAAAGTCCGTGACTGTACCCAATAGTTTAGTACTCATCATTCTTAAATCAACGGAATAAAATTAAACTGTCCAAACAAAACCTAATTGAGTTTGAAGACAAACAGACTACCGCACTACCCCGTAAAAAACCAAAACAAACAATAGAAAAGTCAAGCAACACTCCAAACGCGGAAAAGATGCGGAAAAACCGAACGTAGGTAGCTTCGCGACTATGCGTCAGAGTCGGTCGTTTACTTCCAAAAAAACCTATAATCCACCATCAAATATCAAAAGAAATTAAACCTACGATGTTAAGAGTTAAAGCTCATGTTAGAACGGCATGGGGTATGAATTAGGGCATTATAAAACAGTGTGATGTAATACGTGCCCGCCACAAGGTCAGCATAGACCGAAAATCAGGTTTGCCCCCCTCCCGCGCGGTGCGCGTGAGACGGTTTGCGTTGTGATGGTTGGGCTTGATGAGTTTTTAATATTTATTTATTTATAGGGACTTCGTTATTAGTATGAGAAATAATGCCGCAGATTTAAGCTTAGGGGTTTTAATCGGGTACTTTATACGGCATAATAATGAAAAGATCTTAACTGACTGTCTGTATCTAAAGATATAAACGGACACACAGACAGGCACACACACATATAGCGGCCAAGATCCCCTTTTTGAGTCGGGGATTCAAAAACCACATATATTTTTTTTTAATATTCAGTCGGATTATATCGACTATCGGCCAATATAATAATGAACGTTAATGTGCTTCTGACGCTTTTGTGTATCGGAAAATCAATATTTATATAATAATAATAAAAAAGACACAAATCGGCAGCACGCTTAATAAGACAGAAATAATTATACGTACAGTTAAACGTCTTTGTACTAAGACAACGAATATAGCAAAAAAGATATCACTGGCCTGTATGTAGTAGTTTAGGGGTGAACAGCAAAAAACGTACTTTCGGAGAAAAATTCTTACTTATTTATAATGCGCACAGTTATGTTTTTTTTCGTAAATAGAAAGTATTGTCCTTTATTAAAGAGGATTGAACAAAAATACATGTTATGAATGTTTTCACATTAAGTCGTATCGCTAAAATGCAGGTTATGTTTGTTTTTAAATTTATAAGTCATAAAGCGTATAAATATCGCCAATGTGTAAATTGTTATTTTTTATTCTGATCTCTATTTCTATCTGCCTAATAATAATCTCTATCTATGAATAAATCATAAGAAATAAGTAAGTTTGTATATTTCAAGGTTCAAGATTTCTAGCCTATATCACATTTGTTGTATTGTAAGACTTATTAAATATTTATTTATTTCAAATAATAAATATTTTTGTTTAACTATGTTGTTTTTTGACCGAAGCGTTAGCGAAGGTCTCCGTTTTGACTCGGGAAATCTGCTTTTGTATGTCCGGATGTACTCCTCTATAAGTTGCAATTCTCAACCGATTCTCGTGAAATTTTGTGACCAGGCTCAGTAGTTATTTAGTTTTTATTCTGTCGTCTCATGTTTTGGAAAATGTCCAAACTGGTAGAAATTGGCATAAAGAACTTGAGTGGCACTTACGACCATTGTGAGTACGCTGTGATAATGAGTCAATGAAGTATGTATTTTTATGACTTTACATGTTTTAAGCTTATCAATCTTATCGCGAGGTCTACAGCTCATAGAGCCACTAGTTAGTTAGAGCCACCAGTTAATAAGATTAGGTAACTTAATGAAGTTTTAATACAATTTTGTTACAGTACTAAACTTAAAACAGGTTTGGAAATCTGGCAAAGCATCAACCACCTAAAGTATAAACACATTCAAAATCAATACATAAATGTAAACCACCAGCAGGGCTAAGATAGTCGCCTCTATCGACTGTCACCATGTCTGTCTCGTTCTAACAAGTATGTAAGTGCGAAAGTGACGCATGACACGACATGCGACCATTCTATCCGTGCTGATCAAACCACACTAACGCACACCAAGTTCTATTTGGAATTCGTCAAAATACTCGACAACTAACTACCACATGGCTGGAGTCATTTTTCATCCGTCTATGTGTGGGTGAACTTGACACGCACACGCACGCGTGTGTAGACTGTGTAGGTGCGCTTGCGACGCTCATATTTTTTGTTAGATCGAAGTTTGCTCTTGAAAGTTTTGTTGATTTTATGTAAATATGGACAAATGACTACTGCATGTCTATTACAAGCTTTTTTATATTTCATTTTATTAACTAACGTGGTATTTAATTTATTAAATTAAAATTACAGAACCGTACTTTAATGCAGTTAATATTTAGATTAAAATTTATGCTTAAAGTAAAGAACGAGAATTTTTTTATTTATGTAAATCAACAATATTTTAATACATGAATAAATCACTTTATGTCAATCAAGCTCCTAACGCTTACAGTATGATCGATAGATCATCGGACCGGTAACGCCATCTAGGCGAGTTGCGTTGAACCAGCAAGTTCCACCTACGCTTAGTAGATGGCGTTAGGACTACGAATGAAGTACACCAATGCAATATTTATTTTGTATCGATGAATTAATTTATTTATGGAGTTTGACGATTTTATTATCATTCCTTTACATCAACTTTAATCTATGTTAAATTAAGTAAATGTATATTGTATATTGAGACACATATTAAAGGTCGGTTTAGTTTCCAAAAAAATATATCAAAATGGTCCACTATATAATTAAATGGCACATAAAAGCTTTAGAATCCACCAGGGATCCAGTCTAAATCACCGGAGAGTGTTAAACATAGAACAGGCACTTTAATTGACCGAAGCGTTACTGGAGGTCTCTGTTTTAGCTCGGGCATTTTGCTTTCGTATGTTCTCGTCTACTAGTCGCAATTCTTAACCAATTCTCGTTAAATTATGTGACCAGATTCTATGATTAAATTTTTATTTGGTGATCCTGTTTTGGATTTTTTTGAAGATGCGGAAATTGGCATAAAGGACTTAAGCGCCAATAGCATCTATGGCGCTGGCACTGTGTGGTAACGACTCGACGAACTAAGTATTTTTCACTTTGAAATTTTCTAAGCTTAACGCGAGGTCTATAGCTCACAGAGCCGCTAGTTTATTGAAGCTACTTTTAATAAGTTTTTACGTATAGAGAAGTGAAAAAAAAACAAACAAAGATGACCTCCTCCTTTTTTGAAGTCGGTTAATATATTTTTATTCCAGATTTTATTTATAAAATGGATATATCGTACACCATCATTTCTTAAACAAGGTGTGTTTACTAAAACGTTGCAAATAGTACAGATAAACACACCGTATCCTTATCAAATGCCAAAATACAATTATTATTAAAACACATGCTCCGTTAATTAAAGCAACGGAAAATGTCTCGACGTGCACTTTAAGTACCCCGACTGTTCGCAATGATAAACCTACATGCAACCCAATTAATTACGATAAAAAACCCTAACGGTTCTTCAAAAAAAAACTCGATGGAACCCAGGAAGATTCCCACACTAGAACTAAGGACAGCAACTGACACATTTGCATACGATCAAATCGTTAATTTTTTAACTCGCCTTTTCTCTTCCTCATGCCCCACAAAAACCTGAATAGATTCACCATAATATGAAGGTATTAAAATAAAAGATTAAGCACACAAATTTGCATACGCTCTGTGAGAAAGGAGTTCCGCAAGGAACTATCCTGGGTCCGCGTCTTAATATATGCATAAGAGACAATGCCAAAATTGTTTTTATGTTTATCACTCTCTCATACAAGCGGTTTTTTCGCTATTTGTTTTTTACTTTTAACTTCGCACGAATATTTGCATATCCAGTTTAAGTCCTTTTAAAATTTGCGTACTATTTTGCATATAAAAGTTCAAGACGGTCTTCTGGAGTATGTGTGTTTACTTTGAGCTTTATTTTAGAGACAGTGGAATTTTTAATTTCTTTAGAACGGTTAGGGTCAGGTTTTTTTTCTATAGGAATAATTGCACGGGTATTGTCAGTGTCATTAGTGATGCTTTTGGAATCGTGTGAGCTTTTTTGCCTTTTGTGCAAGGTGAATAATTAAATTTGGAAATACTGTCCCCGCAGTTTTTTATCTAAATTAAATCCAGTTCTGATGCGCCAGTCATCGTTCATTGTTTGATGAATATTTAGAAGTAGTTTTGTAAGGATCTCGATTCCGGGTGCTTTATTTTTTAAGGAACAAAACATCTGCTTGGTCGTAATTAAAAAAAAACTGTGAGAACGTGGGGATGAGGATGTCCGCATTAAATTAACAGTATTGTTTGTGATCTACCGTTATATAGTAACCGTCATTTTGCTGAATTAGTAATTAGAACTAACTTTAGTCTTCATAACATTATTGGTATTGACGGTTGGTTTTGAAATCGGCATTTTACGAACAATATTTTTAAGACCATTTTAGGTTCTTTTGTGAATATTTGCTATTGTAATTGATTGACAATACCGGTCAAACCAATGACCCAAAGCCAACCCTTGTCAGATTTTCATCAAGCCAATTCCCAATCAAACGATTAGGGTAACAATAACACAATTGCTCTTTTTAATAATCGGCACGTAACCCTTTCACAAATATTAAATTTCATCAAAGGGCTTGCGACAATCATAACTGTATCGATCACAATAGCCGATCGACGCGTGCGCCCGATAAAGATCTATAGATCGATTTTGCTATGAAACTGGATATTTTTTGCGGTGACCACGAGTCGCAGTGATTGACAACCCGGTTCCTGTCAGACCGTCATTTTAATGTTAATCGTTTCTGGTTTTTCTGCTTTTTCTTTTACCATATTGATTTGTGTTAATTTTCTTTTCAAAACAATAATATATAAATAAACTACTAACTTATTCTAAAAGACCTCCGTGGGCGTGGGCCTGCGTGGGCGTCTGTGGGTGGTTGGTTATTTTCTTTTGCGTTTATATTATTCGATTTTCCGACTTTATCTGATGGAGAGTATTATTCAACGTGGTGATACATACGTTTATGAAATATTTTCCCTCGTTTCGTTTTTGTTGATATTACTTATTTTTAGTGTTTTTTTTTTAAATGTAGTATTTTCTTAATTGTTTACATTATTTACTACAAATTGTTCCGTGATTTATATTTTTTCCTTATTAGCTGCAAAGTGTGTGGCAAGTGGTATTTTATTCCACAATACCTATATTTCATAATTCATTCATAATTAATTAATTTATTGAATCCATGATTGTAACAGATAGGATAGGAAACAGCAATAGTCTTAAATCTTAATTATGCTAGGTATTAATATTAATGTTAAAAATATAAAAAGGTCTTATAATCATATATAATAATGGTAAGGCAATTGTAATATAAAATTTTATAGATTTTATTATATTGCCATTAATTGCCGGTTCTCAACTCTAGTATTTAAGTTTTAGCACCAGATTTAATTTCTTCAAAAATATCAAATTCCTTACCATTTTTTACTTCAATACGTGTACTACCATTGATTGTTTCAATTTCACCAGCTGCTTTATCGGATTCGCTACCCTTCGATCCTCAATAGATGTTTTGTCTGTCCGTCCGTCTGGGGTTGCTACCCCTTAGCCTATTATAGGATTATGGAGTATTGATCTATTGTTGGGGGCGCGAAAGGGTTTAAGTACTTCTTGTTACCATTTTTTTCTTTCATTTTTTTTTTCTTAAACTCTTTAGTATTGTAGATGTGATGTGGTGAAGTATTGGGTGTATTGATTGTATTCATATTGAGATTTTGGGTGGTATTGAATTGTGTTAGAAGGTAAATAAGAAATTGATGAATGTCTCGAGAGCTGTTGTCAGTAAAATACAGTATTTATTTTAAGAAACGAGTATATTTATAAGTTATTTGTCTATGCTCATTTAGGTGGTAACTTGTCTAGATTTGATTCGTCGGCGTGCATTTCAGTCAGTTTCAGTTGGTAAATAGGCTGTGTCGATATGTTAAACCTTGACTTGAAGGTTTCGAAATTTGTCCTAATTTCCGTCACCTTAGTTTTTAGGAGCTTGTTTGTTTGTCTGTTGGTTTAGTAAAATCCCAAGAATCTTTAAAAATCCTTTATCTATCTATTATGAAACACGATCTAAGATACTTTGCCTTCATTCTTGTTTGTATAAAATATGTCGCTTGAATAAGACATTTCCATATATAATATCAATTCTCTAAAAGCATACTAACAGAAATTTTATTTCTTAAAATCTTCCATGCAACAAATTTCATACTTCACCAACTACATCATTTATTACAATTTCCAAAGCTTCCGTTATCTACTATCATTAACAAAACGTCGCAGTTCCCATGAAAATACCCACTAGAACATGCAAATGATCCTAATCCTCCGCATTTCCATACATTTCTACTTCCTTATATTTGGCAATGACAAATTACTGCCAACCATCGAAGACGGTTCTCACATACCAATGGAAACCATCTGCTTATTAGACTTGATGTTTTATTCAGTAATTGACATCCATTTGGTTTATCATGCAAAAATAGTGCATTGTGATTGTGCATGTTGACATAATACCATCAATCTAGTGTTTGATTTATGGGTTGCGGTGTCGATAGATTTTATATCGATAATCGATGAAATTTTGCGGCTAGGTGTTAACATTGTAACAAATGTTAACATTTTCTCCTGCAATTTAAGATGATTATTTGAAACATAGCAAGTTGATTTTAACGTTTAGTTTTTTAAGGTTTTGTAGTGTACCGATAGTGCTAAACAAGCGCACGCATTTGGCCAGTTTTTTAACAAAGAATTTTTTTAATTGGTGTTTGTGAGTCGTACTCATTAAACTGGAACACTTAGTCATCGTTGAACGCTATGCTAGGTCCTGGCTTTTAGTGAAGGCAGGTTTTTATTGAAATGTTACAAATTTAGACAGTAATAACTACAAGTAAAGGTAACATTAACTGTACTTGTAATTTTTTCATAATCATTGTTGCAGTGTTGCCGAAACAACGTTTAGCGCCTTATTAGTTAAACGTTTTCGACGGAATTTAATTAGCAATGCGATGCTTGTGGCTCTTCAACTATATTGTGTCTGGTTGATGAATCAGTTATGTTATTTCGAACGCAGTGAAGTAATATAATTATGATGTATATTAGTAAAATAATACATTATTATCAATAAACCTATTATTTTTTAAAAAAATGCAAACTATAGATCTAGATTACAAGAAGAAACTAGCAATAATTTGTGTATGACAGTTTGTTTCATATTTAAATCAATAGAATAAATAAATAAATGTTCGTTTCTTCATTCCACGTATGACCTTTTGTTCCACTTTGTTTTAAAATGATTAATTTAGCATTTTCTTCTATACTAACTAGGACAATTACATTATTTAAGTAATAAATACATAATCACACAATAAAAAAGGAAACATTATTTAATAATATTAACAAATACATATTTTTTTACATTTTGAAATCGTTTTTCTTGACAACTATCACAAAAAAGAACACTTTGAAATTATCGATACTTCTCCCGTAATACCCATCACTACCCTTTAAGTAATGACGGATTATCTTCAAGACGTCGACAAAGGCCCCCACCGCAACGCCTGTTGCACAAACGCATTGTAATTGTAATGCTGTGTTTAACCTGTAGGGTGCACTAATGCAGTAATCGGCAGTTTTGGAACTAAGTGCAAGGAGTGCAGCGTGCGACTGTTTCATCTTAGTATTTAAGTACAGTAGGTAATCGAAGCGTTAACGAATGTCTCCGTTAACTTTTTGACCAAGATTTTAAACGTGTCTTAATCATTATTCGAATCGGGCCGTAGGTACTTATGAAACATTCTCATTTGTGTTACTCGTAGTCGTAGGTATATCATTATAAATTCGATTGAGTCTTACATCTTAGATCTTAATTTTTTTTATAAATAGTCTTAATTTTGTTTCATTCGATTAATCTATCTAATATTTATCATCTTTTCAAAAATGTTTTTTAATCATGTCTAGACATGACAGCAAGTTTTAATTAAGATAGAAGTATACGACGTGATCGTCCATAATAAAGAGAAAACGTTTTTCCACTTCTACATATTTTCCATTCTCCTTAGACTCTTTATTATTGACATAATGGAAAACTAGGTTTATAGGATTTCTTTTTTTTTCAACATTTGCAAAACATTTTTTTTACCTATAAACCTGAAATATATTATGCTGAAGCGATTGGCATCAAAATCAAAGTGATTTGTTAAGATTTATATAGTGGAAAACGAATTTCTCCCGGAATAGAATTCCATAGAAGAATTACCGTTATTTCGTTAAATTCGGAAAGCTATTCTTCCCTCTTAATGGTACATTCAGATGCATATAAGTCGATCCAGTTTGTTTTGAGGATCAAATCTCTGTATGAAATTCATTGCATTAAGGCAATAGGAACAAAAGTAAGAAATGCCAGTTAAAGCGTGATGTTCGTAGACACACACACACGGTGTTCTTACAGAAAACCGCAGCCAAATAACACTACTCATTGTGTTGTGTTCCTGCCGGTGTAGGTTGCCAGAGCTCAGCGAGGGTGCGGAGTGTTAGGGTCGGCAACGCGCATGTAACTCCGCTGGAGATGCAGGCGTACATAGGCTACGGAGACTGCTTAACATCAGGCGGGCCGTATGCTTGTTTGCCACCAACGTAGTATAAAAAAGTATTCGTACTCTCGTTACGAACCGAATTAAGTGTATTCGTATTGAAATAAAAGTGTGTTTTAGAAATCATTTTTATTATTATTTTAATCACCGTAGAAAAAACGCACATATAGGGTATTCTTAATAATGTAATTTTATATGTATATTTATATTTTTATAAGATAATATTCTAACATACAACATATATCTCAACAATTACATAATCTCAAAAGTTGTATCAACGATTTCATAAATATATTTGTAATGCTTTGAAGAAGTGCGGTTTGCGGCGACTTCTAAGGAGCTTACTGTTTGACGTCTTTACTCGTCTTTCAGATTACGGGAAAAGTTTACGTATCATTTACGGCACATGTGGTCAAAATATACATGTTGGGTGTACACAACATACATACAGTGAAACCCATTTAAGGGGCCTGACGCAAACTGAGTTTTGAGCAAGGGCAAGTACAGTCAGCGTCAAATACTTTGTAGCAACCAAAGTAGCCAAATAGTTCGGTACACCATATATTTAGTATGGTGTACCGAACTATTTGGCCACTTTGACTGCTACTAAGTATTTGACGCTGACTGTACCAAGAAAATAATATATGGAAAAACCAAGTCCCAAGAAAATAATATATGGAAACAAGACTATACTCTCAAACGCAACCTCCAAGTAAACCCTTACTAGGTTAAAAGTTGTCTCGACCGAAAATATCACGAAAACCTGTCTAATTTTCATTTATTTTTCAGTTACAGTCCTTTACCCTGCCACGGATGGCCATATCTTCCATTGCAAGTTTCTTTTGTATCCTTTTAATTTATTGGCGCCCTCTTAAGAGGCTCCCTAACGCCAATGACCTTCGATCTGCATCCCTTAGTTTTCTAACGTTTTTTGTTAAATGATAGGTTATGTGAAGACAACGCGTCTTATTTCAAAAAAGCTTCTAGAAAATCGCGAATATTTACGAAATACCCCATAAATACCTATAGCATCATAAAAATAGTCTTCATAATGAAGACACAGCCAACTAAGTACATTAAGTATCTGACGTCGCCACCGGCAGTGTATCAAACCCTCGCAGCCAGCTCGATTAATCTGTGTCACCGACAGAGGCAAACTTTGTGTGTGATGGCCGTAATGTTTAAAATTCACTTGTGAGGAAGTTGGTGCGGCATAATAGGTATCAGTAGCAGAGATATTGTTAATGAATAAATAATACTACTACTATTTTTGTCAGGATTTTTTTTTTCTTACACACATATTTTAGAAAATGTAATTGAAAATAAAAACGCAGGCCGCCTAAGGCCTGTACCGAAAAAAAAAACTGTAAATTTCAAACGGCTATAGTTTTTTTTCTAAGCAAGATGACCACGACTTTCTTACCGTAATAATAAGTCTTATTATTATATTATATATTTCAATATAAATAATTCTGGTGCGACGTTACACCGGTAAAAAGAAGAGATCACTGAAAATTGCTATTTTCCGAATGCCAAGAAAATTTGTAACATTCTATATGCTTGTGTTCGAAACACTTAAAATTACCTCAAAATTTCGTGCTTTTGAAAATAAATAAGTTAGTATGTTGTCTTTTGAACAGAGGCTTCGAAGCGGCAGATCTCTAGGAACAAGTGCCTTCAGAAAGATTGCTAATAGAATTTACGAAAACGAAGTATGCCTGTCATAATTGTCGTAAAAACTGGGGTACATATACGGCTTAAGTGGAACGAACTACCTACGACGTAAGTCAGTTCAGTTCTTCGTACGAAGATTACGGTAGCTAAAGTAACCGAAAATTTGCGTTATTTTTTACGAGCGATTTTTAATTAATTTGCCCTGTTAGTATGTATGGGACAAATCTTGCAAGTTAAATTTGACCCACTTCCCGGTTTCCGATGAAGCTGAAAATTTGCATACATATGTAAGTCGGGTGACAAATGCAATATTATGGTACCACCAAACTGATCTGATGATGGAGACAGTAGGTCGCCATAGGAACTCTGTGATAAAACAACGCAACCTAATTGTGTTTTGGGTTTTTAGAATTTGCTCGATGAATATTAATTGACTGTGGAAAAAAGTACAGTCAGCGATAAAAGCTTGTACCAAAAATGAAATTATTGCCAAAAACTTATTTCTATGCCAAGACGAAAGTCATACAATTTCCTTCTTACAAAAATCGCATTTAGTTATTGACGACGAGCAGAGTAAGAACACCAAACGTCCTGCAGTGCTATTCTCTAAATTATTATTGGGCTCAAATCAAGAGTTCACTAAAAGAGAAGAATGAAACAGCTAAAACCCATCAACAATTCCAGCAGGTGATGGGCTGATGTAAGCAAAGATGAAAAACGGGTCCGTAAAAAGCTGCCACTGAATGCGCTAGGAAGAAGCTTCCTATCACTCGTACAGAAAAAAATATGATTAAAAAAAACTGTCAGTTATGTAAATTTAAAGTCGCTTTTTATCGTAGTTATCCTAAAAACCTTAGTTTGTTCTCAATCGCATCAGATTTTTTCATTAGTTTCAAGTTTACTGTTTTTTTTTTGGTACCTACACCTCTTATAAGGAGTTAGCAAAGCACCTTAGAGGCTTCGGGTGACCAGAGGGCTGGCCTATATTTCGCTCAGTGGATAAGCATAGCCATCCAGAGGGCAATGCACCTTCTGAGCACCCTACCAAGCGATCACGGCTTGGGACAATTTATTTAAATATATTTTTTAATTTAAGTGTTTTATTATGTTTCTAGGGTGTGTTGCGTTGTAAATAAAAGATGATTTTCATAAAAAATAAATTAAAGCTACAATCATTTTAACTGAAACAAAACGTATTATTGACGTTTAGAAAATTCCTGAATCATGCCGCCCGAGGGGTTAACTTACATAAACAACAAAATACGTATAACGAAAATCCTGCTGTAACCTAAATATTCTTACATGTGGTTTACAAGATGTTTGAGTTCATATATAGACCGCAATCCGCTTTGGGGCTTAAGATGCTTACATCTCTTCTTCCTCGCGATGTCCCGGCATTTTGCCACGGCTCATGGAAGCCTGGGGTCCGCTTGACAACTAATCCCAAGATTTGGCGTAGGCACTAGTTTTTACGAAAGCGACTGCCATCTGACCTTCCAACCCAGAGGGTAAACTAGGCCCTGTTGGGATTAGTCCAGTTTCCTCACGATGTTTTCCTTCACCGAAAAGCGACTGGTAAATATCAAATGATATTTCGTACAACATAAGTTCCGAAAAACTCATTGGTACGAGCCGGGGTTTGAACCCGCGACCTCCGGATTGCAAGTCATACGCTCTTACCGCTAGGCCACCAGCGCTTTTTAAGATGCTTACATAACAACATAATATATTATCTTTTTATTGATCTTGTGTCTTAGATTAGGCATTTTATAATATGAATATAAAAGTAAAATACAACAAATCATACAAAAATAATACAAAATACATATAAACACATTATAAAAAACCTAACCTAGGGTGCCGCCAGCAGCGGGGCAGGGCCCAAGCTGCCGGTGGTCAGGGCCGCAGAGAGAGGAACCGGCGGACTATCCGCGCCGTGTCCAAGATCACCGCCTTCTGCATCTGACCCTTGATCCAACCACCTAGCGAGAGTCTCTCAAGATGTTGGTCGAGACTCTTGGCTATGAGACCATTCGCTGAAACGACTATCGGGACAATGATCGTCGAATCAACATCCCACATGGCGGTTATCTCGTGAGCCAAGTCTAGGTACTTACTGGACTTGTCCTTCTCGGCTTTCACGAGATTCTCATCATGGGGGATGGTGATGTCGACGAGCACGGCCCGGCGTTGCGATCGATCTATTATCACGATGTCAGGCTTATTGGCTACAATAGTCCTGTCAGTGACAATAGATCGATCCCAATAGAGCGTGGCACGACCATTTTCGAGAACTGGCGCAGGTGAGTACTTGTAGTACGGTACTTCGCGGTCCACAAGGCCGTATAGAAGAGCAAGTTGCTGGTGAATAATCCTGGCTACGAGATTATGTCTGTGCAAGTACTCGCCGTTAGCAAGATGAGAACAACCGGAAATTATATGCCTGAGTGACTCTCCGGGACGGCGGCATGCCCGACAAATGTCGACCGTACCGTCCTTCAGGATATATTTCCGATAGTTGTTCGTCATCATCACTTCGTCCGCAATTGCACAGGCAAAACCCTCGGTTTCTCCGAAGAGGTCCCCGAATTGTAACCAGTTCACCGACGCGAGCAGGTCCACGTCGGGTCCCGTGAGGGCCTTGTAGAACCGCCCGTGTAGCACCTTACTCTCCCATGCCGCCTTGCGATCCGCAGTACTTAGTACCACAGGTTTGCGCCAGTTCTCGTTTGCCAAGGAGAGCGGCGTGAGGTTCCTGTCTACTGCCACCACATCACGATGCATCCCACACTCGTTGTTAAGGAAATAATTCCTGAGATTGCACACCTCGCGGTTGTGGAGATCTTTGGCGTTTAGGAAGCCTCGACCTCCACACTTCCGTGGGATGTACAATCTCATAACTGACGAGCGTGGGTGTAGCATACGGTGTGTGGTTAGCAGTAGCCGGACCCTCCGATCCAGGGCGTCCAGCTCGGTCTGAGTCCACCTTAGTATGCCAAAGGAGTATGTGAGCAGGGGCATTACCCAGGCGTTGAAGGCGCGCACTTTGTTGCCTCCTGACAAAAGACTGTTAAGGACTTTTGTGAGCCGACTGAAAAAGCGTTCCTTCACCGACTGTCTAATACCCTCATCCTCAACACCCAACGACTGTGACATACCAAGGTATTTGTAGGTTTCTGATTCAGAGATAGATCTGAAAGCCATTGCCTCAGATAGTTGTAAATTTGTTGAATTTACAACCTTCCCCCGCTGTACATGCATAACTGCACATTTATCGACACCAAACTCCATGTTGATGGCACTACTGAAGACTTCGGTGGTTTTCAGTAGCTCCAACAAGTCTTGGCTATTTGGTGCAAATAATTTGAGGTCATCCATGTACAGAAGGTGAGAAACGACTTCACCCTCTCTCCGAAGCCGGCAACCTAGTCCCGAATCCTTCAGCAGGGTGCTGAGGGGATTCAGAGCTAGGCAGAACCACAGGGGACTCAGACTATCACCCTGGAATATTCCTCGCTCAATCCTTATAAAATCCTGCGGGCCAGGACGGTCATCCCCGCCTCCTGGTTGACGAAGGACTGTGGTCCACTGCCTCATACACGCGCTTAGGAAGGCTCTTAAAGCTGTATCAACTTTATACAGCTCTAAGACCCTCCCCAGCCATGAGTGAGGCACCGAATCATAGGCCTTCTTGTAGTTAATCCAAGCGGCTGAGAGGGCCCTCTTGTTCCGCCGGATTTGTTGGCAAATGGTCATGTCTATGAGGAGGAGCTCTTTAGTACCACGGGACCCAACCCTACATCCATTTTGAGCAGTGGCCAAAATGTTATTAGCGACAATATGCGCGTTAATTTTTGCTCTCAAAATGGATGTAAGGAGCTTGTAAAGTGTAGGCAAGCACGTGATGGGTCTGTAGTTCTTCGCTTCCGTGGTACTACCGGACTTGTAGAGCAGGAAGGTTACTCCAGTTGTTAGGGAAGGAGGGAGGGAACCAAGCTCGAGGGCTTGTTGGAACTGCGTTGCCAACCGTGAGTGCGAGCACCGAAACCATTTTAGCCAGAAGTTGTGCAATCCGTCTGGTCCAGGACTTTTCCAGTTCTGGACCGTACGGATGGCACAACTTACGTCATCGGGGCTGATGGTGGTAGCCCCCATAGGTTCGATATTCTCGCACTCACGTTCGACAACGTTTATCCACTCGCCCTCCGTGTGTTCAACGGGCACCGACCAGATGCTACGCCAGAAATCAGTCATGGCAGTAGCATCCGGCAGCCGCACGTCGGACACATGAGGGTCGGTTTCCTCCCACCTTCTGTATACCTTCCTTTGGTCACTTTGAAAAAGACGATTCTGCTGGAATCGGTCCACACGCTCTCTGTAGCGGCGAATACGGTTTGCCCATGCATAGACTTTCTGCTTTAGAAAGTCGATGCGCTCTGTGACATTGGCCATGTAGTCGCGGGGCCTGATATCCGTCCCCGCGAATGCCTGGTACACAAAGCGCATTACTCGGGGGCGGTTGTTGCCCCCCCTGAAGCAGGTCAGCTTTGCAATGAGAGTCCTAAACGAGGTGATACGTCGCTCGATCCGCGCTTGCCATGCAGGCACACCTCCGACGGTCCTAGGTGCACGTTCAGCGTCCGGAAACTTGACTCGAGCAACACGGCACGCCGCGATGGCTCCGCAGTACATGATCGAGTGCGTATCATCTAAATCTTTACTAGTCCGTATGTGTGGCTCTAGTAAAGCGTTCAGGGCTCCCACTAGCGCTAGGTTGCGTCTATTCATAGGCAGACGTGGTAATCGTGGCCTAGAGTGAGTTGTGGAGCGATACTGCTTAATTGCCTCATCCAAAGTCCTCCTCAGTTGCTCATTAGCAGGGGTGCTCATGCTCTGACTCGCAAAGTCCCCCTCGTCGGTACTGAAATCGACCCGCGGCGCCCCCGGTGCCAGGTCGGGTGCGGGCACCGGATCCGGCGTCGTGGCGGGCAGATCCCGCACAGAGGTGGAGGCCGCGCGAGCAGAGAGAGCCTTCAGGCGAAGCCGGTCAAGTGTCGCGTCGTCCAACCGCTTTAACCGTTGAATGACGCGCACCTGATGAATGAGGCCAAGACACACTTTGGGTCGCTGCGCCAGAGGAGTAAGTATGATAGAATATCGTACAGACATTCTGGATCCCCTTTTACAAAGCTATTAATTATCGAGTCAAAATTATCTGCACTAGTTTCAAATAAAAGCTTGCAATAGATGTAATATACATATGTATACAGTTCATACGTATTGGCCATACGTAGTATAACGGCCCGATTCGAAAAATGAGATACGATAACGATAAGTTCACATTTAGATATCGTTTGTATGTCGTATAATTGACAGAAGCAGCTCCATTCGGGCAACCAATGGCACTTTGACAGTAGAAATATCGTAGATAGATCTTATTGGGATCACGGCGGAATTGAAATAAACGTAAATTTTGACATGTCGTTTAGTTATCGATCTTTCCAAGATCTTAAACGTGTCTTAATCATTCTTCGAATCGGGCCGTAATTCTTTTACATCTTAGACAACTCTTTTTATATAGCTATTCCATAATAAAATTTTGATACTTTTGAAGTGTAGTCCCTTGCTATTGATGCGGACTCTACTATAAACTCTTCGTGAAACAAGGCTTAGACCTTCAAAACTATAAAATTATATTTGATAGCTATATCAATACTCTGGGTTTAAATCCTGGTAAGGGCATTTATTCGTGTGATGAGCATGGATATTTTTTCCTGAGTCAAGGGTGTTTTCTATGTATTTAAGTATTTATAAATATTTATATATTATATATATCGTTGTCTAAGTACCCTCAACACAAGCCTTATTGAGCTTACTGTGGGACTTAGTCAATTTGTGTAATAATGTCCTATAATATTTATGTATTTATATAAAAACCACGGAGTTTAGACACTTGCAACTGCAGCGGTATCATGCAATGCATTAATTACATGCATTCCTGCTAAATGATAATACTATAAACCCCAATCCTAAACCGATTTGAACCTTACATAGTCACCTTTAAATTCCCATTTCTAAGACTCGATATGGGAGCGTGCACGACTGTCAACCGTGTCCGCAAGTCTAGGGGAAAACGTCAATTCACTACATCTTATAAAACTAGGTACTCCAAAACTAAAAACTACTGAACGGATTTTCATACGACTTTCATCTATCAATAGAGTGATCCTTGAGGAAGGCTTAAGTATATAACTTGTTAAGGTTTTGTGTAAATTGTTTGAAATATAACGATGTTTTCGGAAAAAATCACGCTGCCTAATCCGTTTGAGCTATAACAACACAATGTATGGTGGGGTTGTTTTTCATTCATAGGTCTACAAAAAAGTCCGCGATGTTAAATGTCTACCTTTTAAGGATAACTTACTATATCCATTCTTAACTTCTAGAAAAAGATCACGTAATATGTGGCATTTGCAAAGCTATTTACATGGATACATTATAAACAATTATCAAAATAAATACGTTAGTTATATTAAGCATTTCATACAGATTACAATGGTCCCTTACACCATATCAAATATCAAATATCAAACATTTATTCAGCAAATAGGCCACAGGGGCACTTTTACATGTCCATTTTTACAAACAATAAATTAAAAAAAAAAAACAATTACAAATATCGAATCTATGAAATAATAAATACTTTATTAGAGATGTATACTGTCTCTAAATGTCAAATTACACAAAAAAAACTATGATAAAAAAATAAAACCATAAAATACTAAAATTCTTTAGAGATGTATAAGTCTCTAAGTGTCAGAGATAAAATATAAAAATATATATTAAATTATCCTTAGAGATGTAGAGGGTCGCCAAGGCTTGAATTTTTATATAAATAATTAAAAGACAAATAAATTAAAACAGACAAGAACCGAATGAAGTGTCTCACGTTAATGTCACTCAAAAGTAAAGTTACATACTTTAACATAACCTGTACCCCGTGTAAGCTTAAACAGAGCGGTCTCCACAAACAGCACCCGTTCACGAGTATGACGTGTATCTCAGCCATCGCCTCCCTCAACCTTCATTCGGGAAAGTGGCGACCCGATCAACGACGCCACCGTAAGTAAAGACTTTTAAGCGAGCATGACATGTTCAAGCTGCCGGGTTGTATTAATATAAATATAATAAAAAAAAATTGTGAGATACAACATTTGTGCTTGTAAGTTACATTAAAGACGGCATAGCGCCACATAAACGCGACTACATATTATTCATAAGGAGTGCCTACCTATAAAACTAAATTATAAATTTAAATTGACTTAGAGATGTACAGGTCTCTAAGTGTCCAAATCATTAAAATAGGTATTAAAATAAAATGAAATTTAAAATAAAATAAAATTTAAAATAAAATAAAATTTAAAATAAAATAAAATCTTAGAGGTGTATAAGGTCTCTAAGTGTCCAAAACTAAAATAATACAATCAAACGAGAACATGATGTTCTCTTGTGTCAGTTCTACTGGACACTAGTATGGTTATTTCACAGGAAGAAAACGAAAACACTATTACTGACATTTTTATCATACTATCAAGATCAAGCTACTGGCTTAAAGGCATCCTTATCATCTATGAAATCATTCACAGCATAATACGCCTTACTTAACAAAGAGCTCTTAACGTGTGACTTAAATTTGTTAAGAGGCAAATTCACTATATCAGTGGGAACTTTGTTATAAAAACGTGTACAGTTCCCGACGAAAGACGTACTAACCTTACGGAGGCGGTGGGCGGGCACAGCAAGTTTATGCTTGTTTCTAGTGTTATAGTTATGGATATCACTGTTAAGCTTGAATTCGTTAATGTTTTTCCGAACATACATAATATTCTCAAGTATGTATTGAGATGCAACGGTAAGAATGCTTGCATCTTTAAATTTCTCTCTTAGGGATACTCGAGCGCCCAGTCCATAGATGGAACGTACAGCTCGCTTTTGCAGTACAAATATTGTCTGAATGTCTGCCGCTTTTCCCCACAACAGAATTCCATACGACATAACACTATGGAAGTAACTAAAGTAAACCAGCCTGGCCGTCTCTACGTTTGTTAGCTGTCTGATTCTCCTCACTGCATAGGCTGCTGAACTAAGTTTGCCGGCTAAAGTGGCTATATGTGCATGCCATTGCAGTTTTGAGTCTAAAGTGACTCCCAGGAAAACAGTTCGATCTTCAAATTCCAGCGTATCACCTTTTATTTTAATCTTGCTGTTATTTACCTGCTTGACGTTAGGTAGCGTAAATTTGATGCATTTGGTTTTCTTTGCGTTCAAAAGCAAATTGTTTGCCGTAAACCAGTTTAATACGGTAGATAGCGCGTCATTAATGCTCTCGAATCTATTTTCCTTTCTGTTCACTTTAAATATAAGGGAAGTGTCATCTGCAAACAACACTATATCATGTCTTTCTTGCACAACTTTTGGTAGGTCATTGATGTATACCAAAAACAGGAAGGGACCAAGAATTGAACCTTGCGGCACTCCGAGGGCTACCGGGGACCCAGCCGATTGAGTTCCATTAATAACTACTCGCTGAGTTCTATTCGAAAGGTACGATGAGACAAGGTCAAGGGCACTAGCTTTTATCCCATAGTGGCTTAATTTTCTCTTTAAATTTTCGTGATCAACGCAATCAAATGCCTTCGACAGATCACAGAAAATTCCAATAGCATCTAGCATACAATTTAAATGAATATTTCAGGAGTAATCGTAAATTAAAGTTTCATTTCGAGCCATATAATTGTACGAAATGTTAAAGACGCTATCCGCAGTTAGTTCAAATTTTTACCACCTTATGCGCTGGGATCGCTTTACTTACCCCCACCATGCACTTCGCACGGTCTCAATAAAGATTGAAAGATAATACGGTTCAAAAGCGTTAACTTTATAATGAAACAATTAACTCAAATAAGCGTATAACGCTGTATCAACAAAAAGTCGTTATTATGTTTAAATACATGGAAAATTGTCCACTTCCATCGATCATCTATTAAAACGTCGTAAGAGTCATTTCTTTTTCTTTCAAATACGACTTTTTTAAAGATAATTAATTTTAAATGCATCTTTCTGTGTAAAGTGCAGTTTTATGCATTCGTGTAGCGTGCATGCTAAATGCATAATTAGGGTTCGGTTAGAGTGAGAATGGAGGTTAAGTTTAGGGGCGTTTTTATTACTTTTTTCTCAATGAGACTATGAAAGTTTGTGAGTAATTTTATAATGTTTTTATTAACTTAGATATTACTTAGAAGGCATAAATAACCTAGTTTGGTAGCCTATAATTATGTTTGTTTTTGTTTACAGATAGACACTGGTTTTAATAAAAATAATAATAATTGGGGTCAGAGAAAGCAAAAACAACGTCTATTTATTAACTTTGTTAATAAAAACGGAGTGCAAGGAAATCATAAACAATCACTGTACAAATATTGTCAATTTATTTATTTTAAATATGAATCATGCAATAAGCCCAATAAGTACTACAAATACCTTAATTATGTCAAATTCAACAGTTTGCCCCGGAAACGAAAACACGAGACCCTTTACATTAACTATTAAGTAGGGTAAAGGCACCTATTACCGTGGTAGTTAAGGAACTTTTCAAAAGAGATCCAAAAATTAAGGGTATCAATGCTGTCTAACAGCCAGGAATATTTTTTTTTCATCAGAGCATTTAATGAACTTTCCGTTTCACACGTTTTTGGATTCATTTTGGGTTATTATATGTATTAAAATATTTTTTGAAGCCAAAATGACCAAATCTTCTATTACCATGGCAAGGGACAGGCTGTGATTCTATTATCGCGAATTGAGCTTTCATTACCGAGGGTACAATTGGCATGATTTTTCTGCACTCGTTAATAGAAACCAAACTCAAAATTCGAAACCTAATACCGAGGGTTAAAACAATAATAACGACGTGGGTTCTGTATATTATTTTTGTGTCATTAAGTTTAATAATGACACAAAAATAAAAAAATAAAACTATAGGAGTATGTTTAAAAATAAGAGATATATTCGAAGAGATTATAATTACACTTTGGCACAATCAAATACTATTAAATAGTTAACTTACCAAGTACCCACGAGTACCTGTATAACAAGTTATAAGTCGAATGTTTTACATGTAAAACAACAAAAATTATTGTTAGTAAAGTTTTACTAAGGACGTATATGACAAATAGGCCTGCATGTTATTAAATAAAGTAATTTTTAAATGCTATAAAGATTGATAAGAGTTTGTCTTACTGACATAATAAGCTGCACAAAAAAAACAAGTAAGTAACATTTTCTCATAAGGCACAGCGTAAATTATAGTCGAAATTTTATAAGCTGGACGTTTACCACCTGAGTGAAAGTTTACCACAGTGAAATGGTAAACGTCCACCTAATAAAATTTCGACTATATATAAAAACATGAAATTTTTTAATTCTAATATTTTTGATAAGGTAATTAAGTTAAATAAAGTCTCTCACATATTATGTATTATAATTTACCCGTTTATAACTAACAAATCACAGTACTTTTCTTATTGCTGATTCTTATAGCAAAAAAAAATCATGTCTGTTTATATAAAAAAAAAACTAATCGGAATTGTCCGGCAGTTGGGTACCCTTCCTTGTCTGTCAGAGTAATAACTGAATCAGAAAACAGAAGAATTTAAATCTGATAATGATAACTGAAGTCTAAATTTTATCAACGAAATCTGTACTTGCGGTACCCTAAATGCGATATTTCAATACAATACCAAATAGTCACTCGGTAATAGATAACTTTTTAAGAGCCTATTACCGACCCATTCGATATTTCTCTGGGTCGGTAATAGATTTCTATACATTCTATTACCGAGGGTAATATGATCATACCATCGGTAATAGGCTTAATTTGGAGTTTAATTAAACCTAATTCCGACCCATAAAAAGAATAAAACACAGATGTTTTTTTTCAAATCAAATCAAACACGTATATTACAAGCTTCTTGTAAAGACAAAATCACATAACTGGCAAGTAAATTTTAGGTTTTAACTCAAAATAAAAAAAAAGTTGACAGATTAAGGGTTCCCATAGAAACAAGGAAATCGGTGCTGAAGTTTTTGTTAAAAATTAAGGGTTAGTTGAATACTTTCCATACCACGGAAATAGCTCTTTAATAGCGTGAATAGATCAAGATTGGAATAAATAAAAGAAATTATAAAATTGATAATTTGTACCAAAACTAAAGAGTAAATAACAAAACTACCACTTTTTCTATTACCGTGGCATACCACGGAATTACTTACCACAGAAGTAATTGGCGCCTATCACCGCTGTATTTTATTTTCAATTTTAAATGTATTTTCCGGTCAAAAACTAAGTTAAAAGTAATTCAAAATCGTGTAGAAACCAATACACAACCTCTTAAAAGGCATTGCACTAGTTTATTTGCCATAACCATTACGTAAAACACTAAGTGAGATTGGAGTGCACGTACCTGTGGTGTCACGCGTCTGTATGGAACAACCGGTTCTTGCGCCGCCGTCGCACAAACTGACGAATTGCGAGTTTTTTGTTACACTCACACAAATGCACACTAATGGGCACAATAGACCAATGAATGAGCTTGTTTTGTGTATGCTTTATTTCTTAGAGAATAGATCTGTTTGCTTGCAAAATGCGTATTTGTAAACACCGCGGTGTTAGACGTCGATTTGGATACCCGCGTTAATAGCCGCCGTTACCCTAATAAGTTTTTGTCAAAAAAATCATTCTTGGTAGGTACAAGCTTTTGTCGCCGACTGTGCTTTTCTTTCCACAGGCAACTAATGCTCATCGAAACAATTCTAAAAACCCCAAACACAATTAGATTCCGTTGTTTTATCACAGAGTTCCCATGGCCACCTCATGTCTCCATCATCAGATCAGCTCGATGGTACCATAATATTGCATTGTCACCCGACTCACGCAATATCAGTATGCAAAATTTCAGCTCAATCGGAAACCGGGAAGTGGATCTAATTTAGCTTCCTTTTGACCCACACTAACAAATATAAGTACATACTAACAGGGCAAGTTAAATAAAAGCTTGTAAAAAGTGCAGCAGAACAGTACCCCTAGTGTAACTTTGATCGACATCATAACGTGACGAACGCGTTTGCGTTAAGTCTCATTTTGTATAGGATTTTGAGGTTCCAAAACGTCCCGCTTGGCGCTCTCTTTCGAAATCCAATACAAAATGAGACTAAACGCAAACGCGTACGTCACGTTTGGAAATCGAATTTATTTACACTAGGGGTACTGAACCTTTAAAACAAGTTGCAAACATAACCACTAGTTAATTTAGATAATAAATAATTATTAAGCGAGTTGATAGGCGCTTAACCGCCACAAATGAAGATTGTTATAAAAATGCTAAATTACTGCCCCTGCGCATCGCGTGCTATGTGGGGCCAGGAGATACGCGGGCGAGCGGAGAGGTAGCGGCAGCGATTAACATGTGTACTAGAAATGTTCTTAATTTTGATATGAATAAACAAAATTCCATACACTTACATACAAGATTAGATTTTTACTACTAACTCCAATAAAATATGTATAAGCGAGGCGAGAGGACATAGATAGTACCTACTCTAATCGTAATAATTTTAAATATATCTTCATAACTTAATTGGATGTTTGATAACACTAATTTCGGGGAATATCTTAAATAGAAAACATTTAATAGTGTACACTGTGAATTAAACTTATTCATTAACAAAAACACGCCTCTGCTAAATTGTGTTTTTATCTAACACAAATGTCAAAATTACGGACAAACTATTCTCAAAGGCTTGTAAGATTTGAGAGTCGTCTCGGACAACGGTCTTCACATTATCCTTCACTGTAAACATGCTACATTGTAAATTAGACCGTTGTATTAAATTATCGTTTTACACTTGCGATTTCTCTGTTGATGCCTTGGCATCAATCCTTGCAATGATATTATTTGACACAAAATTGACATCCGTATAAAGCCTGACCAGTAATATATGATCACGCGCCGTATTGCGGAATTTCATTGGAACTAAATTTTGCATACTAAACTGAACTGTCACCCTATACATGAGAATAAAAGCGCCCTCTTGACAATGATCATATATTTCTGGTCGGGCTGTACATATATTTTAATTTACCCACGATAAAAGAGCAGACGATTCAATGGAGCCACGCCGTTTTGTAGGCAAAATACGGGCCAATTCAAACAAAAACGTCACTTTGGACACTGACATGACATATCTAATCAATATCGTTTCTTCTTAAAGCTCCAATCGGACTGATAGTGTTTAGCTCATGAAATATATTATGTATGTTAGTATATAAACTATGTGTAATATAGGCCTTGTTGCCTCATTCAAACACCTTCGCTCCGGCAATTAGTGTACTTGTAAGAAAGCATACTTTGAATGGGGTCCTTTGACCCCATTCCGCAGTGAACATGTATAAGTAAATACGAGTAATACTTGCCGCAAAAATAAGAGGTGACTGAGGTCATAACGCTATCTCCATTACCCTTATTAAGATCAACCAGGAGTGAAAGAGATGGCATTATGACCTCAGTCGCCAGTTAGTATTGCGGTAAATTATAATGTCTCGTTCAAGCATGTAACGCTACTATCGCTAGCTCTGTGGCCGCACACATAATGCTCGTCGGCGACAAGTCATTCATAATTGCATTCACCTGCCGACCAACCGTCTAACTGTAGCCCTAACTAACTACCTAACTAACTTATTATAAAGTCTAATCCTAGCCAACTTGACACTCAAATGTTGGTTAAGGGTCGTAAGATACGTTGATGATGAAGATATTCGGTTTATGTCTATGAATGCCTGTTTGTCTATGTTGCTTTGAGTCGTAAAATCGTTATGATTGTTGTGGTTTATATATTTTATTTTTTCTTAAACGGTTTTTTACAAAATAACTTCATTTGGATATATACTACTAAATATTGGTTTTACAGAATCTGTCCCATTTGACTACGGAACCCTAATTTATGAAAAAATCAGGGTTCCGTAGTCAACTAGGAACCCTTATAGTTTCGCCATGTCCGTCTGTCTGTCTGTCTGTCCGCGGCTCTGCTCCGTGGTCGTTAGTGCTAGAAAGATGAAATTTGGCATGGACATATAAATCAATAACGCCGACAAAGTCGTACAATAAAATCTATTTTTTTTTTAGGGTACTTCCCCTACACGTAAAGTGGGGGTGAAGTTTTTTTCGCTTCAACCCTACAGTGTGGGGTATCGTTAGAAAGGTCTTTTAAAACTAATAGGGGTCTTCAACAAACATTTTTTGATAAAGTGAAGATATTCGGAGATAATTGCTCTGAAAGAAAAAAAAAATGTGTCCCCCCGCTCTAACTTTTGAACCATAGTTCCAAAAAATATGGAAAAAAATCGTGGAAGTAGGGCTTCAGAAAGAAATTAAATGAATTCCTTCATAGTAAAAAGACGTAAGTACATCCACAGTTAAACGTTATTACGACATTAAATGGGTTGTTAAAGTTATTTGCCATTATTCATGTAAATAAGCTAAAATTTAAGATAAAAATCTGTTACTATAATTAGGTACTGATTATGCAAATTGGCCCATTTGTTTAACTCGGGTGAAAGGTACCGTTTCATCCCTTGGTTAACAATCTACTATACTTTAAGCTCTAGTTTAGCTTATTGCGACGGAAGAGTAGCTACGGAACCCTACACTGAGCACGGCCCGACATGCTCTTGGCCGATTTATTTTATTATGTTTACTTCACAAAAACCGGCACGAATGGGTGAAATATATGAAGAAGTGGTAACAAGATAGGAAAAAAAATGGGACAGTTTTTTATCCCATTAGGATTTAAAAAGCTCGTGATTCTGAGTAGAAATAACACAAAATTTATGAAAAAATATAAAATTTGTGAAAGTGGCATTTGTTTTAAAGAAACGTTTCCAAATATTTATCCAAAGTCATTATTAAGAAATTAACAATTTGCATATACTTAGCAAGTTGACGACCCCTGCATCTAACGACATTAGCACCCCTGCCTATACCCCCGAATATACAAATACAGAGCTCAATATGTGACACCCTTAATATAACCGTTAGTTTTTGATTCAAAATGTGATTAGAATATCGATGAAATTGTTTTATCAATTTTATCCCGTGAACTCAGAACCTTGAAATTTGGTACGAAGCATCGTTTTATAGCACAGATAAAGGAAAAATTGCGAAAACAGTAATTTTTTCGTTACATCGTATAATAAAAATATTTTTAATATTTGATATGACTCGATTGTCGTGATGGGTGAACTTTTACTTATATACCTACAGGTTTGTACGGTGCGCGAGTCCGTCTCGCACTTGGCCGGTTTTTTATTTATTTATATCAAACATAATTCTACGCAGATGAATACGCGGGCACAAGCTAGTCTTGGACCCGGGTATGTCCTTAAACTACGCCCAAAAGAGAGGTATGGGCAATGTGAATGTCATCTCGCCTTGTGTGGTAGGGCACAGCACAGCAGATGTCATTCCAGATCTCGAGCAGAGCCCAACTGGGGAAGTACCTCCACCTTACAGAAAACCGCAGCCAAATAACACTTGACCCTACTCATAGTGTTGTGTTCCTACCGGTGAGTAAGGTTGCCAGAGCTCAACGAGGGGGGTGGGGTTAGGGTCGGCAACGCGCATGTAACTCCTCTGGAGTTGCAGGTGTACATAGGCTACGGAGACTGCTTACCATCAGGCAGGTCGTATGCTTGTTTGCCACCGACGTAGTATTAAAAAAAAGTCTCAAATAAATCTAGATAAATTTTCCTAATAATATAGGGATACCATTGGGGCTGTGAGACAAAACGCATTTGTAAGCCTACTCCAGAAATAGCCATAATAAATACACCATAACCGCAATGACCGGAAATCAAACACATTTCACGTCAAGAAAAATTGACAGCCATCAGTGTCACAACGCCTTACAAACAAAAATCAACCTTAATAATATGAAATAGAATATAAATTGCGTTGACAGAGCTGAGCAAAAATGCTGAGGTGTCTTAAGAAATACAAAGCTCAATTTACAGTTAAATTGACTCGTATTTGTATAAAGATAGAGTTGAGTTTGCATTGCATTGGTTCGGTTAATAAAGTGGTGGTAGTGATAGGGTGCTTATACAAGATGGTGGAAATTTGTAAGATGATTTTGTCGGATCTAATATTGGGTTTTTGTCGTTTGGGGTGTTTCTTTTATTGAATGCAGTTTGTGAAAATGATCTGGTGATGTTAAATGTAAATTACTGGTATATTAAATTTATAAGCGATATACTACGTCCAAAAGAGAGGTATGGGCATTGTGAATGTCATCTCGCTTTGTGTGGTAGGGCACAGCACAGCGGATGTCATTCCAGATCTAGAGCAGCACCCAACTGGGGAAGTACCTCCACCTTACAGAAAACCGCAGCCAAATAACACTAGAACCTACTCATAGTGTTAAGTTCCTGCCGGTGAGTAAGGTTGCCAGAGCTCAACGAGGGGTGGGGGACGTAGTTTAAAATAAAACTTATTTTAACTATTGCCCAAAATAAATAGTTTTCATTTAAAGTATTTATGAAGATTTTATTTTACTTTTTTTTTATTGTGTTTCAATTGTTAGAAGTTTCGCGAGAGACATTTCCAAAGTGGTAAAATGTGTGTAACAGGGGGGCCCCTGTAACTCCTAAAATAACTAAACTAACTAACTAACTGCTTTGGCTCAGCGATCCAAAAAGAATCTTGTCCTCCGAAACGAGAGAACGCCACCTGTCCCGATCCAGCGAGGTTTCCTGCCATGAATCGGCATTCAATAACAGAATGATAAAACTAAAAAAAATATATGATATACATTACCATACAACCTTCCACCGAAAATTAGTTCGAACGAGATCTAGTAAGTAGTTTTTTTTTAATACATCATAAATGGTACGGAACCCTTCATGGGCGAGTCCGACTCGCACTTGGCCGCTTTTATTGTTTTATTGTTCTGTCGCCAAGTATAATTTATGTATCCATGCCAAATTGTAGGTTTCTAGCACTAACGATCATGGCACGGAGCAAAGACGCGGACGGATAGACAGACGGACATGGCGAAACTGTAAGGGTTCCTAGTTGACTACGGAACCCTAAAAATGTAACCGCTAGCAGTGGAGATCATAAATAATTAGCCGTAGCGTAGCCGGAGCCAAATAACACTAGACCCTACTTGTAGTGTTGTGCCGGTGAGTAAGGTTGCCAGAGCTCAACGAGGGTGCGGGGTGTTAGGATCGACAACGGGCATGTACCACCTCTGTTGCAGGCGTACATAGGTTATGGTAACTGCTTACCATCAGGCGGGTCGTATACTTGTTTGTCACCGACATAGTATATAAAAAAACAACGGGTTGCACTCCGGGAGTGCCGGCAGAAGTGAAAACTTGAATATTAACGTTGTGCATTTTTGATATTTTGTAATGGTTAGGGAATCATTTTGCACGAATCGCTTTAATTATCAGTATAAAAGTATTATTTGGTACTAATTAATTTAACCGTAAGATTACTGCATGTTCACTGGTAGAAGACACTTATATAAGATGTGGTTACCTATAATTAGATAAGCATCAGACCTGATTGTCATATAGATTTAAGAGCATGTAAGATGTATTATCTGTTGGTAATCCTAAATAAATAAAATAAAATTATAATTTATGTGGTAAAATACAATACTAATTTCAATTCGATATTCATTCAGGTCACGTGCCCTTCTTGTCTTTCTTAGTTTAACATTTTTTCCCCGTCACAAAAAGTGCACAGCGCCGCTAAAGAAATTTTCACTTCAAAAAGATGGGTAAGCCTGTAAGAACCGAGTTGTATGGACATTCCGCTGATATCGAACAATAAATATGATAATGTATGTGCAGTTTAAGGCGCGTTAGATGGCGGTGTCGCAAAAACGCCTGATAGGGAATTAATTGTCGAAAGTAGAGTCCGCAGAACAATTCTTATACAGTTTTTTTAAATTTTCAATTATATAAAACTATTTAAGTGGATTATATCGCGTATAAGAAATGAATAGATTACATTACGATAAGGGATGAAAATTCTCGAAAAAAACGAATAGTATTTTTCAGGATGTGTTGAAATTTTAATTTTTTCGTATTTTTCAGTTTTTTTTGGGAAAGAAATGAAACTTTTTTACAATTTTTTATTATTTATTATTCACTGCCACTGCCATTATCTAAGTCTATTATACTCGAATCGATGACGTCGACGATATTGTGAGAATTAACATACATACATACATACATACATATAATCACGCCTATTTCCCGAAGAGGTAGGCAGAGACCACGGATTTCACAGCCAACCGTGCTTTTTGCGACACCTTCTGGCTGCTCATAAAAGCGTTGAGTGCCCCATTCACAAGATTTCCAGCATTCACTCTCCTTTCAATGTCTTCATCATGTTTACCGTCCCTAGTGAACAAGGTTCCCAGATACACAAACTCTTTCACTTGTTCAACTCTTTCTTGACCAATCAAAACTTCACAGTTTGTCATACTTTCTCCCTTTTCAAATACCATTACTTTCGTCTTGCTCACATTTATTTTCATTCCTTTCCTTTCAAAAGATCTATGCATTCTAGTTACCATCTCCTGCAATTCTTCACCCGATGACGCCAGCAATACCAGGTCATCAGCGTAAAGAAGACATTTGACGAGTAAACCTTTCATTCTCAGCCCACATTCATCATTTCTCAAATCATGCATACTACTGTCCATGAATAGATTAAACAGCCACGGTGACGCTACACATCCTTGCCTAACACCCTTTTCGATGCTAAACCACTCAGTGTACGATCCGTTTACTCTCACACTGTGAGAATTAATTTAGAATTAATGTGGAAAAATTCACAAGTTCGTTCCAAAGTGCGGTTTTTTTCCGTTTATTTCCGTTTTTATCGGAAAAATATAGACACCAAGTGACATTGTTTTTTTCCGAATAAAACTTAAAAAAGCATGGCTTATAGAAAAAAAACGGGAGTCTTTCCAGGTTTTTTTTTTAACCCTAATTACGATACAAGTGCGATGGAAATTCGCAACGAGTGGCGGTAAGTTAAAACACGACCAAATGGAGTGTTTTAAATCGACACGAGTTAGAAATAAAAATCAAATACCTCTTCCGATTCCGGTAAGACTCGACCTTACGACATTTCGGAAACACGGTTTATTTTTATTCCATTCAGCTTTTCATTTGTCTTTTAATATAATATTTTTTTACTCTGTGGTTGATATGTTGCTGTTATATGTTGGTATGTTTTGGTTTGTCTCTGATATATTTATTATGTATGTTTATATATGTCTATTTTATTTTCTTATACGTGTAAATGAAAGTAGGCTTCATAACGTTTTTTTGCAACTCCTACTCTCTAATAACCTACTCTCTTTAGCGATAAGACCGCCTGTTGTCTGCCTCTATCACTAATCAATTGTTTTTCTTTAAGCCGTATCTTTTACTGAGGTGTGCCAATAAAGAGTATTCTATGTATCTATCTATGTATCTAAATTGTAGTTTCGCTCGCATACGTGTCTGCTTGATTAATATAAGTTTTGTTGTCGTTTCTTTTAAGAGGCTGTCAAAACCCAATGTCCTTGAAATTGATGTTACTTAAACAGTTTTTTAAGAAAAACTATTTGTTTTAGTCAAGTAAGAAAAATATATGTTCATATTAATTATATTTCAAAGACCGTGGTTGTACTCGATACATGACTGAACGAAATCGGCTCGATAGAAAATAATTGCAAAGATTGGTCTTCAAATCACAATTAAACGGTTTGACTTATTTGACTTATGGATCTGCAATTAAAATCACAATTTCAAAACATTTATATCTAAACCGGTATTGAGTAAAATATTACACTAATAATCCACTGTTCTTTATTTAAATATTTTTCTTATTATTCCCTTGCCCAGGCCCAGTAACATGCGACAGTGCTATCTCATTTACTCCGATACAAATAGACAGTGTGCGCGCTTTAGGTATTGACAGCCTCTTAATATAAACAAAGTAATATCACTCGCATACATGTCTTGATAAAAATAAGTTTCATAATCGTACTTTTTCTGATATTGGTATTATTTTGTGTGCGCACCGTACCGCGCAGTTGACGAACTGAATTTAGATGAGTGGCGGCCACCGACTCTTTGTCATTGTCGGGACGTTCGGTATATATTCCTGTATTGGCTATATTTCATAACTGGCTGTGACAAAAAAGGTTTTTTCTACTCGACGACTGTAATGTTTGAATTGAGATTTCGTATAGCAAACTATAATTGCGTACTTTTCATGTATGGGCTCCCACTCAACTGTAAGATTCATTTCGATACGCTGTGGTCAACTTTAAAAAAAAATACCAATCACGGGTCGTCGCGCTCCCATAGAAAAGCCTAAACGGGCGCGGAGCGTGGGGTCGCGCGGAGTCGCACGTTTATGTATTTTGTACTACATTTTGGTCTACTGAGATACTTACCAATTTTCATTAATTACTTATTTAGGTTTTATGTTAATAAATGACTCGTAGAAAAAGTTTTGTATACAATAGTGAATATAATCAAGCTTTTCAATCTCGTACCTTACTTAGGCAACTCAGCAAGCTTCGTTGCCTAAACACGGTACTCGACTGAAAAGCTCTACATTATATAACGATTGTATAAAATACTAATTTATAAATGTTAAGGATGTGCGAAGTTTCTAGTAAGGTCAATACGGCTAAGTTTGGCTACGGGATAAGTATGGCTGACCTTCACATTGCCGCCTAAATACATTGAATAGTGTTTTGATGTCTAGCAATGATAACGTCCTGTATTATCAATCTAGTGCATCGAATTTCTATAAGAAAGTACCTATTGTATGTTATTTTAGGCTTTTTTTAAAGTCCATATTATATTAAATTTTTTATTTTTATTTAAGATGTAATGTTATGAGAAGGTTCTTGCCGTTTGAGGAGTTTATTGTCGGTCCAATTTGGAGGAATTTAAATCTTCTCGGGTCAGAGGTGTAGGGTTAGAGGCGGCATAGCTTTATTTGACGTTCATAAGCGGATTGTAATATGCCTGCTTGAATAATAAACTATCTTTATTTTTATCTTCATGATGCATTTGCTACTAAACACAGGTAGCAAGTGTATATACTTGCATTAGGTATACACTAATGAACAGTTAATAACATCAACAATATGTCAATTGGCAGATCGGGGCAATAAGGTTTATTATAAAATAAACTATGTCGAAAATATTGAAAGTTCAAATTGAATACTCAATCTCAATGCACATTCATTAAAGAAGAAGCTTTCAAACGGGTATTTTATTTATGTATATAAAAAAATAATACATGAATTTATAAGGTTATGTAGTAAAAACATTTCGGAGCACATTTTTATTTCTGAAGACCGCTTAGCTCAAAAAATTCCTTTAAAAAATCTCCGAAAAAGCATTTACCAAAAGAATTTCTAAAATTTCTTGCAAAAAAAGTCTTTCGTCCAACTATAATTTGTGTTTTGTTTTAATAAAAAAATGAACTCACTCAAAAATGTTGTCTATCCCTGAGCTGTACAGAATTCAAAATGGCGTAACAAAGGCTTTCGTCATCGTCAACCTTTCTAATCAAAACCGGGAGCTAAAGAATGTCATTACAAAAATTCTGGATGCCGGCGGACGGACAGACGGACGGACAAAAAGTAGAATCGGTTAATACTTATTCGGTTTGTGTAAATTTCGGGATTCCGGGGCAGCGTCATTTCGCTTTGCTTTCCGCCGGTGGCCAGGGGTCGGTAACATATTGTGATGTTTTAAACATTTAAAATAATAAATACCTATTTAATTGGCTACTTGACTGTTTTTTGTAAATAATTTCAAACGATCTTGATTTTCCTGAGGATCAAATGTCTATATAGGACTCATGGCATTTAAGCAACACAAAGGTCAGAAATGAGAGTTAAAGTCTGACGCTCGCACTCGACGATTGACACGCCTCTAACAAAATGATAAGGTGATGTGACGTCACATCATATAAGTCTGTCCTAAATGTGAAATATTGCGTTTATGTGTATAGTTATCATACAATTTATTTTCCAATAAAATGTAAGGAATCGAATGGTAACATTTTCTTTTCTATTTTTGAAAGGCTAAAAAAATATATTTTTTGAGACTTCGGAGCCTTATATTTTTTTTATAATCTCAATGTATTTTTTTAAATTCCACTTTTTTATAATGGATGGCTCATTTCCTATCCATTTAACTAAATTTTGTTATAATATTCAACATGTGTCAAGTACCCAATTCGTCAAGAGTTGTTTGTCAGTGGAGCATAGGTGGAGAGAAAGATACAGTTTTTTTCTTATGCTATAGTATTATTTTATGTTGTAAGGTACTGACAAAATTGATTTCCCAGACTATATCAACCAAAAAAACAAAAACTAGCTTGTTGATCTGGAAGGCTTTTTAACATCGCTTGCTTGTCGATGTTAAATTTAATTTAAATAATCTACTTATTTATTTGTTTAAGTACGCATTTGTACAATGTCATAACCAGGGCCCGTACTTTTCATGCCGTTGACGCAAAAATTACGTAATTTAACATACAGGGAGTTGTTTTACAATACTACAAATTACTTATTGACGGGTATCAAAATAAATACTTGTTACGAGAATAAAAGCTTGTTACGCTGTTAAAAATCGAAAAATATGTATTATTTAATAAATTAATAATCTATTATTTATTTGAGTGACAATAAGATGAATATCAATTAGACGTTTCTGTACTGATTGTCAAGTATATGTATAACTTACCTAAAAAGGTTGATAAATGATTAATTATTACGAAAATACTAATTGGAATCATACTCTATGTAGCGTGACGTAATTTTTCTGTCAGCGGCATGAAAGGTACGAGCCCTGGTCATAACTTTCACGAATGTACAATGCATGGTGCGCTTATATAAAATGGAGATTCAGTCTCTGATTTGAGCGGAGTTTGATTGAAGTTTATTTCTTTAAAATAGACTAATTTTAAGGTTTATAAAAAGAACAATATTAGTAAGTCAGTACGATAGTATTGCGAATTGATGAATAGTAATAAATCAAATAATACTATTAATCTACTATTGAAACATAACCGCAATTTGTCAGCCTGCCCTGCGTGCTATTTTGCATTAATTTACCTGCATTACAGTAGGTTAAGTGTTTTTTATTCAATAAATATAAGTTAAAATAATATAAAACAATTATGAGCAGGAACAACGGCTCATAAAGCATTTAATTATCAGGTAGGTTGGTTGATTATAATAACTAAATATATAGGTAGGTATTAATATACGTATCGCTTTCACTTCGTTGGCATAGATAAGTTGGCGAGATAATCTATTAAAATAAAAGAAGAAGAAGGAGAAAAGTTATTCTATAAAGCATACACACACATACACGCAAACACACACACACACACACACACAAACACACAATACAAAAAGATGAAACAAAAAGAAAAAATAACAACAGATATAATTATATACACATAAGAAAATTACACATGGGGTCCAGCAATGTGTGCATGGAATATTTCCTCGTAATCTCTCCATCAATTTCTTATTAAAAATTGAACATCCAAACCGGTTGTCGACACCTAGCCCCACAGCGGTCCTTTTACGCCGCGGCGACGCCAAAATATTTAACGGGACAAAAAGATTGCGACGGGGAAGTGATAAGGACTGTTAAGAATGTTGGCGGCAACGTGCGGCATTATTGTCTAATCGGTGTACTGGAAAAAATTACTAGTATACGGTCTGAGAGATATACCGAGTGTAGCCTGTAATACGAGCATTTAACTGTAGGTTGTTACTCCTCAAACTGACCAACATTTGTTCAGTGGTTTTTGAAAATGATGTATTCTTTAGACTTCCTAATTTTCATACAAATTAAATATTACCTTCAATGTGCGCTGTCATCAGTGTAATTGACGTTGATTGTCAGATTATCACGCTTTAAACATAACAAATTTCGCAATACATTGCTTCTTAGAATAAACTTTAAAGTGTTCTAAAAATCGAAATAAAATTTATTTTTAAAAGTTGTTGAACAAATGTTGGTCAGTTTGAGGAGGACAGCCTACAGTTTAATTTTTTGCTCCTGTTACAGGCTACACCCGGTATTTAGTGAATTAGTACATTACTATATAGGCCGGGAAACGAAGGGTTGCAGGCCAAGTAGATATAGACGGCCGAGCGTAGTGAGGTCGATAGGGATACGCGGCTGGTAATAGGTTTACACAGCTAAAAACAAATTACAAATTTACTACTATTTACATCAAATATGATGGTTGAATGCCAAGATTAACAACATAAAGATCTAACGGGCATTAAGCTGCAACAATAGATCATTGCTGGTCGACTCAAAAAGGCACACAATACAATAAAACAATAATAAAAATTGAGCACATACCTGAGGGCACATCTTGCAGTGGTACTTCCTCGCATGGGCGTGCAAGGGTTGCAATTTCGCGGGCCCCTTGCCGAGCGGCTGCGGGACCACGAGGAGACCGCTGCCCGTGTTGGTGCCCCCGACGGGGGAGGAGGACGAGGAGCCTGGAAGGAGTGAGGAGGCTTGTGAGGGCTTCTGGTATAGAGATCGCTATAGCATTCAAACTCGATGGGTACGCTAACAGGTGACATTAAATTTTTTAGGTTGTAATTTATATGGAGATGACACCTGTCATTCTACTTATCGAGTTTGAAAAATACTATAATAAGTTTTGTGATAAGATAAAATCAAACACAATCATATTGGGGCCTATTTACACGTTGATCAGTGTTTTTTGCGAGTTAATACATTTTTTACTTACGTTTCGTGGCAAATGTATACATAAACTTGTACTAAAAGGCAGTCCCATTATAAAGGGAGTTACACTTATAACCTGCAGCCACATAACCTGTAGCGACCTTGATAATCTGTTTTCCCAGTCTTTCTTTCACCTGATCATCCTGGACCCAGACCAGCTCCATACAGCATCTGGCTCATGGACTGATGGTACCCAAGCTGTTCATCGGCTTTCAGCTGGCTAACTAAATAGCCAACCGTCTAGTAAAGAGGGTAGGGTAGATATTATATAGTACGTACCATACGTTCGTACGTGCCATATAGTACGTATGTGGGTACAATACAAACCTGATGATCCTGGCCCAGAGCTGAAACTGCCTCATGGTGACCCAGACGTTTGTCGGCTTTCAGGTGTTACTATAGTGTCTCAAAATCTGTAGGTAGCCCAAAGTCTGCTTTGATGATGTGTAAGTTTCTCGTAATCTACACTAGACCCTACTCATAGTGTTGTGTTCCTGCCGGTGAGTAAGGTTGCCAGAGCTCAACGAGGGGTGGGAGAGGGTTAGGGTCGGCAACGCGCATGTCACTCCTCTGGAGTTGCAGGCGTACATAGGCTACGGATACTGCTTACCATCAGGCGGGCCGTATGCTTGTTTGCCACCGACGTAGTAAAAAAAAAAAACTCGTCTCTAATTTTTTGTTGACCACTGACAAAAGTGTTATATTGTCGCACTAAGGCTGTAGGGTAGAAATCTGATCGTCCCGGGTCCTACTGGGCCTACTGGTCAGCTCCATACAGCATCTGGCTCATAGACTGATGATGACCATGCAGTTCCTCGGCTTACTGTTGTTATATGGTAAGATAGATCGTCCCGGACCCAAGCCTGCTCCATACAGCATCCGGCTCATGAACTGATGGTGTCTAAGCCGTTCATCGGCCTACAGTTGCTATTGTGTAGGATATATACCTGATCGTCTCGGACCCAAGCCTGCTCCATACAGCACCTGACTAATGGATTGATGGGGTCCAAGCAGTTGGTCGGCTTACTGTTGTTATAGTGTAGGATATATACCTGACCGTCCCGGACCCAAGCCTGCTCCATACAGCATTTGGCTCATGGACTGATGGTGTCCAAGCCGGTCGTCGGCTTTCTGGTGACCACCGACGGTGCCATCGCCCGTACTCATTTTGGCCTGAAAAGAAAAAGAAAACTTGTGAAATTGCCACTTTAGGAACGATCTGTATAGAAGTAATCGTTTTATTTGTTTTTAATCTAGAAATATCAAAAAATCTGGATATATGGCAGCAAATATAGCTTTTGGTACAGAAATAAATATGTTAAAAATATAGGTGGAGCGACATGGTGGAGGCGGATCTGTGCGAGCTTCGAGTCGACAATTGGCGAGACGTCGCACAGGACCGAGAAAAGTGGCGCTGTCTTGTGTCGGAGGCTAAGTCTCATTTTGGGTCGCTGAGCCAACGGAGTAAGTAAGTAAGTAAATATTGGTAAATAACTAATTGAAGAAAAATCATCGTAAGCATATGCATATGTTCTATTAGATGGCGCCACTTTTAGATATTTAACAAATTTAACACATATCTATGAAAAAATAAAGATCAAAGTCAAATGGCGTTCTAAAAGTTTTAATCATGTGTCGAAAGCAGGCAGTAAATTTACTGTGGCTACAAAGTTTTCTTTGACAATCCACCTCTATTTCAAATTCTCTTCGATCTTACTGTACAACTTTTACTATGGGACCAACCCCGAAAACGCGAAAAAAAAATCAGCTGTACCAAAATGTATGAAATGGCAGTTTTTTTTCGGGATTTCGGGGTTGGTCCTATAGTAAAAGTTGTTCAGTATGACCTACATATCCACCCCTCAGCGTCAAACATAACAATTTCACCCTGTATGTTTATTAAAATATTATCATGCTAACATACAAATATTAATGCATCTAATTAATCTAACAATCTAGCTCACACACACAACACCAAAGAAACATATCTCACCCTCTTTGGCTAAGTGACATAACTTCAAAATAATGAATAACCAGAAGGGTGCGGTGGTCACTTAGCCCATCTGATAAGGATAAATAATTCAAGTGGACGTAATTTAGGTAAATTATGACTTATGGACTTGGGCAAGAATGGGTATGGTTTTTGTAGGGAAGGATGCTGTGGCAATTAGTAAATAAGTACAAACTGAAGACTACAGTAAATGTAGATACACAAATATACTTATAGATCGTGTCATTCACGAAGACGCGTGGCTTGACTCATATTGTCATGTTAGTAAAGGTTAGATTTGACAAATCTGCGCGCCATCGTGGATGACACGAACTATACGTACGTATACGTACGGTCACGTCTGAAAATATCGATACGGACAAAGTGCCAAAAATATGTATACACTACCCTAATATATATAGTCCATAAAGTCGTGTATACATATTTTTGGCACTTCGATCTTGTCGATGTTTTCAGACGAGACTGTACATAACTGTCAAACAACTTTGTCCATGGAAAAATGCGCAAAATTCAAATTTTCTATGGGTTGATAACCCTTAGCGACTACTCTTTTTATATTTTTACTAATGACGGAAATAGCTTAACAGACTATACATATTATACCTGTTGTTTGAGTATGAAAAAGATCCTGATCGAATCTTTAGTCATCTTATTGAGTTTTTTTGCGGACATTTTTTCTGCGCTATGAAAGTTTGCGTAATGTAGGCTAAAGTTGCAAAGTTAGTTTGTGAAAAATGTTACTATAATCTCGCAAGTACCTACTTTAGCCAGAAGAAATACGTAGATTACTTATTTAAACCAAGAAATTAATGTAGTAAAAAGTTTTTTCGAGTGGATAATATTAGCTTAAAAATAATGTGCTTAAGAATTCGGCTTAAACATATAACACATGTAATTTAAAACCATTTTTTTTTAATTAACATTGAGCTTAAAAAAAGTTAAACGCACCAAAACTTAATCAAAACTAGGGCGACGATTTCATAACCAACCTAGGACTGTCCCATTAGTCACGCGCGATTTGTCCCGTTTGTCCCGCGTGTCCCGCGTGTCCCGCGATCGTACTAAATTACTATTGTTTCAAACATTAAAATATTGGCGGAGGTCTGCCCTTTGACGGCGGTTTTGGTCCGGTTCAGGATGTATGTAGAGCTGGTAAAACGATTTTTGTATTAAATTATTTATTAAAATTATCATTTATTGAGATAACAATATACATAATGGATATATACAGATGATTACTATAACTAGCTTATATCTAAAAAAGGGCCCTTGAGGCATTGTACCAAGGATGCTGGCGGCATTTCCTCGTTGTATCGCAATACTGATACGTTGTGCGAGGAAGCCGCCAGCTCTCCGGTCACCAGTTAAGTCAACCAGATGTTTCGCGATTTTTCCAAAAAACTTGTGCGCGCTGGGACCCCATGGACCTAAAATAATTATTTATTTAGTTTCATCTAACTGCAAAGGCAAAACGACAAATATGTAGGGTAATTTTATGCAATATATAAACTTGAGCTCTGCTCTTGAAATTTCGCCATATCTTTGATATTGAGGGCATGTAGATATTTAAATATATATTGCTTGGCATTCTTGGCAATGATAACGTCCTGCATTAGCAATCTAGTGCATCCAATTTCTATAAGAAAGTATACCCACTGTATGTTATTTATGTTTTTTTTAAACTATATTAATTTAAATTGTATTTTTTTAGGGTTCTGTAGCCAAATGGCAAAAAACGGAACCCTTATAGATTCGTCATGTCCGTCTGTCTGTCTGATTATTTATTTATGCATGTTAGTTATAAGATAGGTACATACATATAATGATTTGAAAAGATGTGTTCCGCCGAGTTTCTTACCGGTCTCATACCCTTTGGGATACCCTCCTACAATTTAGGAGAAATCCTAATCAAGTTGTCCTTACCTTACCTGATCTTAGCGTTCTTCTAAAATATTTTTAAGGACGCCCGGTAAATTTTTCTAATTAATTAATTCTATCGAAAATATTTCGTAAAACAAAAACGATATATTTACCTACAAACAATAATAATAAGCGCAATAATATATAGAAACCTATTAGCGAAATTCTTAATCTGAAAATCTATAGTAAATTTAACTAAGAAATTTATAGGTACATTCGATTTAGAAGTAATCAAAATTGTATTAATCAACGGGAGTAATAACCACTCCATGTAATGCCTCAATTTCCAAGATTGCACTGACCAGTGGGGTTGTTTTTGCTCCCTCGTCGAGGTTAAAGTGTCAATACACTTTGCTAAACTTGTGCTAACTGTACGTACACTCTGTATACATATATATACATGTATAGTTAGCATCGAATACATGGTGACGGCCAAAGTTGCCAAATATAACGTGACATACTTTTGTTACAACAGTCAGCTTCATTATCTAATAAATAAATAAATATTATAGGACATTATTACACAAATTTACGCACGGTTTAGGAGATACAGAAAGATTTCTGCATGACTGAAAAAAAATCTTTATAGGGCTGTATCTCTTAAATCGTGTGTCGTAGCGCAAAAATAATCAAAGTTTTGTCCCCCTTTAGGAAACCCTAAAGTAATACTAATAAAACCCAATAAATAAATAGTATATTTGTTTTTATGTATCATGAAAATTTATTAATTTACGGCAAAGTGCATTGTTAAATAAATTGTCAATAAAAAGTATAACTTTCTAGTATTATCGACGATATTTATTTATTTACTTAATTTATCTTGTCTTCTAGTACGGTCACGTATGAAAATATCGATACATAAAAAGTGCCAAAAATATGTATACACGACTTTATTGCCCATATATTAAGGTAGTGTTTACATATTTTTGGCACATTTTTCGTACCGATATTTTCAGACGTAACTGTACCTATAGTAAAAGCTTAGCTTATTTCAGAATTTAAAACTTCTCCATTATTTGTGAGATGAGGCCACTATTATTTAAATACTTATTTCAAAAGCCTTTAGCTACTGTTAAGACAAAATAAGAGAAAGAGGGGAAGGGGAAGAAGGAGCTTCATCTGGCTTGACAACATTAAGAAATGGACGAACGTGAATAACGCAGCCATACTGGCAAGAATGGCCAAGATCAGAAAAGAGATGGCAAAGGTGATCGCCACGTCCGTTAGGGCATGGCAAATAAAGAAAGAAAGAAAGAAAGAAAGAAAGAAAGAAAGAAAGAAAGAAAGAAAGAAAGAAAGAAAGAAAGAAAGAAAGAAAGAAGACAAAATAATTGGCATACACATAATACCAAAAAATTAAGTAAATGTAAAATGTCTAAATTAACTGATGAAACTGCAACATTGTATTGTATATTTATGAATTTTTTAACATCGGTCTTGATCCACGGGGGGTGAAATTCATCATTAAGGAATTTAATTTTTTATTTTATTGAATCCGTAATGTCTGGTAAAGAGACCACACACATTACACTCATTTTGACTTATTTTTCGATATGAATTTGAAAAGCTTTTGTTAAATTAGCGATTTAAGCTTTGGATTGTCAGAGAAAAAATATTGGGGGTAAATTATTCATCCAATTATTACGTTCTTACGTCATAAAACGCTACAATTGCCTAAGTAAAACGTAAAATTAAGGTACTCAGGTAAAAACAATTGTTTTACGAAATGAGCCTTTGACCAATTTTTTTCTAATGATCGATCCTTGAAATAAATAAGTTTTTGGAAAAAAAAAAACATTTTTGGTACACGCTTTTATCGCTGACTGTACTTTTCTTACCACGGGCAACTAATACTCATCTAGTCAATTCTTAAAACCCCAAACACAATTAGGTTGCCTTGTTTTATCACCTCCTGTCTCCATCATCAGATCAGCTCGATGGTACCATAATATTGCATTGTTACCAGATTTACATACGTATGCAAATTTTCAGCTCAATCAGAAATCGGGAAGTGGGTCAAAGATTTCAAGATTTGACCCACACATACTAACATAGCAAGTTGAATAAAAACTTGTAAAAATTGGAAAATCAACGCCTTAATCAAGAAACTTTAATTTTTTTAAGTGAAAACTTCTTTAGCAGCGCTATACCTATACTTTTTGTGATGGGGAAAAAATGTTGAACTCGCGACAGGTCACGTGACCGACAGATTCGTCAGATTGAAAATTCGTAATACGGACACGTGACCTGATCGAAAAACTGTTTCAATGTCATTGAAGCCAGTAGACCGCCGGCGCGACATGAATATTAACGTTGTGCATTTTTAATGTAATATAAATTGTCATGTTTGTGTACGGTAGCGCAATTAATGAATATTGTATTTACCACATAAATGATAGTATTTTTATACTGATAATTAAAGCAATTCGTGCAAAATTATTCCCTAACCATTCCAAAATATCAAAAATGCACAACGTTAATATTCAAGTTTTCACTTCTGCCGGCACTCCCGGAGTGTAACCCGTTGTTTTTTTTAAATTCATCCTCCTTAATATAATATATTGTCACCCTACTCGTAAACTTTTTAATTAAGATACAATTCACACTACAAGCATGACTCTTAACCCTCAAACTGCCGGCGAAAATTAAATTTCCCACCGCATCGCCAGAGGGCGTTATCGGCAAAATTAATTTGACCCGTCGCAGAATAGGGTTAGTTTGATTTACGTACTACGAAACTTGAATATCGAGAATGTTATAAGTGCTTGTAATATTGTATTAAGATAGGACGTTTTCGGGTTAAGGCTGAAATAGTTTTGATGATTTATAATAAAGGTTTTAGAATTGTTTTGGACTGTGGTCAATTTGATGAATTGTCGAGGTTAGGTAACTGTGGAAATAAAAATCACTGTGAGTTGCTTGGATGATAGCTATCTGTCGGTTTGTCTGTTTGTCTGTCCGTTAGTAAGTCTGTCTGTCTGCCTGTTTATCTGTCTGTTAGTCTGTTTTTCTGTCTGTTTTTCTGTCTGTTACCTCTTCACGTCTAACCGCTAAATTAAAATGAAATTGTTTAGGCCCGAGGTATAGGATAGTTTTTACCAATAATTATTATCATCATCCCACACAAACGAATTCGCCAGCAGAAGTTAGTAATATAGGGAAATTTTAAGATACTTTTCTTGCAGTCACATCCACTATTAGTGATGTTTACAGTCAGTGTTGGCCGAACGTTAATTAGAATTGAAATTATTGAAAATTATCCATTACAAATTAAAGATAAGATAAAGATAAAAAATATGTTTATTGCACAAGAAAGGACACAGAAAAAGTATACAGCGGTTGTTTTTAAGAGTTGGTGCATAACTAGATTGACAACAGAGTTTCCAGGAGTCCCCGCACTAGGCTAGGCCTGTATCGCGGGAGACCAGAAGTACATATAAATGTCATGCAAGTCAACGAAAAACGAAAATTTATTTTTATATAATAAATATGACATTGAGGTTTATACCTAAGTTGATACATGCAGTTTTCAGTATTAAACTCTTTATCTAATGCTTCATTCTTTAAAACTTCGGTTCTATACTAATCTTTTAGTCTAGTTCATTTTATATAATTAATAAAGTTAATGTTAAACAATTATTAGGAGTAATGTCTCAGTTTCGCTATAATCAATTGAACCGTACACTGTAACTGTGCAACATTGCTTACAGTCCTATATAATGAGTGTGTAAGATTTAAAATAAACCCACTTTTTCTTAAACCTATCAGGATTATTCTCAGCAGTATTACTCACCCAAACTAATACTCATACCACCATATATCTGCACTAAATTCGGCCAACAAAATACTCGTACTTTATGTCACACTGTAAAACTGATATAATCTTCCTAACTTCTCATCTCTCACACTTACACCACAAATTTCAACCTTAACTACAGCGCATAAACTTGCTTTTACAATAAAGATGTTAAATTTATACGACTTTTTGAAAGTTGATAGGAGAATGGCGTTCTGTTATATATTCTTTAGTTTGGCGCCATCTATCGTCAGTTATGGGCAACTTTGACGTTTGGCCTTCCCATCGCTGAGTACCAGCATAAGGGAAGCCAGTCTATGGTATGGCCTCGAGGTCCTTATAAATATTAGAGTATAGGAGGTCAATTTATGCTGGTTATGCTTATGTATGGGAATAATGGCTATGTGATAGTAAATAAGATGTTTTTCGACCTAATTCGGAATAATGGCGAAGAATGAGTTATGTGTATTTATATTACCTACGAGTATGTACTTACCTATACATATACAGCCGTATTTTAGGTTAGGGTTACTGGATTTTGGGTTTTATATATAAATGTAAACTCTTTTACCTAAGGAACAGAACATTTTTTATCTTTATAGAGAGACATCGTTAAGTATATGGAGTGAAAAAAGGAAAAGTACAGTCAACCAATTTGAATCCTAGGCCAGTATAGAACCTTGTCGCTTTAACTACTCTACACATGACATGCATCACTCAAAAAGCACTGTCGTAGAAGTCATTATGGCGTGGTTCTATAGTGGCCTAGGAATCAAATTGGTTGACTGTACATTGAATTAGTTCAAAATATCTCCCGACGTCAATTTTTAGGCTTCCGTACTCAAAGGGTAAAACGGGACCCTATTACTAAGACTCCGTTGACCGTCCGTCCGTCTGTACGTCTGTATCTCATGAACCGTGATAGCTAGACAGTTGAAATTTTGACAGATGGTGTATTTCTGTTGCTGTTATAACAACAAATATGTAAGTATATGGAGTGACAAAAAGAAAAGTACATTGACTTAGTTCAAAATATCTCCCGACGTCAATATTTATGCTTCCGTACTGAAAGGGTAAAACGGGACCCTATTACTATAAGACTCCGCTGACCGTCCGTCCGTCTGTCCGTCTGTATCTCATGAACCGTGATAGCTATACAGTTGACATTTTGACAGATGATGTATTTCTGTTGCTGCTATAACAACAAATACCAAAAAGTACGAAACCCTCGGTGTGCGAGTCCGTCTCCCTTTTCAATCTCACGTATCATACAAACATTTTCGTCAACACATAGGTTCGAACAACATCGCTTTTCTTTTACTAGCCATATTAACTACCCCCTATAAAATTATAAGGGGTCCATCGGCCCGATTCGAATAATGATTAAGACACGTTTAAGATCTTGGAAAGATCGATAAATAAACGACATGTCAAAATTGACATCGATTTCGATTCCACTGTGATCCCAATAAGATCTATCTACGATATTTCTAACGTCAAAGTGACATTGGTTGCCCGAATCGAGCTGCTTCTGTCAATTATACGACATGCAAACGGTATCTAAATGAGAACTTATCTAAACCAGAACTTATCGTTATCATATTTCATTCTTCGAATCGGGCCGATTGGCCCGGCCAGAAATATATGATCATTGTCAAGAGGGCGCTGTTTCTAACGTCAAAGTAACATTGGTTGCCGGAATCGAGCAGCTTCTGTCAATTATATGACATACAAACGATATCTAAACGAGAACTTATCTAAACCAGAACTTATCGTTATCATATTTCATTCTTCGAATCGGGCCGATTGGCCCGGCCAGAAATATATGATCATTGTCAAGAGGGCGCTGTTTCTAACGTCAAAGTAACATTGGTTGCCGGAATCGAGCAGCTTCTGTCAATTATATGACATACAAACGATATATAACGAGAACTTATCTAAACCAGAACTTATCGTTATCAAATCTCATTCTTCGAATCGGGCCGCATCTCTTTAAGCACATATCCCAAAAATCACAAAGAAGCCCCTCGTGGGCGTCACTTATCGCTGCGACGGACGTTGTCAAATGGAGCGCTTTGTCACCCCCGTCACCCTGTCGTGACGCGGAGTGCAACGTGTCACAACTTATCATGAGTGCTATATTAATATACTGCAGATATCTTCGCACTTATTAACTGCAATTGTAATGCTTAACGACCGGTCTGGCCTAGTGGTATTAAAGGTAAGATTTTACAAATATGCACGTCATCGTGGATGACACGTATGCTATAGTTTTTTTTTTTTTTTTTCATTTATTTTTCAAAGGCACATATACATAATCAATTTTAAAGTTACTCGCCAAACTGCTTATGCGGTTTGTTGGCGAGACAGCGCTCATTTTTTTCATTTTTATGCACCTAAAAAGGTACCGTACTTAACCCCTAGTGAAACGCAACTAAGTCAATCCTGACAGTTTGCCGTGATCTAGCGCTTGACGACCTTGATCTAGGGTTTAAACCTATTTATAAACCGGCCGACCTGGCGACCAGTCTGGCCTAGTGGGTAGTGACCCTGCCTACGTAGCTGATGGTCCCAGGTTCAAATCTTGGTAAGGGCATTTGTGTGATGAGCACAGATATTTGTTCCCGAGTCATGGGTTTTTTCTATGTATTTAAGTATTAATATAGTCAAATAAGTTTTAATGTTTAACAAGCAGAAACGTCTGTGAACGATGCTATTAAGCTTAGAATAAAGGACCATGGGCAACTTTGTATGGAGCCTGGACCCAACGCCAACAGAAATGAGAGTAAGGTCATTAGATAGGTATTTCTATGCACTTCATTTTGTTCTATGGGCACCAAGCGGAATTCCATTGCAGAACTGAGATATTGGTATTTTAGCCAAAATGTCGTCACCCTTATTACCTAGGCAATAGAGTCCAAGTAAGTAAATTAATTACTGCAGGGTAGATGTTCGCGCACCGCCGGGCGAGCACACTGAATGATTTGCCGCGCTGGCCCGGCGGTGGACTATATTGCCTAGGTAATAAGGGTGACGACATTTTGACTAAAATACCAATATCTCAGTTCTGCAATGGAATTTAGCTTGGTGCCCATAGAACGAAATGAAGTACATAGAAATATCTATCTAATGACCTTACTCTCAACTCTGTTGGTATTGGGGCCATTTTGACGCATAGTCCTTTAAAAGTGGAAAAATTACTGCCTTGGGTGAGACTTGAACTCACGGCTTCTGGATCGATACTCTAGCGCTCTGCCATCTAAGCTACCAAAACCTCATCCACAGGCAGCAAATTTTCCCACCATATGGGTCTAGGGGACCCTAGCGATATCTACCCATACCCATTTGCTCGGCTTCTCAACTTGGTATTTGGTTTCGTTGATATTGAGTTCGTATTTCTTTATCTAAGGATCACTAATGAATGATACCTACATTAATAATCAAAAAACGAAACTGATGGTTGTAAGTTTTTGGCAAAACTTCATTTTTGGTGCAAGCTTTTATCGCTGACTATACTTTTCTTCCCACAGGCAACAAATACTCATCGTGACAATTCTAAACAACTCAAACACAATTAGGTTGCGTTTTTTTACCACAGAGTTCCAATGGCCACCTCCGGTCTTCATCATCAGATCAGCTCAATGGTACCATAATATTGCATTGTTACCCGACTTACATATGTATGCCAATTTTCAGATTCATCGGAAACCGGGAAGTGGGTTAAATTTATCTTGCAAGATTTGACCCGTTCAAACACCGTGTAACTATATAACGTAATAAATGTAATACATTGTAAGTTAAATAAAAGCTTGTAATTAGAGTGCACTCTTATTCTACATGCTAGTCTGCAAATAAAATCATATCCACATATTTTCAGGAGGTAAGTACATGTTTAATATGATACAAAACAAATGAAACAACAACAAACTACATTGAAAATCTACACTGAAATAAAAACACATTCAGCTACGCAAAACAGGCACAATGGAAAAATGGCAGACAAAAATATTGAAGAAAAACTAACTATCTAACAACATTTAGCTATTTGGTGCCAACATTTAGCCATCAAAACTAGATGGCTTTTCTGGTACAGTCACGTCTGAAAATATCGACACGATCGAAGTGCTAAAAATATGTATACGCGACTTTATGGGCCATATTAGCGTAGTCTATACATATTTTTGGCACTTTGTCCGTATGGATATTTTCAGACGTGACCGTGCATGTCTATTGCTAGTGGAATACTAGCAAGACTAAAAATAAGATACCTTGTGAAATAATCAACAAAACAAAGCAAAATCGAACTACAGCAAACTATATAGTCTGTCAAACAACGTTGTCAGTACAAAAAGGCGCAAATTCAAATTTCCTATGGGACGATAATCCTTCGCGCCTACATTTTTAAATTTTCTGCTTTTTTCTTCTTACGAAATGGCTTGACAGGCTATAGTAGACCAATAATCTGGCCCTGTTTGACGACCATGACGCCCCGTGGCCGAGACCACGCGGCGTACCCGAGACCATCGTATTTTTGATTTTTCTTGAACTAGTACTACAACAACAACTAACTTTATTGTATTCCAGCCTAACTAAATGAAGGAAATTAACAACATAACACAACAAACAGAACTACAACAAAATAGAGAACTGTTTAGCTATTTATCGGCCATATCTCGTAGCCCTGTTTGATGGCCATGATGACGCCCCGTGGCCGAGGCAACGCGTTGCACTCGAGGCCATCTTTATGCATCAATTATTTCTTCTTTTGCATCAATTCTTTATGCATCAATTCTTTCATTCTGCATGAATTATTTATATTTTAATACTTATATACTTGCTTTGACATTTAATTATTTCTAGAAATTAATGTAAATTATAATTTATAATTTTAAGTCCTAAATTGTACACCCTAGCAGGGTATCATGTACCTACTTGACTATATTTAAGACCAAAATGTACAAATGAACATGATTCAATGGAATAAATGATATGATATGTTGCTTATGCATTACCATTACTACTTAATACAACATTCCAGGCATAAAAAGACTACATTCACTAAAGGACAATTAAATCTCTTGATTAAAGTCTACTAAAATGTAATGAAAGTAGCCGCAAATAGACAAAAGACAAATAGCTAACACAAATAACTATTATCAGGCCATGGCCCATACCTCGTAGCCCTGTTTGATGGCCATGACGCCCCGTGGCCGAGACCACGCGGCGTACTCCAGACCATCTTTTTGTTGGCAGTGCTGTTGGACAAATATAGTGTTATTTGTATTAAAATAACAACATATTAAGTATAAATATAATTGTATTATGCTTACAATAATGTCACGTGACCGCAAACGCCATCCGCCATTTTGTCTCATGAGTGACGTCACTATAGCAAAAACAAGTGTTCGATTTGCACTTCAATGAGTTCAAATCTGACGTTTCCTTGCTGAACTGCTATGATGACGTCACACGAATGGCGGCGGCCTTTTTGGCGCAAACATGTATCATATTCATATTCGTACCGTTTAAATAAAATAAAATAAAAACTTTGCATATAGCACTGTTATTTTAATGAAATAAAAAATATTATATACGAGCATTTATAAATATATTGAAAAGAAATGTGAAATAGCCTATTGGCATTGCTCGTCAGCAATAAAACAACGCTCATGTGTCACCTTTTGTATTCGGTCGAGTTAGAAAAAACTGCTAGGTTACTCTAACAGTTCAACACCCTTACATTGTTTCGCAGGCGTATGGTTTTGGTGAAAAGTTCTTAACACATTGAGTACCGGGAACCCGCTCGGCGGGTTTCCTATTCGTAGTCGCTTTCCTCTACAAAGCGGGAAAATGCTGGGATCGGCTATGAGCATAGCGCTACGAAAACGTTGGTAGCGAAAGTGTTAATTACATACGATAAGTTTTATGGGAATCCATAAGGGCTTGTGCACAAATCACGCGAGGTTTCAGCTACCCATCATTTGTTAACCCACCTGCGGTTCAAGCTAATCTGGTTGTCAATAATAACGCTAAGATTCTCCAATGTAAAGTGAACCCTCAACTATTAATAAATAAAATAAATAAATAAATAAATATAAATAAATATTATAGGACATTATTACACAAATTGACCAAGTCCCACAGTAAGCTCAATAAGGCTTGTGTTGAGGGTACTTAGACAACGATATATATAATATATACAAATACTTAAATACATAGAAAACACCCATGACTCAGGAACAAATATCCATGCTCATCACACGGATAAATGCCCTTACCAGGATTTGAACCCGGAACCATCGGCTTCGTAGACAGGGTCACTACCCACTAGGCCAGACCGGTCGTCAAGACTATTAAAGTCCGTGACTGTAATTTTTTTTTTGGAAATTCTTTATTTACATTAATAATATTCATAATGGATATATACAGATGATTACTATAACAAGCTTATATCTAAAATAGGCCCTTGAGGCATTGTACCAAGGAGACTGGCGGCATTTCCTCGTTGTATCGGAATACTTATACGGTGTGCGAGGAAGCTGCCAGCCCTTCGGTCACCAGTTACATCAACCAGAAGTTTCGCAATTTCTCCGAAAAACTTGTGCGCGCTGGGACCCCATGGACCTCGAGTTTCAACGCACGTTCAACAACGTTCCAAATCATTTTTGCACGTTCTTATTCTTTGAGTATTAAAGTCGTTGAACACCTCACCCGCTCAGACTGTTATTATTCGCATCCTAACAAAGAACTTTATAATTGAAACAACATAATAATGTACTAAAACCTTCTACAATAGCAATAATTCTTTATTATTGGAGAATTTTCCACCGTAAAAGACATATACGTTTATATATGTAGGAAAAGCGATTTTTATATCCATGACCCGGCTAACATATAAAATGTTGGTCCGAAACTGAGTTGCCGTCCCGCTCTAACGCGGTGTGTGTGAGCGGGACGGGTGCATGAGTGACGCAGGCGAGTGTGCATGTATGGGGATACGTGTAAAGGTGGGATATGAAAGGAATGGAGACGACTATTTTTATGACTTTATTATTTTTTTCCTTAAAAAACGCGGTAAACAGGAAAACAGAATTTTGAATTGCTTTTCATATACTTATGCGCATTTCTGGTTGCCTCGTAAAGGAAATTAGGATTTATTAGCTACCTTTTCTAAGAAAATAAAAATAAACGTCTTCAGTGCGACTTTGAATTTACTTCAATTAAAGTATTAAGTAAAGGATCTCTGAATAATATACTTACATCCAGCTGCAAAAGTGCATACCGATTGAATAAATGAATTCCATTAAGTGGGTTTGCAGTTCGTTGTAGGTCCATATACCTATTTATTATTGACATTCGTGTAAAAAAAAAACACAACTCATAAATTATTTTATCATAAGGAGCTCAAGGATCTTTTTAGGGTTCCGTACCCAAAGGGTAAAACGGGGACCGTTCGTTTAGTATAAGAAAATAACTTCATTTTCAGTACATCAAAAATAAAAAGAAGCGATATTTTCAACTTACTACAAATCACTTCGAAACTAGGTTTTAATAGCAAACAATATGAACTTGCAGGCGTCCATCGACTACGGTGACCACTTATCACCAGACAGGCCGTATGCTTGTTTGCCACCGATTTAAAAAAATAACAGCGACGAAAATATAAAAGTCCAACGCCGTCTCCACGCCTCCCGTAGCTCTAAGAAAAACCCAAGACATGAGTATTTTTCTTACCCCCGTGTGTGCTATGTGTGTGTGCACACACGGCCAGCACGCACACAAGCACACGTACGTCTCGGGTAGTAAAATATTATGCTGTCGGGTCTGAAATAACATTGTATAGATAATCAATAACTGGGTTTTATGCGTTTTAAAATTGTCGGTGCTGCTTGTTAATGTTGCTTGCAATGCTATATTATACACCTAGGGAAGTAAAGCAAGAAATATAAATATAAAGATAGTTTATTATCTAAGTAGGCATATTACAATCCGCTTATGAACGTCAAATAAAGCTACGCCGACTCTAACCCTACACCTCTGACCCGTGAAGATTTAAATCCCTCCTAAATTGAAGGGATACCCCGATATGGGATTCGCAAGAAACTCGGCGGGGCACATCTTTTCAAAACATGTCTCAGATCATATTAATTGTAAACCGCGGCGAATCTGAGTTGACAAAGGTGCAGAAATATCTACAATCCTAAGGTACAGCCAGTAGATATATCCGAGCGGTTAAGGTGTTCAAAAATATCAGAACAAAATCTATGATCTGGAGATACCTCTATTATTTAGACGTTAAGTGCATGTTACCCTTAATTTGATTTTGTCCGGTGCGGCGGACAACTGATTAGAAAAAATATATCACATTTCGTGGAGATTTTTTTTTAAATTTTTAATATATCAAGCGATAGTCTAATAATTTAGTATTTGGTAGAAAAATACAAACATATCTTTGAGTATGTTGGCCACTCTGATATATCAGATGGCGTCTGTACAGTCAATTTCTAAAATATCTACACGGACAACGCGCCAGAAATATGTGTACATCTTATTACGTTAAACCTTAACGGTTAAGGCAATAGGTAGGTAGTGATATTATTGGCCATTTTTCCCTATCAACATTTTAGACCGTGAGCGTGAACTAATTTTATTCACTTAAAGATTATAATTTTTCTTGCGTTGTCCTGATTTTTTGATAGCGAATAGCGATCGCTGCCAAGTGAACTTGGTCTGACTGTACCACTAACCTTTGACGAAGCGAAAGACCAGCCCAAAGGGGAAACTAGGCCTTTTTGAAATTAGGTCAACTTTTCTTAAGACATTTTCCTACGCCGTAAAGCGATCGGTAAATATCTACTTAATAATTATAGATTGAACAAAACAAATCAATAATAATATTTGGTTTCAAAGTGTTGGGTCAATGATCATTGATTAAGGTTATACAAATGAACTCATTAATTGAGGAGCATGCGTGTTCAATAAATAATAATTTAAGCTTTTTTTTAATTGAGTAAGCTTTCGACTCCTTTAATGTAGACGGGTGTGAATTATAGAGTTTTGGTCCGATCACACTAAGTGATCGTCTCGACTTTGCGGGAAACTCATATAATATTAATCAATAGGTGTAAAATCATCTAACTTAATTGTTTTAAATTAGGTTTAGATGCGATTTATTTACAACTCCGACTTTACACCTCCAAAAACAAATTTAATATATTATGATATGAACCATAGAGACTACACCTCTGTTGTATTTAGATAATTATTTATAATAAGATTATTATAACGTAATGTTTACCCAAGTATTTGCTGTTGTATTTATAAATGTTGCTATGTGTTTTTCATGTCACTATCTATATGATGTTATAGGTAAAAAACTTAAGTAAGTCACCTATTGTATGTAGTTGTGACGTGTTCGAATAGACAATACATGTTTAAAAGACACACACAAACAAAACAAATGTCTTACTATAAATGTTAAATTGACTTGTAAAAAAACCCTTGAGGTCTTCTTGTAGAATACATTTTTGAATATTTGTATTTTGAAGGTAATCTGAATTTGAATGCTACTTTTCCCAGAGCATACAATTTGTTTGTGTGTCTTCAAGGGGCTGAAACCTAAAAAAATCGACCCCCAATGACGCATCCGTCAACGTCAGCGGTGACGCCTCCGGCTTAGCGTCATTATGCGGAATTACTTCGTGCGTTTAATGTGACCACATCTGAGTCTTCAGGAGGGTTTTGATTTCGACTAATTTTATTCAAAAGATAGTCCAGTCGCCATCAGATATATGGTAGCGGCCAAGGTACTCAAATATTTCGGAGCAGCATTAAATTTCAATATATTAGTTACGATAGATAAGGTCTATAATATCGGACCATATAATTCGCCGTAAATTTGGGAGCAGCGACTTTTCAATTAATTCGTGACATACAATGAGACAAAGATATCGTAACAAACAATCGTCAATGGTATCTAAGCAGTCAAGGTGATCATAAATATCGGAACATTTATGAAAAAATATACTGTAAATCCGTATGACATAGTACAGTCGCCATCAGATATATCGGAGCGGCCAAGGTGGTCACAAATATCTGAACAAAACCTCTATTGTCAAGGCGATAAAGTACATGTTCAGATATTTGTCCGCTCCGATATATTTGATGGCGACTACCTACACATTTGAATTCGTTACTACCTATATTGACTAAGTTGTCAATGTCAAGGATGATTTTGACGACTATTATGGATGAGCAAGTAAGTTTCTTAGACACATGAGATAATTTCAAGCAGCATTCTCGAAAACTGTATATTGATAGGTAAGCTAACGACACCAGTGCTCGATATTCACGCAATGATCGACACTTTCAACCTTATTCATAAGTAATAGACGTGAACTACTGGTGTCGTTTATTGGGTATTAAGTTGTCGATCATTGGTATCACTACCTTATTCATATGAATATAAAAACTTAATATAAATAAAAAAACTGATTTAGTAGAAAATATTTTTATTTTAAGAATCAAACACGAACAATATTTACTTATACCATTAAAATAACCTTTTAATACGTGCTTCGCTAGCCGTAAACAAAATAAAACTCTGCTTTTCTTCAGCCTGTGAAAACGTTAGTACTTCGTGTAACTTCCCGGTGGCTCGGCGTTTAATACAGCTTGCAATCGTCTTCGCATTGAGCCGACCAGATTTTCACACACGTTTCGCCCTCTAAAAGACTCCCAAACGTTAAGAGCGTGGCGTCTTAAAGCATCTTTGGTGCGACACTGGTTTCCGTCCCACTCTTGCACCATTTTACCCCATAGATTTTCTATGGGGTTGAGATCGGGGCTCTTTGCAGGCATTTTTATGCGAGTCAGCACATCTCTGTGGTCATGAATCCATCCCTGAACCAAGCGAGCATTATGCACCGAGCTGTTGTCTTGCATGAATGTTATATGCTCATTGGGGTAAAATATTTGGGCAGTAGGCAAAAACGACTCCTCAAGTATTTCTTTGTAATCCACCGCATTCATACGACCTGTAATTTCTACCAGCTCCCCTGGGCCATCTTTACACATCCAGCCCCAAAATCCAATTGTAATACGCCCACTCTGGCGGTTAGGCACTACATTTTGCTCCAGATAACGCGTATTGTCTGGTCTCCATAAACTCATTCTGCCATTATCTGCTGAACAGAACACCTTTTCGTCCATAAAAATGACTTTATTAAAATTATGATTCAAATACCTAGCTGCAAATTGCAACCTGTCCTCTTTGTGTCTATCAGTTAGTGCCGGTTTCCTTGCTGGCACTCTATTTTGTAAACCACCCTCTTTTAGACGCCGTCGTATGGTACTGCTCGATACTTGGTATTGGTTTGCAAACTGGGTGGTATTTATGAATCTTTCTTCACGAGCTTGATTTATAATATCCATGTCTAGACGCCGTGTCGTAGAACGTGGACGTCCAAAAGATACATGATTCGACAAAGCTCCTTCTTGCTGCCATCTCTCCAGCCATCGATACACGGTGTTTCTCTGAAATAAAATTTTAATTTATTAAATCATTATCGTAATAACCTTTGCATTTAAATTCTGTAAGTATGTATAGTAAACAATACTTACTGCAACTCCAACTTCATTAGCTACGTCTGTTATAGGCAGACCATCATTCCGCAATTGTATAATTTTCTTTTTTATTTCAATATCTACGCGATAGGGTATCATGGTCGTGGGCAAAATTGTTAAAGATTAAAATAACAATTTTCGCAGTCTACTTTCGATAAAATATTACGAGGATAACAATTGCAGGAAGTTGTCAACGTCAAGAATATAGAAAACCAAGAAAACATGAAGAAATCAAATATCGAACGCAGTTTGAAGTAGGACTACGCGAGTTAAAAGAGTTCGCACGTGAAAGATAATTACCAAGTAGGTTCTAGTACTTGATCAACAATTCAAACGTGATAGATATTAGATACCTATACTAATCATTTTAAGTGCAGTCGCCATCAGATATATCGGAGCGGCCAAGGTGGTCACAAATATCTGAACAACGCTATTCTCAAGGCGATAAAGTGCATGTTCAGATATTTTGAGTGCCTTCGCCGCTCCGATATATTTGATGGCGACTGTACAGTCGCCATCAGATACATCGGAGCGGCCAGGGTACTCAAAAATATGCGAACAAGCACTTTATCGCCTTGACAATAGAGGCGTAGGGATGTGACGACCCCATCGCCCACTGGTTTTCACCAGCGCAATCAGTCAACGCAGGGCAGCTTGTGGCGAGCTGTTGGAGAGTAGCGACTCCACGTACCTGAGTGCCCCTGGGGTGCCCTGTCGGATGGTGGGACAGGTCCCCTGCCTCTGGCTTGCCTTAGCCGGCTGTCCAGAGTGGGGTCGTTAGAGCTTTGTTCTCGAGGGTAGATGTGGAAACCTACGTGGCGAGTTGGCTATATGTTTAAAGTCCAGTGACACCTCTCTACCCCCAGCTCCCGCACCGGTGTTGCCCTTGAGCCATCTTTGATGTCGCTTTTTATGGGGGCCCATCTTGCGGAGGGCGAGTCACCGTCTGCCGGAAATAAAATTGGATACCGTTTTATTAGGCAGGCGTCCGGTTCTTCATCCAATAGCCCAGTAATCAGTCCATACTATTCACCCAATAGCCTAGTACATTTTAGACTCCATTAACTCTCAATAGTCCTTACACCATGGCGGGTGCTGTCGCTTAGTGTACCCCTCTCTTTTCATTAAATTGTCAAAAGGGCCTCTGCGCGTTGGCTTCGGCTCCGCATACGCCTCCCAAAGGTCCGGAACACCATTGTTCCGTGGTCGGGAAAGACATACACGATAATAATAATGTAAAACGTAGCCTAAGAACGAAAATGAATAAAGGAAATAATAATGTTATTTTTATCCAAAAAAAAGCAAAACTACTTATAAGGTAGAATTCATAAATCCGCGGACTGATTTGACAGCTCTTTTCATACATTTGACAATCGCTTTGTATGCCAGGAGCTGTCAAATCAGTCCGTGGAATTATGGATTTTAACTTAGACGGGGAGCTGGCCACGTCAGATATGACACAATAATGAGAGCAACGAAACCCCTCTAGTTAGTTTGCAATACTATGCTTATTTCTAGATCCGGACATCTGGCAGCTGTAAAGTGGTGGAGGTAAAAGAAAGCAAATAACTTGAAGAAAATAAATTCTAGAGTTCTGGTTTTGATCCAATATTATGAAAAATTATGTAATTAATTAGATTATACATATAATATCTAAAGGTTTCGATTGGCGGAAGTAGTGCCAAATGATGTATAATGTAATTTTTGGTTACTCGCCTACTGTTCTTGTTTGCGCAATAATACACAATGTTTTTTGTTCTAATGTTAAAATATAGGCCCTGTTCTCTATAAATGACACAACTTTAGCAGTTTTTACCTATTGCGTCATTACTTTTTTTCAACTTAAAAACTTTGTTGGTCTGTCACTCTGATCTCCACCCATTAAAAGCTGCCAGATGCCCGGATCTAGCAATAAGGATGGTTATGCAATCTAACTGGACTGATTACAAACCTCTCATTATTGTGTCACATCTGACGTGGCCAGCTCTTAGACCATTACTTACATCAGATCTGAACCCATGACTTTGTGCTTTAACTTTTTCGACGCCATGTCAAACGCAAAACCTACCACTCAGATGCCACGACATCTAAATGTCAAAAATGAAGTTAAACTTTATGCGTGTGCATGTAGGACTATTTTGCTCTGTGGTGGGTGACCGATATATCGGTCTTTGGCGTTGGACCTGTGGTGCCGATATATACGTCTTTGGCGTGGAAAAGGTTAATAGTCAAGGGACTATCAATTACGCCATTAAGCATCTGACATCTGACATAATTTGACGAAATTAAGCTACTCATTCTACGCCCGCCAATTTTGACATTGCGTCGAAACAACGATTTTGTAGGCATTTAGTTTTGTAAAAAAAATTGTCTAATTCGAAAAAGACGGAAACATAGGTATTTTGTCACGATGACAAGTCCACACTCTTTTCGGTGAATGTCACAACAAACAATTTCGTTCTAAATTTAAAGTATTGATAACATAGTATTAATGCCTGTCTGAAACCTTATTTTCATGGGTCCAATCTTAACTACTTTAAGTTGTATTACACAAACTTAAGGTACATTTTCTATAAATGTTCCGATCTTTATGATCACCTTGACTGCTTAGATACCATTGACGATCTGTTTGTTACGATATCTTTATCTTATTGTATGTCACGAATTAATTGAAAAGTCGCTGCTCCCAAATTTATGGCGAATTATATGGTCCGATATTATAGACCTTATCTATCGTAACTAATATATTGAAATTTAATGCTGCTCCGAAATATTTGAGTACCTTGGCCGCTACCATATATCTGATGGCGACTGTCCATATACATAACTTCAACTTCTTCAACTTCGACATTTATTCAGCAAATAGGCCACAAGGGCACTTTTACACGTCAACATGGAATTTACATACAAACAAAAACAAACACATCAACAATTATGAAATACAATTAATTGAAAACATTAATGCAAACTAAAGTATTATTGTTTAAAGAAAAGTAAGTAAAATATTATTATTACTTAGAGATGTATAAAGTCAGCGCAGCGCAGTGGGAGCAAATCTCTCATGCTCTGAAAGCGGGTCTTTGGTCTAAAGAGTGTGCAGAAAATGATACGTTTCAGCTCTAGAGCACTGTACTTTCTAAGTACGTATTTTTCTCTTATTTGCGATGAGCAATTAAAGTTTTGATTTTAAATAAATTTATTGTAAATTTCCTTTCTGATCTCTTTCTGAACTCCCAATTCCATAAATAACGATATGTTTACCTAAATCACCCTAAATTGTTAATTAAGACTACCCTCAAGAAATACTACTGAAGTTTATACTTAGCCGTGTTTTTTTTAAATTCACATGAATTTTAGTTTCCTCGTATTCAAAATGAAAATGGAGTGTTTAACTCGAGTATTAGGCACCATTTTAGCCTCGGACTATTTGCACTCTCACTGCGTTCGAGCGCCAAACTACCTCGACAGAAATGAGTGCCTTTCATCCCTTGGTCACCAATTTACTATTCTGAAATAGATTGTTACCTTGATATCAAAATAGTGGTATGAATATACCATGAACCAGATCCCAGGGAAGGCTTCAGCGAAGTATTTCGAAAAACTAGGTCAGAAGAGTGCCTAGCTGAGTCTGGGTATATATAAACATATTAGCGGAGTTTTTTCTACGAGTAACATTACCTAAATGTCTCAAATAATAAACTTGGTAGGTTGTGAGTGAATGTACGTATCTTGAAAAGCATTTTACTTAATGAGTGTATATGTCGACGCCGATCGTAAAACACATTAAATCAATAGATAGGTAGGATAGGTTCGTTAAGTTGGTTCACATGCCTGAAGGGCAAACCGCCCAGAAATAGGGGCTCCGTCGATTCAGGGAACGAGACAATGATTTTCCAGTTTCACAATAAGCCTAGGAAATTCACGATCTGACTGATTTTGCGATCGGCCGCCAACATGTATTAGATAGGCTCTATGCTTTAACGAACATTTTACATATCTTAAATATTAGGTCATTACCTATGAAATTGGCGTTTTGTATGGAAAACTTTAACGAAATTCGATTTTTGATACAATGCATTTTGCGGATTATTTTGTGATGGCATTTTCAAGCCAAACAAATTTTTTCCACTAATCTGAGACATTTTTAAGGCACATTTTCTATATCGTATTTTTTTTTAATCTGTCCTGTCAGAAAAATATGTCATTTAAATACTCGAGCCGGCAGCACATGAAAAGAGCTGTTTTCAGGGCGGTATTCTAAATACATAAAACAATATAAGTAGCAAATAATTGTATGTTAAATCGTTGTTATGTAGCGCACTAATGAGATTAAAAAATACTTTGAAGTTACTATTAAAATAAATAAACTATGACATGACTAATACTTATGAACACAAACGCCAATTTCATAGGTAATAACCCAGTACCTATCTCAAGAGAATAATTTTATAACGGAATAATAACATGTAGGTACATACCTAATTACTACTTATATGTTACTACAAAAATTACGCTTTATATTTACAATTTGGCTGTCTCGGTACGAATGAAAATTATTCTTATACATTTAATTTTATTCAATTTATTGTTGTAACTGTGAATTAAACGAAATAGTTGCGGTTAAAATAAATATAAAACCCAACCGAAATAAATAGCTAATTATAATTTTATAACACAATTATTATAATCAATATTATTGATGGATATGTTAAATTAGTATTATACATATATTGCCTGAAAAAAAAACTAACATTTTTAATGACTTTGCATTTGACTATTAGCTTTATTTTTAGAGCAAGTTATTTACTCCTAAATTGCCGGTTTCATTTAGGTAAATTTTTACTTAAATTTGTCACATTAGAAACTTCACAACGTCTTTTCAATCGTTTAAGATATCTCCATTAATTTTCCTCGATGAAACGTGTGAAAAGTGCGTGTATCTAAAATCGCGCGCTTATCGTGACGTTGATAGATTCGCGCGTGTGATGCGTGCTTTATGGTTATGGACGTGTATTTAAACTCGGTGTGGACTGCTCGTGAGGTAGCACAACATATCACAGCCACTAACGGCAAAAATGCGAAATTCTAAATTCAAAAATTTATAGTGACATGAAAAATACAGGAAAATATACTACTTAATAAAATTTGGAGGTGTAAAGGTATAGGCAAAGGCAAGCAGATGACAATAATAGTCATACCATAAGCTACAAGTTGATATTGATTAGTTTCTCTGGGGGTCCGTTTCAGCGACAAATCCGCCTATTATTTTACATCTGTTTTACAACTTGTAACTTGTACAGTAGCACTAAAAATTGCGGATCAGGTTACGTGTTAGATGTATCTTCTATACGATCTAATAACTTGTCGAAATAAAATTATATTACCATATGTAGAATAATTAGACCATGACAGATACTGTAGAGATACATCTTTTAGTGGGAAAATTCGCTGGCTATGGATGAGGGCTTGGTGGCTCATCCGGCAGAGCGCTGGAGTATCAACCCAGTGACCGTAAGTTCAACTCACACAAGGTAATTTTTCCATTTTTAAATTTATTCAAAGCTTAATAGCATCGTTTGCAGACGTTTTTGCTTGTTAACAATTAACTGGAATACATACTCATTAAGAAAAGTAATTCGGGTTGGTAGATTTGGCACGTCGTTTCATTCTTTACTTTTGATGCTGGCTATAACTCAGTAATTATGTTACATAATGGTAGTACGTACTGGTGTGTAAGTTAGCGCTAATTTATGACGATATTGTTATAATTAACCCTATAGCGCTCTATAAGCTCCCAAAGCTGCTGATACAATATTTTGCTGTATCCTTTGCCTACACTATTGAATACCAATATATTTTCTTTATTCTTTTCTAAGGACATTGCAATTCCTACACTCGAGCGCTGTGCACGCAGCAAATTACCGTGATGGGCCGAGATGTCCTGTCGCCGCCCGAGATGGATGGCAGGGCCCTGCGGCCTCTATACGCCGAATATTATAACTAAACATAAACAATTTGAGTATAAAATTATCAAAAAATCCCCTATAGATATCTATCTGTATTCCTTGATAAATATCACCTCGGTCTCTTTAAAGCAAGAGTGAATAGGCTACTACTGAATCGGTGAGCTCCATCTTAGGCCCTGTCTTCACTTTCCATCAGGTGTGACTAGAGCCAATCGCCGATCAGTTTTTTATACAAAAATAAATAAAAAATGTTTAGGCAAATTATTTGCATCAATAATTTCTAGACGGCAGGGCACTACGGTCTACTTTCACCGAATGTCTCTGAGCGTTTTACTTGCTGACTACAAAAATATGAAAAACAATAGTATGGAGGTTGACGCTGCTACTATCATTTTAGAAAGTCTTAGCTTTTTACAACGAATCTTCTTACTACGAAACTCCCGTGAGACTTTACTTTAATACCTATGTAGCAACGAATCCTTATATTTCGATGGATATGTTTCATACGTGCAAATTATCATAATGGACCGAGATGTTCCGTCGTCATATAATTAACAACATTACGGTAGCGGCTGGTTGGTCGCGTTATTGTCCCCACTAATTTAATAAGATCGACAAATCCTTCGTTGCTACGAGCCAGCATTCGCTAAAAATAAACGCAACGATTCGTCACTGCGAGCTGGTACTCAAGGTATAATTAACAGTTTTACGGTAGCGGCTGGTTGGTCGCGTTATTGTCCCCACTAATTTAATAAGATCAATACTTCGTTCGTCGCTACGAGCCAGCATTCGCTAAAAATAAACGCAACGATTCGTCACTGCGAGCTGGTACTCAAGGTATAATTAACAGTTTTACGGTAGCGGCTGGTTGGTCGCGTTATTGTCCCCACTAATTTAATAAGATCGATACTTCGTTCGTCGCTACGAGCTAGCATTCGCTAAAAATAAACGCAATGATTTATCACTGCGAGCCGGTATTCATGGTATAATTAACAGTATTAAGGTAGCGGGTGATTGGTCGCGTTCTTTCCTCTCATTAATAAGATCGACTCGACGATTCACCACTATGAACCAGCACTCGATATGAATACAGTGGTTCGTCACTGCGAGCCAGCGCTCAAGGTATAATTAACAGTATTATGATAGCGGGTGATTGGTCGCGTTATTCTTTCCTATCATTTGATAAAATCGACTCAACGATTCAACACTACGAACCAGCACTCGATGTAATGCATGCAGCGATTCGTCACTGCAAGCCGGCACTTAAATATAATTAACAGTATTACGGTAGCGGGTGATTGGTCACGTTATTGTTTCGTCCCATTGACGGTTAATGGTGTAGACATACATACATACACTCACGCTCTAAGGGGAAACATGTTCCATGACAGGTTACATTATCCTAATCATATATGGTATTAAGAATAACCTTTGGTTATACTATATGATTAGATATGATAGTGGGCAGACGTTTGAGAGAGACAATCTTTCAAAACTTGATATTGTAAATTATTAACAGTATCATATATATATATATCATCTGAATTCGTCGCAGTGAGCCGGCAAGGTGGTATAATTAACAGTATTACAGTTGCGGGCAATTGTTTCGTCACATTGCTACTTAATGGTTCAAACGGACACTTAAGTAGGGAAGAATTATTCAATTAAAACAAAATATGACACGGTATATAAATTATACATACATAAACAATTAAATCAACACAGGACACTCGGTGTAGCGGTATTTTTTTTGCGATTTAGTTTAATTTTTTCTGCTTTAGGATATTTTGTGAGTTGACACAATTGATACATAAAACATACAAGTTAAATTAGTTATAAAAAATAAATAAATCAAAACTTATCTAATCGTCGATTAAATTAGGGTAACATTTAAATATACCGGGTGTCCTGTAACAGGAGCAATAAATTAAACTGTACGCTGTACTCCTCAAACTGACCAACATTTGTTTAGCAACTTTTAAAAATAACTTATGTTTTAATTTTTATTACACATTGAAGTTAATTCTTAGATGCAATGTATTGCGAATTTTCTTATGTTTAAAGCGTGACAAGCAACGTCAAACACACTGTCAGCGTACATTGAAAATAATATTACATTTGTATGAAAAAGTTATAATCTAAAGATTTCATCATTTTTAAAAGTTGTTAATCTAAAGTTATATCGTTTTAGAAGTATAATATATGGTTTAATTATTTGCTCGTGTTACAGGAAACACCCGGTATATAAGATAGACATATAAATTAAAAAATGATAATTATTAAGTAACTAGAAAATTGAAATTTAGTGTCAAAATTAAATTAATTATTCAAAGTATGTCAAGATAATAATGAAAATAATGAAATAAATAAATTTTGAAATGAAAGCAATGCAATACACATTTAGACAGTTATGGTATGACAGTTTAGATATTTTATCTACACACATATCATAAACCCTCTATGATGCCTTCAAAATCCGTTAATAATGGCCAACATTACGATAAACTGTTTCGTAACAACAAATTTCTTATCTGTGATAATGTTGTAATTGCTTCATAACTAATCAAAATCGATTTGATTATGACATTCAAATTTGGAACATCTCTGAAAAAGAAGCAATTCGTTTTGACCTCTATTGTAATATCAGTCGAGATGCCTTTTTGTTCGAAATGAAATGTAATTGCATACAATTTTGACATATCTCGCATGTTAGTTTCTATCGAATGATACGGACATAGGACCTCGCCTCTAGTTTGTCTCTGAATTAAAAAAAAAACTACGAATGCCTGACATACGTGAAAAAAAGTTTCTTTTACCGCCATTTGACGTACAGTTTGTCTTTTAATTACTTTTAAGTATATAACCTCCTCTTTTGAAATCTTGAAGTCGGTTAAAAATGAATATGTTTTGTTGTTTTTAAAGTAACTATAGCAAAAGTTTCGTGTAAAATGAGCGAGAATAATATTTCGGTGACGCCACCACATATCCGCGAGTTCCGCCAAGAGAGCAATGATGTCCCAACGTTGACTGTAATTTGTGTTAGTGAATATACCTATCATAGAAAGTTTACAATATGTGTGTAGATAAAATAGCGTATTGAACTGCACATAATTAGCCATTAAAACACTCATGTGATCCTTTTAAGAAACTCACTTCGTTCGTTTCTTAAGCCCACACTCGTGTATTTTAATGCCTTTTATTATGTAGCAGTTACATGAACTAGTATTAACTGAAACGTAAATTCGTCGCAGTGAGTCGGCACGGGGGTATAATTAACAGTATTACAGTAACGGGCGATTGTTTCGTCTCATTGCTACTTAATGGTTCAAATGGACACTCGCCGAAGGGGAAAATGTGTCTGTAGGTAGGTGTGGATGTTTGACGAAAACTAGTCTTCGTTTTCTTACACTGAAAAAAATAGATAGCCGAACTGGTTTTGTAACTTTACTCAATAACTAAACTACGGTTATAAGAAAATAAACTTTGCATAAATTTACAAACTTATTTTGTAGTGTATACCCAGTACCTGAACACTGATAGCCAAATACGGTTTTGTAACATATAACACATAGTTCGCAAGTCCCAATTTTTGTGTAAACAGTAACCAAAATTTTGTTTCAGTTATGCAAACATTTATTTCAGTGTATTATAATATAATATTCAGTGCATTATAATAACTAAATATGGTATATAGTCCTCCTCATCGTTTTCGATGACGGCGACCCTAAATAAACATTATGGACGTTGTCTAGCATGAGCCCTAATGTGGCTGGCCAGGCCGAACTTGCTCTTAAATACCCTATTGCACACGTGACAATAGTTGGCCAGCTGCGTTGAACGTGTACACGTAGGAGGGCTTAGGTCTAAAATATGGTAATATGTAAAGGTGATCAGAAAAAACAAGCAAAACTTCAATTTAACTACATTTTCCATAATAAACATACTCCTCTTGAAGTTGAATAAAATGTAGCTTTATCCATAAAAACGATTTAATTGAAATTATTCCTAAAAACTGGTCTAGTAATTTTGATGCTCCGAAAAAAACACAAATATACATACATACCTTAACCCTTTGCGTAGTCGGACAAAAATGAGTAGGTAAAACAATTCATACATTTAAACAGAACAAAGAAAAACAAGCAAAAATTGAACATGACTAGATTTTTTTCCACAATAAGTCAAAAGTTGAAGTTGATAAATATTTAGCTTATGCCACTCGTAAAAACAATTTATTTGAAACTCTGTCTGGTTGATGTAACTGGTGACCGAAGAGCTGGCGGCTTCCTCGCACAACGTATCAGTATTGCGATACAACGAGGATATGCCGCCAGCATCCTTGGTACAGTCAGCATCAAAAGTAGCGGATGAAACAACGCGCCAAAAGTATCTTATATTCCGTATAACTTTTCCAAATGTAGATAATTTTCTAAAATTCGCGTTCAAAAATTAATCTTTTACAGTCTTAGTTGTTTTATATTAAAGACATCACTTTTCGTTAAGCTGTCACAGAATGGTAGATACTTATGAAGCGTTATTTGATCCGCTACTTTTGATGCTGACTGTACAATGCCTCAAGAGCCTATTTTAGATTTAAGCCAGTTATAGTACTCTTCTGTATATATCCCTTATGTATCGTTATTTTCATGAAATAATAACATTTCTAAAAACTAGTTTAGTACTTCTGATACAACAGAAAGGAACACATAAATCTATATACATACTACATAGACGGGCAAAAATGATGCCGATGAGTAAGGTTGCCAGAGCTCTACGCATGTAAATCCTCTGGAGTTGCAGGCGTCCATAGGCTACGGAGACTGCTTACTACCAGGCGAGCAGTATGCTTGTTTGCCATCGACGTAGTAAACAAAAAAGTGGTGATAAAGTTTAAAGATTTGCAAATAAATTATAAATTATAAAACAACTTCGCAAGAAAAGATGTGAACAGCAATGTAGTAAAAAACCAGCGCACAAAATTTTTTAAGTATTTAATCCCCATTTTAATCCTTTCCTAATAACCATTGACTATTCAAGCACCTAAAAAAACAACAAAGAGAACTTCTATCGTTTTTTTCTTGATCTAACTGTACGGTAGCTTAAAAGATGATGACAAATATGGATAAAAAAAGATTAAGAGAGAGGCCCTTTCAGAGTTAAAATTATGATGTCACCCGAGTTATAAGAATTAAATGATGGCTCATACCGTGGTTATGGACTTCGTATGGTTGGAAAGAGTAGTTTTGATACTTTGATACTAGATGCCAAGGAGTGGCCAAGTCAAAAATAATAAAATGTATCAAAAAATTAACAGTGGATATATCTAATTGCTTAAAAACCCTATTAAAGGCCTCAAGCTTGGTTACAATTTTGTCTTTTTAGGGTTCCGTAGTCAATTATAGTTTCGCCATGTCCGTCTGTCCGACCGACCGCGGTTTTGCTCCTCGATCGTTAGTGCTAGAAAGCTACAATTTGGCATGAATACATTAATCATACATGGCGTCAGAACGGTAAAATAAAAACTGCTTAAATTTTTTTTTTTTTTTGCTTTGACCCAATAGTGTGGGGATACTCCCCAAGTTGGATAGGTCTTACATAATGAATAAGGGACTCAAAAAACTACTTTTTTTAAAGTTAATATTTTTGGATATAATCGCTCCGAAAGAAAAAAAAGTGTGTCCTTATTCACTTTTGAACCAACAGGCAAAACGAAGGAAAAAAAATTGCTGAATAAATACTTTTAATGAAAACTATGGCGAACATTTTCGGTACAGCCGTTTTTTTTTTAGTTTGAGTTATTTTGAGATACCCCTTAGTCATTGTGCTTTGTAATGTACATGATACTCAATAATAGACCCCGTTTGGCCTGTTATCACAAAAAAGACTTCATAACATACGCAGAATAATTGCTGATAGCTTGTAAAATCTCGCGCTCGCGGATAAGAGAAACATGTCACAGTTTGATTCAAAATAAAAAATTGTTTCACAACAAAATTTAGAAAGTTTTTGCATTTAGTACCTATTGAAAGGTAAGGCAATTAAAAAATAGATAAATTTTTTAAGTGTGCATAGCCTATTCTATTAGACCAAGACTATTTTAAGTATTTATTAAAACCAAGTACAAATCAAACTCTCAAGACAAGTATAAGTAACTCACCCCTTTGCAAACTCTCACTCTATTGCCGAAAGTCTTAAGAACCAGAATGTCACAAAGGCATTCCTTCCCTAAAGGGGTTAACTTAGGAGGGTTGATATTTACGACACCGATAATACAGTGTGTTATGAACTCAATTGAAATAGTTTATTATGAAATTGATACACAAAAACTGTCATTGAAATTTTAATCTTCATGCCTAGTCAGCAAAGTCGATATTATAATGGATTATTTCTCTAAAACGCCAATATTTTTATCTATACTTGACTTATCTAAAATGACATATGTAGCCGTAAATGCTCATGCAATTTTATGACTTTACGTAATGGAAATTAGAAGTAAATTCACATGAAAGTTTTTATTGAATAAGGGCATTTAGTTTCTTGATACTTGTCGGTGGTAAAAGTTAATATGTTTGTAAGAAATGCGCACAATGACTGTTTCACAATATTGAATAGAGACAATATTTATAGGTGTTTTATCAAATTTATGACATAAAATGAAAGATGTTATAGTGGCTTTTAAGCAGTATGTTTTATACTTTGTTGAACTTATGAATTAATCGTCAGGTATGTAATATATTGGTACAGTTTCATTCAATTTAAAAATGTCTTGCCGTATTGTACATTTGGTTGGCTACTTAATTTTTAACATTATTTATGTAACTCTAATAAAAACGAATATAAAACTGAATTATTGTTAAAGCAAAAAAAAAATCCACGCAAATATAGGCCATATCAGTTTTTTTAATGATAGAGGAGACAAACGAGCAGACGGATCACCTGATGGTAAGCGATCACCGCCGCCCATGGACACCTGCAACACCAGAGGGGTTGTAAGTGCGTTGCCGGATTTAAGGCAGGAGTACGCTCTTTTTTCAGTTTTTTTTTTCTTTTCAGTTGTCATAACTGCCTGCCTGCTTATTAAATAAAAAATACCGTAAATGAACGCTAAACGAACGTAAAGACTTGTCTTAATTTTTAATAAATAAGAGTTTATGCTGAGCTGTCTAGATATATACTCAGGAGCACTAAATACCGTGTACATTATATAGGAAACTGTTAACAAAGTGACCCTTCATCATTGCTCTCAAGAGTCTGTCGTCCGACTGAATCTATACCGATCGATGAGTTTTGCAGGGCTCTAGGGTCCCGTGACGGAAGTTAGTCGTTGTAAACGAATACAAACTTTTATATTGCCTGTTGTTTTCTTTTTGATATATTCTGGGTATGTATTAACAAAATAATAGGACTGCATGATCTGTTAAATATCACTTAAATAAAAAAAAAAAACAGAATTAGAGTCAAAATATATACAATACCTGTAGATGTACTATTAGAAGTATTAGAACAAATTAAATTATTTTCAGAAAATATTCTAATTTGTTTTTATTTCAAGTAGAAATACTACTATACGTCGTAAACCTTCAGAATCCGGATATAACGACCTTCAAGGGACCGGCGATATTATGTCGTACTAACCGGATGACGTATAAAACGGATATTTACATATGTATGTAATTATGTATTGGACCGAACTTGAGTAAATAATATCGACGCTAAAAACGGTTAGTCGTTATAAGCGACGTCGTTATAAATGAATTCTACTGTACTTGGAAAAATTCGACCAATGCCGCCGTGACCCCGGTGGCCGAGTGGCTCAGGCACCTGCCGCGATAGCAGAGGCCGCTGGTTCGATTCCAGCCTGGGGCACTGCAGGCCTTGGTCACTTTTTCTTAGTATATGACATTTATGTCAGTTTATAACCTATAGATGTGCAAAAATTCTTAAACTTCAAAACTTACTGTTGAATTAATTTAGAAAAAAAATGGTGAATATTACTCTTAAATATAAGATATGAGGCAAGTATAGCTATGAAAACTTAGTTTATATTGAAGTGAAATTAGCGATAAACAGTATGTTTAGAAATTGCTGGTTTATTTTAGTGAGAATTTCTATTATTTAGCGATTAACATTTCTATAGTTGCAATAATATCTGGCCGAACGAAGAACAAAAAATATATGACACGATCTTAAGCCTGTCTATAAGTTTAAGTCAGATATGTAATATATGTATGCACACTTCGTTGTACTAGATAATGGAAGTGATAATATTTATGACATAAATTAAAATTATAATTGAATTGAATTGGCTACTTGACAGTTTTTTGTAAATAAGGTCAAACGATCTTGATTTTCCTGAGGATCAAATGTCTATATAGGACTCATGGCATTTAAGCAACACAAAGGTCAGAAATGAGAGTTAAAGTCTGACGCTCGCACTCGACGATAGAAACGCCTCTAACAAAATGATAATGTGATGTGACGTCACATTACATAAGTCTGTCCTAAATGTATGGAAGATCAAGGAAATTGCCATTTTGACCCTGAAATATTGCTTTTATGTATACACATAAACGCAATATAGTTGTCATACAATTTATTTTTCAATAAAATTTAAGGTACCATTTTCTTTGCTATTTGAAAGACAAAAATATTTTTTTTTAATTTTGGAGCCTTGTATTATTTTATAATCTCAATATAATTGTTTAAATTCCACTTTTTTATAATGAATGGTTCATTTTCTATCCATTTAACTATTTTTGTTATAATAATCAACATGTGTCTAGTACCCAATTGGATATCGCTGAGTGAAATGCAAATCCTCCACAATAACTGCACCTTTCAGCTACAAAGTTAACCCAAAACAGTTAAATTCAACCCCCTGTCATCCACACTTACATTACTCACTAGAAATTAACTCACAATACTAGGGCGACCAAAAACAAAAGCTAAAGTGAGACAATGCCTACACATATCTATCGTACGGTGGCCACAATTTTGACAGGCAGGAGACCGGTCCGCAAGATTAATGGTCGTTCTGCTCATCGTGGTAATGACCTCTCTGAACGTTAATGACATCGTAGGGTGGCTGCGGTTACGGGGTTTTTCTTGAGATACCATCTTAAGATTTGCCGAAGGATTATGTGTGGTTTTGGGACGGTAGCTTTACGTTTAAATCGAAGTGTGGTTTTACAATGGAAACATAAATATATGTATGTAAAATGTGTATTCTTGTTCATGTGAATTTTAGTATTATCTCTATAGAAAGGCGTAATTTTAGGAAATGGAATGGCTTTGTCAATAGGTTTAAGAAATATAACTAAAATAAATATTATTTCAATGAAAATATTGGCTATTTTCATACATTATTTAAGGCAAGCTATTTTAGTTATTTTATTTTATTTCATTAATCAATTCACAAATAAGCTAACCAAGTCCAGACCAAGGCGCTTAGAAGTAAAGCTATTAAACAGATTACGTAATATACATATTATGGTTATGTCACACTTACACTAAGGAGTGGTTCAGAAAAAAAGTAGCAGCATATTATGTGGATTTTTCATATACAGACATAGTTTTTCCTTCAAGTTTGATAAGCTACTTAATAAATTATTAAATTGTCTTATGTGCGATATTGCACTTTATTAATTTGACTTCACTTTGAGTTAGTTATATGGAATTTCCATTTTTGTATATTTGCGATTTTTACAGAAATTTGTCTCCCATAGAAAACCCTCTGTCAGAGGTGAGATTGGAAAGACTTCCTGACTAACGAAGATGAACTCCAATTTATTGGTATAATTTACTCGTAATATGATATTCCTAAAAGCATACAGCTAGTTGTGAAAATTGAAATTCAAGTGTGGCATTGTGGAAACGGCAGGTGAAGATTGTCAAATTGTGTTGTACAAAAAGTTACGAAGTACATTGCAATAAAAATGAGATAACTCAAACAATCTCATATTTCTCAATACTATTTTATTTTTATTATATAGTATCTTATCTACAGGTTACTGAAAAAAAAATGCTTCATAATTAGTAAAATTTTAAAAAATATACTAGATAATTCACTGCCACTTTTTTACTGAACCACTCCTTAAGTATAGAATCACATCACATGTCGACGTTATATTTGCTACAATTGTCTATTTGTAAAAGAGTTTAGATAGAATACAATCAGGAAAGATTTAATTCTTCATTTTAAACAAAAGTATGAGATTTACAATACCGATGTTCAAATACCAAATTCAATGTTAACTAACTATGTGGGCAGTGAGAATCTTGGTCAAAGAGGATCTTGGTCTTTGTCATCTCTTGCACTTGAGCTCATTACAGAGATTCTCAACTGGACTTATACAATAGAAGTATATGCATCTTATAATAGGTGGCACATTTATACATGTACTTTTTTCCATATATAATAACATTTATGCATGTGAATGTATTTGTATGTATTATTATTTTGTTATTGTTTATTTACATGGTGTCTTGTTTGTTTCCTGTGTATTTTATTATAGGTTCCTTTCTTACTGACATGTGTAAACTTATTGATTTCCGCTAAAGGTTGTCTGGAAAAGATCGCTTTTTAGCGATAACACCACCTGTTGTTTACCTCTGCTTTTGTTGCTGTTTTCTTTTGTATTGTTTTTTTTTATCGAGGTGTGCAATAAAAAGTGTTTGAATTCTATTGTAATGTGAAATGTAACACCCAACCTAGGTATCAATAATATGTAAAAATGTAATCAAGAAATGCATGCGTTGTACAATAACATTTTTTTTTTAAAATCAAGGCATCCCATCATATTTGGACACGTGGGTAAAACTCTTTTTAGCACGACTAAAGTTAATGTTGTCCACAAAAAAGACGCCGGTTTTCCCGAACGATTTGACCCACGTCATGATCACAATACATTACCTACTTATTAGCTCTAGTAAAAAAATAAATACGAACACAAATTAAATTCCTTTAAGTAAGACCTACAACAATATATATATACGTATAAACATTACTTTTCACGCACTAAAACTCCGCAATCACCATCGATCTAACTGAATCCCAAAATCCACCAACTCATGGTCACCCCACTATCCTTGCTTAATGTCTTTGCCGTAACGGAAAAAAAAGCATGTTTATCTTGGTCGAGCCGCAGCGTCTCTGCGAATTGCCGGTCCCTTGAATTTCGGCCGGCTAATCGATTTTACCCGGGACTGTCCTAATTTGGCGGATTAATCGTGGACACCCTCGTTCGCGCCCAATTTCCTTGGTGCAATGATATTGCTACTATTGTTTTGGGAATGATTTTGGGTGCTAATGATTGATGATGTTAATGATGCGCATTTGTTTTCTTGGTAATTATTATATCAAGGGCGTGTGAATTAATTTGCGATAAATGTGGTTTCTGGGCTTTTAATCTTACTGCTTTTAGGGAATTAGGTGCCAAATATATAACACTATTATAAGACTTATTGTTTCTATAGAATATTTTGAGGTATCGTCACTAAGGATTTAGCATAGTTATCAAATATAAAGGTACTCTTAAATAAATAAATAATAAAAGGACATTATTACACATATTGACTAAGTCCCACAATAAGCTCAATAAGGCTTGTGTTGTGGGTACTCAGACAACGATATATTTAATTTATAAATATTTAAATACATAGAAAACACCCATGATTCAGGAACAAATATCCATGCTCATTTACGAATAAATTCTGTTTTACTCATTTCCTTAAAGGTTAACTGGAAGAGATCCCATACAGGGATAAGTTCGCCTTTGTTGTATTTAATTTACTCTGTAACTGTGTTTTCCGTGTTTTTATTTCTATGTACAATTAAGTATATACATACATACATACATAAATGCCCTTACCAGGATTTGAATCCGGGACCATCGGCTTCAAAGGCAGAGTCACTACTCACTACGCTAGACAGGTTGTCAATTCCCTTTCACGTAGTCGCTCGATCAAAATTCCCATTGAAATGTGTTGGTTTAGCTACGAGAGTTGAAGTCACACACACAGCAACAAAAACATGTATAAACAGCGAGATTTTGAAATTATTCTTTTTTACAAGCTTTTATTTAGTTTATTTAGTTTTATTCAGTCCCGTTGTCTGTCTATCGGTCTGTAACCAAATCTTGCAAGTAAGATCCACTTCCCGGTTTCCGATGAAGATGAAAATTTGCACACATATGTAAGTCGGGTGATAATGCAATATTATGGTACCGTCGAGCTGATCTGATGATGGAGACAGGTGACCATAGGAACTCCGTGATAAAACAAGTGTCTCGATGAGTATTAGTTGCCTGTGGAAAGAAAAATACAGTCAGCTATAAAAGCTTGTACCAAAAATTAAATTTTTGTCTAAATATATTTCGTAACGATAGCAAGTTGAACTGCAAGATGGACCAAAAAGTTTCGACAAAGGTTTTTTGTTTAATATCGTGCGCTTATGTCACATTCACTCATTCATTCATTCAATACTATTTTTGCGATTAGTAATCTATGTAGCTGTGTGTGTAATCATTTACTTCAACTCTCCTGGCGATACGTATAATTAAATGAAGTCTTTCAGAGCCAAATTGTCAATATTTAGGAACAAAAGTTACGAAAATGGAAGCGCTTTGTCTTTTCCAATATTAAATATAAAACATTTATTCAGCAAATAGGCCACAGGGGCACTTTTACTCGTAAATTTTTACAAACAATAAAAAATAAGTACAAAATACAATTACAAATATGGAATCGATGAAGTATATATATACTTTATTAAAGATGTATACTGTCTCTAAATGTCAAATTACTCAAAAAAACTATGAAAAAAAAACCCAACAAATACTAAAATTCTTAAGAGATGTATAAGTCTCTAAGTGTCGGAGATAAATAAAAAAAAGCATTTAATTATCTTTAGAGATGTAGTGGGTCTCCAAGACCTGAATTCGTATGTAAATAATTAAAAGACAATAAATTAAATCAGACATATTGACATACTTAGTTCCTTTTAGCCATAGCGTTATTTATAAATACTTTTTTTTTCTTTTTCTCTTTATTTTGGTACAAACAGTCATTACAGAAGAGTTACATTTGTCTTATATTACATATAATATTGACAATACAGTGCCGAAAACGTTATAGATTATAGTTATTAATTTTGTTGCAATGGACCTGAACTAACTTAACTATAAGAAGATGAAATTGAAAGAAGGGAAACGTTCAAGCGCTGACCACTGTCCCAGTAAATGGCACCATTAAACATAATTCATTAACAGTATAAGTGACAGTGACATGCCAAGCACTAGGACGTTGTTAAAAAAAAAAAGGACGTTCACCCTCGTAACACTAACTTAAAAATAACACTTTTCACACTTTTAAAACTAACTTAATAATAATACCATACTTAAAAATAAAGACGTTATCCATGTTAAAAATATAAAAAGCAGTTCACATGTTAATAACAAACAATAATACCGAGACAAATCGCTTTAGGCAACTAGAAGTTCAAACAGCCGTGCATATTCAAAAACTATCAGTCATATATCGCACCTGGACGAATAAAGGAATAATTAAATGGGGAATAAATTATTCTTTAATCAAGCGGAAACTTGAGACAAATGACTTGAATAACTATTTAATCTTAAAAGATCATATGTCCAAATGAAATATAAAGAGTATAAGTTTGTTGAAAAGGAATACAGAGGGGTAAAGGAATATGTTGGAATGGGGTAGCATAAATGTATTGTAGATTGATTGAAATGTAATTTTTGATGACGCTTGAGGTCTAGTGAAGATAAGAAATATCGGACCTTAAATATATTCTACAATTAATCGTGTTTTGTAAACGTTGTCTGGAACAGATCACTTTTTAGCGATAAGGCCGCCTGTTGTTACTTAGTTACATTGTTTCTTTTTAATTTCTATGTTCTACAATTTGTTTTTAGGCTACCGATTATTTATTTTTTTACACGGTGAGATGTATTGGTGCAATACAGGATATTTAGTTAGGTCCTTATTCTACTAAATATTAGATCTCGTTAGATACATAATATAGTCTTATAAAATGTGTTATATTTTAAATTAGTAATTATCAAATATGTTTCGGTTAGGGCCAAGTTAGGACGCAAACTAAACTAATTTTATTCTGTGTCGTGTTCAAATAAGTGCTTATTACTAAGTATACTAAAATGGTGAGTAGACTGTACTTGTGACTTATTGTAAGTGCGTGCTAATTTGTTTTGAAGTTGTGTAAAGAATATTTGTTGAAAAATAGGGAATTCGCAGATGTAAGTACAACGTTCTACAGTACATATGGCCCTTTAAATTTTCGACATAGTTACGTAATGTGCTAATTATCGCGCTAGTACGGTAAAGTAGCACCATATGTACAGTTAGCTGTGAAATTGTATGGAGAAATTATGAATGAATTCATTGAAAATTGGCCATGCACTTTTACGGCGGATGATACTGTAAATTATATTTAGCTAATAAGAAAATGCAGTAGTCTAATATTGTAAACAGAAGTTGAACGAAACAGTACCCCTAGTCTAAATAAATTCGATTTCGAAACGTGACGTACGCGTTTGCGTTTAGTCTCATTTTGTATTGGATTTAGAAAGAGCGCGCCAAGCGGGACGTTTTGGAAGCTCAAAATCCTATACAAAATGAGACTTAACGCACACGCGTTCGTCACGTTATGATGTCGATCAAATTTACACTAGGGGTACTGAACTGCAAACATCAACATACGAGTAATACATATTGATATCGATTACATTAGAAAATACGTAATCGATCAGTTATATCACGCGTAATGTAACCGATACTAAACGAATGTAACACAAGTTTACATTGTGTTTTCTTGACAGCCACGGTACAACATAGGTATCCCAAAGACCAAATGGGTGTGCTAAATATCAGGATATGTTTTTTTTTGAAAATTTAACTGGCATTTTAGAGCGCTGTTTACCCTAAAGTACAGGTTATACCTATTTAGGAAGCAGAGTTTCTAATTTAAGGAAATCTATGTAATTTGATGTTTATGTTTATGAAATAAATTCAATTCATAAATAAATTCAATTCAATTCATAAATTTTATCTAGCTAGCTTTTTAGCGATAAAAGTGCTTATTGGTATTTAGTCTTAAACTTGTATTTTTTTTTTAATGTATACTCAGCCACACCCACTTTGACAGGAGAAAAGGCGAAATTCAAATTTTCTATGAGAACTCAACTTTTCGCGTCTACATTTTTTAAATTTGCGACCTTTTTCTGTGTATTCCAGAGTATATATTTAACTATATGGTAAACATAAAGAATATTTGTTCATATAAATCTAGAAATAAGGATTTATATCTACAAATATTCTTTATGTGTTCTTCTAGTATGTAGTGTTATGTCAGCATAACCTCATATATACATATGTATATACACTACCTTAATATATGGGCAATAAGGTCCCGTGTACATATTTTTGGCACTTTATCCGTACCAGAGGCCTTTAAAAAGGACACTCCAAAATTTAATTTTTGTTTTTATTGAAAAAAGATAAGATTCCAAATTCAAAAATAAAACGAAATTAAAGCTTCTGGGACTCAGAAAGGTCAAGGTACACGTTTACTAAAAAAAAACAGAGGGATAATAGGGTTGAACAATAAATACAAAAACCCTTCACAATCGACTTAATCGCATTCAAACATTCAATTCATTTTGACGTAATGTAATTAAGTTATGATACCTTTACGATTTTTGACGGTTGACTGATTTGCCAATAAATCCTGTGTGAGCGGTTTTTTATCTGTGGGCTTTTTTGATTAATAATGATCTATTCGTAATAAATAGATAGCATTTGCGTAATTGATCTAAACGATTAGGATTTCGTGAGAAAAGTTTAATATGAAATTGCATTGTATTTTAATCTTTGAGCGAGAGATGTAGAATAATTCGTCTACATCAAACAAAGTAAACTACTAATTAATTTTTTTTTTTAAACGGGAATCCAATATTTGAGTAAGTATTCTTAGTAAGAGCTTACAAAAGGCTTTTTTAATTGCTTGTTTTTAGGTGTAAATTTTCGCTAGCCAAACTTGTAGTCTTGAAAAAGAAATGATGTCGACATAAACCAATATGTATGTAATAAAAAATAAAAATAAAATTTAGCGCAAAGGGTTAATCTTCCATATTATTACTTAATTTAGAGTTTTTTTTAGTTTGAGTTGGTCATAACTAATCTACTAATTTCAATTGTTTCATACTGATAGTACATAGAAAATTTAATAGAAAAGTATCCTTGTTTTTCTGAAAAATGGGACTTAAGCGAAATGCCCCGTAAATGTGCAAAGTTTCTAATACTTGTGAAATTTTGAGCATTTGCCAAAACTTCCAAAGTTTTCTATTTTTAGTAAAGATCTCCTGAAAATGAGATGTAAAGGTTTGGAATTTTGGTGTAGATATTTTTGACAGCGTGAGAGATATTTAGGTTGAAATATTTTATAAATTCTTAGTTATAAATTGTTTATTATATATTTTCTCTTCCGCTTTGGTATTAGTTATTATTGAATTAATACGGTGTAATTTAAAAACAGCTGTAGAATAAAACGAAAATTATTTTATTATTAAATTATAATAAATGCTGAAAACAATAAGTGTCTGTTAAAAAGTTGCCGCCATTTTACAAGCTTTTATGTAACTTGCAATGTTACCTATGTGTGTACGGGTCAAATCTTGCAAGCTAAATTTGACTCACTTCCCGGTTTCCGATTAAGCTGAAATTTTACAAGTCGGGAAATGCAATATTATGGTACCATCGAGCTGATCTGATGATGGAGACAGGAGGTGGCCATGGGAACTGTGTGAAAAAACAAGGCAACCTATTTATCATATAACGCAACGATTTCGCACACCATTGGGTTAAAGCAAAAAAAAAAACATTTTGTGTGGGAGATACCCTAAAATTTTTTTTTGCATTTTTTATTCTACCGTTTGGTCGCAATGCTTGATTTAGAAATCCATGCCAAATTGCAACTTTTTAGCACTAACGATCACGGAGCAAAGCCGGGGACAGACGGACGGACATGGCGGAAACTATAAGGGTTCCTAGTTGACTAAAAAGTCCACTGCTACATTGTATACTACTTTATGATAGTTATAGTTATAGATCATAAAATCATCTTAATTGATATTTTCCTTTTAAAAACTTAATACAGTCAGCATCAAAAATAACGGATCAAAAGTATATACCATTTTCAGGTAACCATTGATTAAGACACGTTTAAGATCTTGGAAAGATCTTTAAAAGATCGATAACTAAACAACATGTCAAAATTGACGTTAATTTCGATTCCGCTGTGATCCCAATAAGATCTATGTACGATATTTCTAACGTCAAAGTGACATTGGTTGCCCGAATCGAGCTGCTTCTGTCAATTATACGACATACAAACGATATATAATGATAACTTATCTAAACCAGAACTTATCAGTATCGTATTTCATTCTTCGAATCGGGCCGTTTCACTGCCTGATTGGCCTAAGATAAGATAAGGTAAAGATAGTTATTATAGAAGCCGGTTCAAATCCTGGTAAGGTAAATGCCCTTACGGTTCCGTTTTTTGCCATTTGGCTACGGAACCCTAAAAAGAAACTGATTTGACTAGTAGGAGAATACAATAAAGCCTATTGATGCTGTCGATGCTGACTGTACTTATAATGAAAAAAGTTTATGAGCGACGTATTCCGATATCGATTTCTAGATTGCAGCTCGTTTTCAAACAATGGCCTATTATGTAAATACCTCGTGTATTTGTGGTCGTATAATGTTAATTCTGGCGCCGCCGGTTTTTCTACTTCAGTATTATATACTTTTGTTTGTAGAATCATTTTTGCAGTTCATAAAAATATGATTATTTGTTCATGAATAAAGATTATTTGTATTGTATTATTTATACTTTATTCATTTAACATCTTGAGCTAGGTTATTTATAATAAAAAATATAAAAGAAAAATAAAAAAAACACTTACTAAACACTACAAAATACATATAAACACATTAAAAAAACCTAACCTAGGGTGCCGCGAGCAGCGGGGCAGGGCCCAAGCTGCCGGTGGTCAGGGCCGCAGAGAGAGGAATCGCCGGACTATCCGCGCCGTGTCCAAGATCACCGCCTTCTGCATCTGACCCTTGATCCAACCACCTAGCGAGAGTCTCTCAAGGTGTTGGTCGAGACTCTTCGCTATGAGACCGTTCGCTGACACGACTATCAGGACAATGATCGTCGAACCAACATCCTACATGGCGGTTATCTCGTGAGCCAAGTCTTATACTTATTACTGTTTTTTTTTAAATCAATAAAATATGTACAATCATGAATTACAATGTGAATCGTACAAGTTTTTTTTCTGGGATTTTTGAATAATAATATTGATATCGTTATTTTTATATGAAATTTGGCAAGGAAATAGTTTGAACCCGGGGAATAATTTAGGATAGTTAATTTTCAATCATCTTCATCTTTCTTCGCAGACGACTTCTCGGGCAGAAGCTAGTTAATATTTTAGAAACAAAAACTCACTGAGAATGTGTAAAATTTTAATATTTTACTTAAATAATTATATTACTAAATCGTCGTTTCGCGTCAAGAGCGGTGCGGGGTGGGTAGCTCGAATAGTTTTTTAGGGGTTAGTTTAGGTTTTGTTTTATTTATAATTAAGTTTATTGCTATTTTTTTTGTTTTTTTTTTTATGATTGTATTTTTTTATTGTGTTGATAAGTTATCTGGACTTGAAATAAATGTTCATTTAACCGTTAAACTAGAAAATGATCGACAAAAAATTAATTATATTGTACAAATATTTAGTTTTTGCTAAACTAATTCTACGGATTCTACTCACGTGTTTTTTGTCACTCGCGCGACATGTTTCGGAGAGCCTCACGACTCGCATCGAATCACGAATCACGGCCGTCGTGAACGCTGCTCGCACTATGAGTCCATGAGAAAGGAGACCTTCTTCTTCTTCACGTGCCATCTCCGTCCAGGAGGTTGGCGACCATATGTCTATATGTCTCTCTATGTTCAGTCATGCGAATTAGTCTATCTATGCTCTTCACTTTTAACCAGTCTCTTATATTTTTAGTCCATGATGTGCGCCTTCTACCACGACCACGCTTGCCTTCAATTTTTCCTTCAATTATTAATTTCAGTAGTACCTAGGCTCTCCGAAACATGTCGTGCGAGTGAGTAAAATCACGTGAGTGGAATCCGTAGAATCAGTTTAATGTTAGTATGTCTCACGACGGTTTAAATTTATTTTTGTTTTTCTTGATTAAATCAATTGCAACCTTGCAGCCACCGTTGCAATTTCACAGGCTCAGTTCACCCTCCATCTTTTTATTTATCATTCCATTATCCAGCCCACTGCAGTCATCAAAACATCGTTAGGGTTATCACGTACAAAATATATTGCCAATTTTTTTGTCGTAACTCAAAAAACTGACTTTTGTCGGCGAACGTTTTCTTTATTGTATTTTGATATGTCAATGCGGTATTGTTACGTTTTGTTAGTTTTTTTGTCAATCGAAGTGAGAATGTCTTGGGGTAAAGAAATGCAATTAATTTTCTAAAGATTTTTTTGATTTCTTGATGTCTTTGTTAGTTGAATGGTGGAGAAACAAGACATGATGACTCCTCTATTTAATTTTATAAATGCAATGGTTTGGATGTGGATAAATACGTTACTTGCTCTGTCACGATGTTTCGTTTGAATTCATATTCAGTACAATTTAATTTCATCGATAAATCCATATATATCAAAAAAGATTACTTATAGATAAGTTAAATTATTGACTGCGTATTGTTTTCAAACGCACAGATACACGAAATTGTTTTTAAAAGAACAAACTAAGTAGTTTTAAATAAACATTGCAAGGAATAATAATTTTTATTCTTTATTTAGGTACCGATAAATTTTGCGCGAGTTTCCTTTAATACTTTAATGTCTGTCAGTAGGTATGTCTACAGCAAGTCACATAGTGGCAGCGTTGCAGCCAAAAGGCGTTGTCACTAAGTTATTACAGAAACAAATTTTCACAACAATTGTCTTTGTCTCTACACCAAAACCGATTACAGAAAACATTTTTTTTTTCCTCTTTATTATTAAAGGGCTTTTTCGAAATTACAGAAAACATTGTATGACATTTTAGTCTCTAAATGCGGTCAAGAATACATCTTTAAAATTTGTCGGGTTATATGAGCCCACGGAGTATAATGCGACAAGAAAACACAAAACACACACAAAAATAATTTGATTCGTTCCAAAGTATTAAAATTGTTTATACATATTCGGTAACTAGATTGTCACATCTATTGCAAGGAAATCTAAAAACCAGACCAGATGCAATGGTGTTTGGATTCCTGGGATTTTTTCTTATGCATTACAAATACCGTTGATTTTTTCTCACGTCTCTCAATTTGCATACCTCTGGGACCAACTAGATCATTTTTTAACATTAAGAAAAAAGATCGCGCATCGTATACTAAATAGACAAAACCTGTTTAGCTATTCTGAACGCATCATTACTGCTCGCAAACCGCTTTAATTTTACCGCCAATTAATTGAACTATCATCCTTATTACTTAGATATTATGGAATAAATTTAAATTCACGAGCGATAGTAGAAATTTGTCACCCTTTTATTTTCGCAGAGCACTTGAATCAATGAAATTCCGTCACCCGCGGCGTCGCAAAAGTATGCAAAATAGTTTGTGGACAACCCTAGTTCTTCCACTTGCCGTTACTTGAATTTAAACTTTAATACTAAGGGTATAAAGTGCAGTTTCATTTGTAGTAATAATACAAGGAGTTTTGCTTTAAGTTTAAGTCTTATGGATAAAAAGTTAAGGTAGTTTTTAGATTGTATTCTTAAGAATAGATTGAAGTATGACGGATTAGGTAAATGTATCGACATACTTGAAGGCATTAAGGAGATACTTTGATTAATCATTTCCTATATTTAATAGGGTAAATGGGAGCATTTAGTTCTGTTCTTGGGTATTTGTAAGGGTATGCAGATTTTGGTCATTAAAAGTGCATTTTTTATTAAAAATAGAACGTGTGGTTAGGAATTCGTGGGAAAAAATATACAGAATATTCGAGCATGTTTTAATATCTAGTTAATGTACATATCTTATACCTTTAAACGAGCAATTCTTGTATATATATATATATATATATCTATATTTCCGGGATCTCGGAAACGGCTCTAACGATTTTGCTGAAATTTGGTATATGGGGGTTTTTGGGGGTAAACAATTGATCCAGATTAGTCTTATGTTTGGGAAAACGCGTGTTTTCGAGTTTTCATGCGTTTTTCTTTCGACGCAGAGTATGGTCGCTAATTTCGTGTTGCCGGCCACTGTCCGTCTGGTCCAGCGGGTTAAGACGCGGACTGCTAAACGAGTATTACGGGTTCGAATCTCGCCCGGTGACTAACTTTTGTTTTTTTTTTTTATATATGTTCAAGTTTATATATACTTAATTTTTTAATTTTTATTGTTTTAGACAAGTATAGTTAAAATAGTTAAAAGTCACCGCGCTCACAACCTTTGTACAGTATTTTCTCTTATTGCACTAATGCGTAAAAGTGTGTTTGTTTTGGCGAGCACAATTTTTAACAGAATTCCTAAAACTCTAAGAATGAAACCTTTGCACTTGTTGAAAAATGACTAGTTAAATTACTAATTTCTAAGTGCTATTATTCGTTGCCAGTGTTATTCAGTGACACTTCAAATTAGCCTGTAAGTAATTGTATTGTATGCATGACTTATTGACAAAAATATGAATAGAATTTAATAAATAATTAGGTATGAATTTGTAATACCCGCAATTATGAACTTGGTATACAACTACATTTGAAAATTATTTATATCATTGTATAATTGATTAACATTTTATTTAATTTAGTTAAGTATATTTGCATGCAACAATATATTTTAATTGGTATGTGTATACCTAGTTTCAAATTTGTATGCCTGTCGGCGAAACATAGAGTTCGCACATACTTTTTGTACTTACCAACAAATAAATCATTTGTATTGAATTGAATTAAATACAAACAAAACACCCATGACTCAAAAACAAATATTCGCTCTGATCACAAACATAAATGCCCTTACCAGGATTTGAACCTGGAACTATCGGTTTCATAGGCAAGGTCTCTACCCACTAGCCCAGACAGGTCGTCAAAGGTATGGAGATAGTTAGTACTCGTATGCAACTCAGTAGGTACATAGGGTCCCAGCACGCACAAGTTTTTCGCAGAAATCGCAAAGCGTCTGGTTGACGTAACTGGTGACCGAAGAGCTGGCGGCTTCCTCGCACAACGTATCAGCATTGCGATATAAAGAGGAAATACCGCTAGCATCCTTAGTACAATGCCTTAAGGGCCTATTTTAAATAGTTAGCTTGTGTAGGGCCCATAGTTGCCTGAAAATAAAGATTCATTTGTATATCCATTATGTATATTGTTATTGTAAATAAATCTTCCGTTTGAAGGATACGCAAACGACGTCGCGGGCATAAACTAGTGTTCAATAAACTGTAAACAATCCGAAGCATCCCAACTACATACCCAACATATGGAACGTTCCGAAAGTAAATTTAATTATAACAAGCATTTTCACAGATGACTGAAATAGATCGCTGTCAAGCAAAAAGCCTGACAAAAAGTAAATGCTTGTTGTCAAGACAGGCGGGAATCTTACTACCCTATAAGGAATTAGAAACACATATCATGACAACTTTAATTAACCGACATATTTGTATGCGGTGATAATGGTTTTTAAGTGATTTTTTAAGATAGGTGAAAGAAATCGAGCGATTTGTCTTTTTTGCTACGCTTATATGTATAGGCGCGAAGCGTTATGAGTATTGCAAAAAATATCGTTTATGTACAGTATCCATCATAAGATTAATCTTTTATCATGTCTAATTTTGTCGGATTTACAGCTCAAAATATATTGGACAGTACACAGTTGAGTTTTATGAATTAGTCGAGGTGCGAGTTGGTTAAAAAAATGAGGGTTCTATAATAGCTTTATTATGATATTATGATACCGGAGTGTTTTCACCCGCGTGAGGTTTTCTTGTCAATTGGAAAGCGCGTATTTATCAGTGATAAAAACGTAATGTCTCTATTATGGTCTTGATCTATAAAAAAAGTGTGAGAGCGTCGTGGAACACTCGATTGGAACGAAGTATATTATTATTGATAAACGTAGTATATTACTGATTAACAAACAAAATAATAGTACATTACGATACAAGTGCGAAAAATAGGAAATTCGAAACGAGTGGCGATAAATTAAAACACGACCAAAGGGAGAAGGGACCTTCAAGAAAAGAGCGTACTCCCATCTTAAAGGCCGGCAACGCACTTACAACCCCTCTGGTGTTGCAGGTGTCCATGGGCGGCGGTAATCGCTTACCATCAGGTGATCCGTCTACTCGTTTGCCTCCTCTACCATAAAAAAAAAAAACAAAAAAACATATGGCCTTTTAAATGTTCGACGCAGTAACGTAATATGCTAATTTTCGCACTAGTGCGGTAAAGTATCACCATATGTACTGTAAAAAAACTTATCGTAATTGCTTACAAAAAATTACAAACCATTTTAGAAATGCGACTTACAGTACAGGAAACTACTAAACATAAGAAAACATTTTTGTACAAGTTGAAACTGCTTAGCTCGAGTTTCACACTCGCTTAGTCAATCAAAAATATGAAATTAAAGTGCAAAAAATACAAGAAGTAATATCTGCATACACTTCCGGGGATTGAACCCGGATCTTCGCTCCCATCGACCAACCGTCCGATAAGGACTTCATTCCAAAAATCAGTAAACCACTACATTTTTTAAAGCAAAAACCATCAAACACGTTCGTATTTACAAAATAACGTTATTGTTCTACGTTATTTGTCAATGTAGATGTGTTATATAAGAAATAAAATACGGAACCCTAAAAATACATTATTTAGATACCCGGCCCGATTCTCACTTTAAGATTCATCAAATATTAGGTTTAGATACAATATGGATATTTTTGCTTAAAGAAACTTCATTTTTGACACTGACATATCCGATTCATATCGTATCTAGACCTTATATTTGACGTAACTCGTAATAAGTTCGAATCGGGCTGTCAGAGCCGTCAGTACAGAACCGCCGCATTCACCTTTTCATACAATTGAAGTTACTTACGCTCCTATTCTACATCGACATGCTTGAATAACACGAAACTTGGTATTGAACATGGAAGTAACATAATCTAATTTTACGATTTAAATTTAATTGTTTTTAGTCACTCGCGCGACATGTTTCAGAGAAGGCTCTCAGCGGAGAAGGCGCGACATGTTACGGAGGTTTTTTTTTTTTTATACTACGTCGGTGGCAAACAAGCATACGGCCCGCCTGATGGTAAGCAGTATCCGTAGCCTATGTACGCCTGCAACTCCAGAGGAGGTTCTCAGCGGAGAAGGCGCGACATGTTTTGGGGAGCCTAGGTCTCCTGCGTGCGACGCGCCGCGCAGCAGTACGCGAAGCACGGCCGTCGTGAACGCTGCTTGCACTGTTAGTGCTTGAGAAAGGAGACCTAGACTCTCCAAAACATGTCGATCGAGCGATTAAAAACACGTAAGTGGAATACGTAGAATTAGTTTAATGTTAGTATGTTTCACGATAGTTTAAATTCGATTGAAGTAACATATTTCTATGCCTGAAATTAGTGTTTATTGTCATATTTCTGACCACTCTGTCACGCGTGTATTTCCGTCTTCTATCAAATAAATAAATAAATTCAGTGCTAGCCCATGTCTTTCTAGTTGTAGATTATATTCTTAATGAGAAAAATTAAAAAAAAATCTCATAAAAAAATTTCTACTTCGTCACATTTTTTGGGGACAAAAAACCAGACAACGAAAAAAATCTCATACAAAAATTTCTACTTCGTCACATTTTTTGGGGACAAAAAACCAGACAACGAAAATAATTTTGACTCAACTACATTTGTATGGCGGCGGCTCTGTGCTGGCGACTCTTAAATTATATGGGCATTTTTTTAAGAGGATAACATACCACCGCTTCTCAATACAAATGTAGTCCCTATTTTCCTCTATGGATATTGACATAATGCAAAATATGTTTGCACTGTTTTAAAACCTGGAGACGCGTTGTCTGTAATTTTGTGTACAAAACAGTCTGCCGATTTTTGCGGGGGAGATAAACGTCAGTCCATACAGTACATATGACCATTGGCCAAGGTTTTCGCCTGAGGATTAAGCTCTTAAAGGCGACTCCGGTTGTTAAATCCTCTAAGATCTATATCAACCATAGTTATGCCCCTTCATTTGAATGTTTCGATTATTAGATTATTATTAGAGTTAGGAGCAATAGAAGGTTTCCATATAAATATTTAGAAGCTTGTATCTCTTATGATAATTAATTAATAAAATATAAAGGACGTATAGCTATGGTTAGATACATAATATGTCATTACTTAAAAATATGTTCCGTAATGTTGATATCGAGAGAGCAAGACGTTTGTATGAAAAAGCCGTCGTCCCCTTACATCAATTTTTTTTATAAATAACTATTCATATTTGGTACAAGCTTTTGTCGCTGACAGTTTTTTTCTTACCACGTGCAATTAATACTCATCGAGACAATTCTAAAAACCCTAAACACAATTAAGTTGCGTTGTCTTATCACAGAGTTCCTATGGCTACCTCCTGTATCCATCATCAGATCAGCTCGATGGTACCATAATGTTGCATTAATACCCAACCTACACATGTATGCAAATTTTCAGGAAGTGTTTGAAAAATGGTTTGCAAGATTTGAAGAAAAATTACATACGAACATATCAAGTTAAAAAAAAAATCTTGTAATAATTATGATCTGCAGAGCAAATACAATTAATGTTGATGATAAGATGTCGGTATGGTATGCACTGATGATAAGGAACGCTGAAATTACTTACGCGTGATAATCGCCGCTATTTCATGAAAATTACTTTATTTACACTCATATGAATAACATTGCGGACCACGCCCGTCTTCTGTGATAGTACACAAAGAAATACAGTGGGCTGAACTGTTGAATGATAATACTGTGATGGTCTGAATTAAATGTCGTGTACTAAAGAAAGAGTGTTCCCACCAAAAACATTTTCGTGTAAAATGTTGCCAATACCAAAACCATAAGGCTCGTACTGTCAAAAAGTTATCAGATTTGATGTAGAGCCAAGCTTCTAACTCTACAAACCCTAACTTAACACACTCTACACCTTAGTCAAAATATTTGGCTTAGCGTTTCGTTACTACAATAACTATTGTATTACAGTACCCCTAGTGTAAATAAATTCGATTTCCAAACGTGACGTACGCGTTTGCGTTTAGTCTCATTTTGTATTGGATTTCGAAAGAGCGCGCCAAGCGGGACGTTTTGGAACCTCAAAATCCTATACAAAATGAGACTTAACGCAAACGCGTTCGTCACGTTATGATGTCGATCAAAGTTACACTAGGGGTACAGAACAGTAATGAACAGTGAATACATTTTTAACTTTACGCCAAATTTGTGAAGTTTTGCACTGGAAGTGTTTAAGTTTTCATTAACGTGTTTTGGAGTGTAAGAATTTTGACGTCTATATCAGTTTATAATTTACTGATGTGAAGTGAAATTACTTAAAGAAACTTACTAAAATAAAATATTTAATAAAATTATTTGTCTTGTTCCCTAATTAGTACTAAACATTGTAAATTTTTGCTGAAGTTGTGCCTTAAAATAAATAATGGAGTGCTGATAATAGGGTTTATAAATCGTGTCATTCACGAAGTCGCGTGTTTTGACTCGTATCGTCGTGTTATTAAAGGTTAGATTTGATAAATCTACGCGTCATCGTGGTTGACACGAACAGCACTATAGTTTACCCACCACCAGACCAAAAATAAAGTCAATTCCTAAAGATAACCCTTTATTCATATTTCATGAATAGCTCAGAACAAAAGGTGACGAAGACAGACGGTCTGATTCGAATAATGCTTATAAGATATCACACCAATATGATACTGATCAGTCAGTGTCATAAATAACATTTCTTTGACCAAAAACGTCATCTTTGCCACTGACAGATCAGTATCATATCGGTTTGACATCTTATAAGCATTGGTCGAAATTTATAAAGATATGTGCATGAGCAGCGCACTCATACATTTCATATTCAGTTTTCTTATAAGGAATAAAAATATCGAACTCGCTACAAGAAAACCTAATTTTCTGATTCTCTTTCTTTATGTCAAAGTATCCCTAATCCTCAAACTTATCGGCTCTTATCATTAGGTAAGATTCTGACAATATAATTCAACAATAATTCAATTTAAATATAAATACAAAAAAATTAATGTAATTCAGCCCGATCAAGAATGTTGTGAAATGAAAGAATTCGTCATTTAACACTAATTAAGTATCCAGAAGTGTATATTATTTGAGCCATGTTAAAGTTTTACAAATAGCAGGAAAGTATATGTTTAGAAACAATCAATTGCCATCAAGCGCGCCTACTGTACCTCTATCAAGTACATATCGTATCAGTCTGTTATCAGTGAACGCACGCGAGCCACGCACGAACGCACAGTAGGCTAGAAAGCTACTGACGGATGGTTCGCTGCGTTTGACAGGCGTTTGATCGAATCTGACAGCCTTAGTTGACAGTTGACTTGGTAGAGATTTATGATGTTTTCGGTTATTGCTTTTGTAGTTTTAGTCGCGCTATTAAAATGGCAAGCTTGACAGGTGACATTTGTCAATGATATTAATTTCTTACCGATACATGACAATGTGCTGCATTGCATATACACTTGAACTAATAATAGAGTACGACTAAGCTGACATTACAGCTTGGACCCGGGTTTGTCCTTAAACTACGTCCAAAAGAGAGGTATGGGCACTGTGAATGTCATCTCGCGTTATGTCACAGCACAGCGGATGTTATTTCAGATCTAGAGTAGAGCCCAACTGGGAAAGTACCTTACAGAAAACCGCAGCCAAATAACACTAGACCCTACTCATAGTGTTGTGTGCTGCCGGTGAGTAAGGTTGCCAGAGCTCAACGAGGGTGTGCAGTGTTAAGGTCGGCAACGTACATGTAACTCCTCTGAAGTTGCAGACGTACATAGGCTACGGTGACTGCTTACCATCACGCGGGCCGTATGCTTGTTTGCCACCGCGTAGTATTAAAAACAGCGATAAAGTGTAGTTGTGCCACTAAAGTGAATTTGTCGACCATGCCAGAGTTAAGCTTGGACTAAAACGTCAGTAAAGTGTACACATGGGGAACTTTGCTTCTTCACTATGTACAGTCAACCAATTTGAATCCTAGGCCACTATAGAACCTTGTCGCTTTAACTACTAGATACTTGACACGCATCACTCAATAATAAGCACTGTCGTAGAAGTCATTATGCCATGGTTCTATAGTGGCCTTGGAATCAAATTGGTTGACAGTACTTATAAGAATTTTATTAAGGCTATAGGACAAGGGCTGTAGGCCTGTTTTACAATGTCTAAGCAAAGTCCTGAATAAGCTTCTTGCCACTTATCTGATGAAGAAAGTCATCAGCGTGTCGCAATCTTCAAATATGCTTAACTGGTAGATAAAGCGCTAAGTTTTGCAGGAAGTTTAATCTAGCAGTTAATTTATTTATTAATTAGCTATCCAATACTCTACTCGGATATTATGGAACAGGCCCTAGTAGTAATAAACACAATATAGAGTTTAATGCCATTGGATGAGCTGAAATCCAATAGTAGTAAAATCTAACTTGATTTTTTCCAAATGGAAAATGTTATCTCTCTCTCATTCGGTTTGCGTTTATGTTTTCTTATTTCGTATGACAAAAAAATTAACAAGACGAATAAAGAATGAGTGAAGAATACAGAATGAATCGAAATATGAAATAAACGAAAAAGAAAGAATCTAGCAATGATGATACCTGCAAAATATAATCTCGCAAATATAACTTTTCATAGTATATGTAACTACTTTTTTTATACTACGTAGAAAAGTAATATCAGATAAAAGTGACCAGTTTTCAAAGCATAGCATTTCTATAAGTATTTGCACAGTTCCATTTTTGAGCTAGGGGCCTCGTACATCGCTAAATGCCAAATGAAAAGAAATAAATGCATCAGGCTGGCAGATGCAACGCACAGTCACGTGATAACTTCCATATATTATTTCAGTCTCGATTATCGTTTTCTATCAGCGATTATCACCTCGGCTAGGGTTCCAGCGGTGGCAGCATGGTTCCACTTTTATCACTTGTCACCATTCCCGCCACTTTCGCGCTTACCTACTTGTTAGAACGTGACAGACATGGTGACTACAGGACGGATACTGTTAGCATGGCTGAGTTATCTCATTCTTAGCTCCTTATTCCTGTATCCATAAGTAGTATAATGTTATTACGAAATTATTAAAATAAATGAAAGTACTCACATCGACCCCGCCATTGTTCCACGGTGGCAGCGCGTAATGGGAGGGGTCGTGGTGCCCCCCTCCCATGTGCTCCGCCATCACCGACATCCAGTGCACTAGGCCCTGCGCCCCGCCGCCGCCTGACGTGCCTGCAAACACCACAAATGTTAGACCTCTGTAAATGTTCTCCGGAGATGTGATGCTGGCGAATGTTTAAAGTATCATGGAATTAATTCCGAACCAACGAGTCTATACTCAAGGAACTCTGTATCAAGCAGCGTCGGTCATATCTTGTGCAATATCGTATCCTCACCTTTTTTGGTCATTTATTCCGCCAGGGGAAGTGGATTTTTAACGACCTGTGATTCAGGGAAGAGAGGATAGTACCAGACCACGAACAAAACCACAAATGAGATGACTGTTCCAGGTTAAAGCTGCAGTGGATGGGTCGGCACACGAATACCAGGAAAGCCAACAGAGAAGAATGGTGGCTTGGGAAACTCGTCACCAAACGCTAAAATGATGACCACGACTACTCTGTCAAGAATACTATAAAGAAGAAGAAGAAGCAGATATTAGGGGGGTTTTAGATCGTCTTTAGATGAAATGGATTTCTTAATATATAGCTACAATATCACAGCCTTTCTCAATCTACATCCACATTACGGTCTTCGGTCCAAGAAGTTTAGCCAAATAGTTAGCAAGATACAGAGAGATCCTGTGGACCAGTTACATAATAATATTCTCTTCAGGGGAAACTTTGTTCTACAACAGGCATAGAGTGTTATTTTCCGAGGTAATTCTGGCAAATCTTACACTGAAAAAACTCATGACCTTTAATATTTGTGAGCCCTTAGAGAAAAGCTATGGCTTCAGTTATAAATAATAATTATCACTCCAAACCGAGACACTAGGCTCAATCTAGATACTAAAAACCTGTCTAAATACGGTTATGTGCAAAAGAATACATCTCTTTTGCACTCCACTCCATTAAAGATCTTCCATTTACCACAATTACCGTGTCCATCATGCACCAATTGTCCAGGCACCGTCAGTTCTATGAGTCTTTAACCCTCAGGAGCCCTGCGCAGCCCAGTACGGCAGAGGCAGCAAAAAGGGGCCTGTTACTTAAACTCACCAGTTGGCACGGCGGCGGGCTGGGGAGCTGCCTGTTCCTGCCCCCCTCCCCCGCTCCAGACGAACGCGGACGAGGCGCCTGCCTTCTGGAACAAACATAAATGCATTAAGATCACCATAGGCTGAAATATGTGGGAGCGGCAATTGCTAGCAATGTAGCAACCTATAGCCGTTTCGTTTAAAGTTGTGCGCGCCATTTTTTTTTTTTAATTTGGAATTTTTTTTTTTACTTCTGCTTATAATTATGAGCTCTCACTATCCTAATAGGACAAAAAGGTCCCAAAAATTTGAAGAGAATGAAGAGATTTTCACGCAAAATAGGCACAATGGTTGTCGAATTACGGCTTCTATTGCCAAGGCGATAAAGTGCGTGTTCAGATATTTTGTACCACTTCGGCCGCTCCGATGTATCTGATGGCAACTGTACGACAGCAATACTCATCTTTGGCTAAGCCCACCGTAAAACAAAACTAATATCTCGACATTTTGAGTCCTTTCCAGCACTGGTGGTAAGTCTACCCGTTGACCATGAGCGCAGGGGGCAAGGAATACTTCAAGCTCACTCTCGCGGTAACCGAAGACAATATTGCAAACTTATCTAAATATCTATTGAAAGATTTTATCACAAACATGGCTGTTTAAAGATTCATCCGTCCGCCTACGCGGCTGCCAAGAAAATCTGTTAAGTCGCCGTCTTTTAAAACGCAGTTGCAGCCAATAAGTAGTTCCGCTTCTTAAGTGCCATTTGCCTAGTTTTATTCAAAAAACTGTATAAGCAAATAATGTGTTTTGTAACAATGTGTGGTTTGCAAGAGGGGGGTTTTGTGGGTTGTCTACTGAGAGGGATTAAATCCCTACTGTGCTTAATAATACCTATTATCAAAGAGATTTGAAATAGAGGTGGATTGTTAAATAATAATTTGTAGGCACAGTAAATTTACTGCCATTCGACACATGATTAAAACTTTCAGAACGCCATTTGACTTTGACTTTTATCCTTTCACTGATATCCTTAGCGGTTTAGATAGATAGATAGATACTCTTTATTGGCACACCTCAATAAAAAGATAGAAGAAAAGAAAAGAAAAAAAGAAGAAGAAAGTGGGGCCATCTAATAAATCAAATGCCAAAGGTATGGCGGCATCGTTTCGATCGATGGCGCCACAAAAATTTGGATTATGCCCGGTAAGGTGGCGCCGCTTATTGATATTTAACAAATTTAACCCATATTAGTAAAAAGTCAAATGGCGGTCTAAAAGTTTTAATCATGTGTCTAAAGATGGCAGTAAATATACTGTGGCTACAAAATTATCTCTGATAATCCACCTCTATTTCAAATTCTCTTTGCTATTATAAATGCAAATGGAACAAAAGTTTCTGTCCGGAACTTTGTCTACGCGGTATGATGCTGATGGTTGACAAAAGCTTTCCTCGGTCTCGAGGACTCAAAATCTCACCATACAATATTTCTTCTAGATCGGTTCAAAGATTTAAGCATGAAAAGGCAACAGACATACAGACAGCCAGACACAGTAATTTTTGCATAAAATATCACGCAATAAAAAATTTCATCGCTCCCGAGTGTATCAATTCTGTCGGGTCTGAAATAAGCGATAATGTCTAGAAAAGGGCATCCATCCTGCGGCCGGTCAATGATCTATGCGCGCTACGATAACTTTTAAACTTCAGTCGTCATTCGTGGGTATAAACCTGGCTTTCACGTTACTGTGCTTTAGTTTTTCCTTTACTTCAGCTCCAAAATATCATGGTCGCATAATTAATGTATTCTTTCAAAAATTTGCCATGCTATTTTTCGGCAGGGTCAACTTTACATAGATAGTATTCGGTACTTGGTGGTTTCTGGTAAATACGTTTTACAAACCACTCAATGAGTCTAATTAGAAAGTGCACAGTGTGTTTTTAAATATTAAGTATGCGTCCGTTCCTATCAGATTCCTGTTAAAAATGAATAAGAAAATAGAACTGAAATTAGTAAGTCTAGTTATGAAGTAGCTATGTAGGTATAACAAGATGTACGTAACCTTAGTTGTATAGTTCGTACCATTCACGATGACGCGCAGATTTCTCAAATCTAACCTTTAATAATATTATAATACGAGTCAAGGCATGCGTCTTTGTGAATGACACGATCTATATAGTGTTACTCGTTTGCACGATTTTGATTCTATTTAGTTGAATTTCATTTATTTGTGTAATACAATGTGCATACATAATGTAAAAGATCAATACCTATCTAATAATCGTATAATGATAAGTTTAAATATCAAAAATTGGTTACACTCATCTACTTTAATAAGTACCTGTTTATTTTAATTTCATTAGCTTTATTTTACAAAAGTGGTCCTCCTTTACATTTCATCATACTAGTCTTATTGGAGTATCTTATTAGAATAGTGTAAATAGAATAGTTTCCAATAACATGAAATAAATAAAGATAATAACGCAATTTTCTTCCGATAGAATAAATTTATCTCTACTGACTACTTATCCATCTATTTTTGTCAAATAATAGTTGAAGGCACTGTCACTCGGTCGATTGAAAGAAAACTATAACGAATGAGGGAATACAACTAAACAGACTATTTTTAATGTACCTCATCAGGTGACTCCGTTGTCCTATCCACGTTGTTCTCGTCATCAGACATCTCCAAGCCAAATCCATTGGAAAACAGCATGTTCCTCTGATACAACGAATAGCATTCAGCCACGTTCCTTCTTCTCTTCCCAAGACTCACCAAGAAATTCTTATACAGCTGCGTCGGTAGCAAAAATGGAGAACGAGCATTTTGGAAACCATCTTTGAAAGTAAAATTCTGACTCCGAAAAGGATTCGCAAAGTCAAAATCGGGTAGGAACTCTTTTTTAATAAAATCTGCGACCGGATGAAGAGAAAACGCGTTTTCAGTAAAATCTAACGCTGTGTTATTAGCTTCTTCATTAGGACCGTTGTTTTCGAGGTCGCTTGACTCTGAATTGGCATCGCTTGAGTTATTATCTATCTGATCCATTTTGGCGTTGTCTTCACCGCTATATTCCTCGAACTCCGTCTTCATCGGTAGATTCATTGGGTTTTTTATAAACACGTTTGAGTTTGAAACTGTCACGGACATTATTTTCTTCGATCGCTTTTTGTTGAACACTTATTCTAATATATTTATCACTTTACACTACTTTTATATATATCGAAGGAAAAATAATTATATCTTCATAATTAAAGTAGGTATTTTTAGGAACTATCGTTGGGTTAGGAGATTCTGGACCAAAACTGAAATAAAGAAATGCTTAGATTCTTTAGTTTTTGCTTATTTTATTTTTAAAATCTTCACCCGTTCCGTTTACTAACATTTAGTATTTTTATGCGCCATGTTTTTATTGTGAACAAGTTCATTGTATTTTATGCAAAATTCTGAACATACTTTTTGTTAGTTTTATAATTTCTCATTTAGATTTCTTAAGCCTAAAAGATAGACTTTAGATAGTTGATATCTGGTTCTTAATTTCTTATTAGAATTTTCTGACCACGAATGATTTGGTTAGACACATTTAAAAGCAACTCTAGAACTTTTTTTTTTACATATTAGGTATTATGTTGGCTTTGTTGAATACTTAAATCCAGTCAACTTGACTGACTTCCACTTCATTAGGTTATAGAAATAATTAATGACTGCCATAAACAAAAAATAAGTTTAAATACTATAACTGTAGTATGTCTCTCAACCCACTTCGGTACCTATATTTAGAAGTACAAAGAACGATTTATACCAAACTAGGTCCCCCACCGACCTCTCGACTCTGTTTTGGATTCAAGACACCGGGGCTGGTGATAAAATTGAAATCGATAATCTAGACCGAGTATTCTGAATCTAGGTCGGCGGACTAAAAATATTTTTGTGGAGACATTCGTCGTGTACAGTCGGAGGGAGAAGTGGGCAAATGTTTTTGAAAGGTCAAAAGCTTGTGGGTAAAGGTAAGTCTGTTAAATTCAGTTGTAGTATCAAGTAACAAGCTGTATGTTTCCCTAACAAAAAAAAATTGTTATATATATTGCATTTTTTTACATTTGAAGATTTTCAAATAAAAAGTTTATGTATTTCTGACTATCAGTATAATGATTTTTGACAAATTAAAAAAAAAATTAAGTGATAAACCACGTTTTTTGATCGAATTATAGTATATTATGATAATTAAATAAACAAATATCGTAAACACGTGTCATTGCATATTTTTGAACATGTATATGTATTAGAAAGTATCGATTCTGTTTGGCAAGAATTATGAAAATTAATTATGTTTTGTTTGATGTAGTTTATTTCCTAAGCTAATAGATTGTATATACAAACAATTTATTCACAAAGGACATATTTCCTTTTATAAAAAAAAAACTGTAAAACTGTCAATATAAGTACTTAACCACTTATTATAATCTGTATTTTTTAAGATATTTAATTTTTCAAGTTGAATAATAAGTATTTTGTTTCATGACTTTGAACTTTATTTAATTTAGTTTTACATTCGGTTTTTCATGTGCTGCCAAGAAAACCGGTCAACATCATAAACATCCTAGTTAGAAAAAAAAATTTGTATGCTAATAAAATTGTATATGTATGATGCCACTTAATGTAAATGTATAAATATCTAGAATATAAATATATTTATTCGTAAACAAAAAAAAGTTACAAATAAGTTTTTGGCAAAAAAAAAATTATGATACAAGCTTTTATCGCTAACTACACTTTTCTTTCCGCAGGCAATTAATACTCATCGAGACAATTCTTGTCACCCGACGTACGTATCTAAGAAAACTTTCAGATCAATCGGAAATCGGAAAGTGGGTCAAATTTTGCTTCCAAGATTTGACCCACACTAACTAACAAACTTACATACTAACAGGGCAAGTTAAATAAACGCTTGTATACACTACCGCTTTTGTAGCTGACTGTACCTAGCAGTTGACGTAACTGTGTATTCCGTCACTAAAGCCGATATGTTATCATGTACATATGAAATACAATTCTATTAAATACCATTTAAAACGCATAATCGCTTTTTAAAAACAAATTAAAAATCAAAAACATGATATCCGCGGTCCAGAGCACGCACATGCTCTCTCGTTCTCAGTGAATGAAATAGAACATGAACCTACGAGGTCTTAAAAGAACATCTGAAATGGCACTTTGTATCAAGTTTCGTACTAAATACATGTCCTTTTACAGGGAAAAACGTAATTTATTGAGTACTTTCTGCATCCTTTATTGCCATTTTTAGTGTACTGGCATGGGATCATAACATTTTAGTGTACTGGCATGGGGTCATAACATTTTAGTGTCCTGGCATGGGGTCATAACATTTTAGTGTCCTGGCATGGGGTCATAACATTTTTCCTTTTTACAAGCTTTTATTTAACTTCCCCTGTAAGTATGTATGTTAGTGTGGGTCTAATCTTGGAAGCTAAATTTGACCCACTTTCCGATTTCCGATTGAGCTGAAATTTTGCATACATATCTAAATCGGATGAAAATGCAATATTACGATGAGATGGAGTTGATCTGATGATGGAGACAGAAGGTAGCCATGGGAACTCTGTGATAAAAGAACGCAAACTAATTGTGTTTGGGGTTATTAGAAGTGTCTCGATGAGTAATATTTGCATGAGTAAAGAAAAGTACAGTCAGTGATAAAAGCTTGTACCAAAAAAAACTTATTAAAAGATTGCTTATAAATAAATAGTAAATATACTCGTAAATATTAGCACAGTATAAATACTTTTATGAATAGAAAAACATCCATAACTCGAGAAGTTTTTTTGTAGATATACATAATATATGCCTTTACCAAGATTCGAGCATGCTTATAATTATTATAAGTACATTCTTTACAGGCAAGTTTTTTTCTAGTTACTAAATAATCGCTAGCTGCTATCTCGTGAAACAAACATTGGAGAATTGAGCATTCATGGACGATTGAAAAGTTGCCGCACTTCGGAACACAAACAGACAAGTGTCGAGCCCAGTGCGCCGTGTGAAGTTTTGCAATTACAGCTTGATTTGATACTGATTTTATTAATCAAACTTTTATCTGGGGGCACTAATAGTTGAATTTACATGTGTTTTCAGGCGATTGAATTTACACGTGTTTTCAGGCGATGGCCAAGTCTCAATATATTTATATAAAGCATTAAAGAATTTTAATATTGATATGCGTCACTATAAGATGCTGTTAATTATTACGTAACAACTTAATGCTTCGAGTACGGAGATTCCAGACACAATTGATTTTCAATTGTTATGGACCACGATCGTGGTCTTAGAGACTGGACGTATTAAGTCAGAAAGTCGCTTAAGTAGAGACTGAATAAATTAATAACCGACTTGGTATTACATGGATCTCACAACTTTTTACCGCAGAACAACTGAGTTGCGAGACTTGGTTTTTTTGACAAGTATTGTTTATGATGGGATTTTAGTACTTTTAGGTAATATGACGATGTACAATCAACGCAAATAAAATCTATTCTATTCTATTCTATTCTATGTATAATTTACATTTAATTAAATGTAATCCAATTTTATGTTCCTAACCTTGACCTTTGATTGTACATTTATCAATAAAAATATGAATAAGGGGCCTAGGGGTTTCCAGACAAAAAGGAAGGCGTAAAAGAAAGAAATAAAAAAGTAACCATAGTTTCTTTACAAAGTTTGGGAGTCAGTGTTGCGACGGTCCATGCAAAATGTATTTTAAAATGTACAAAATTGTAAAAAAGATTTTTTTTTCCTTCAATTCGATATAATAGGGGTGTTACTGATGTGTTTGCGCGCTCCGCCATGTAAGATATTATTGGAGGTAATTGTTTAATTACATGTCATCTTTTAAACATACGCCATTAACAAGAGAGGTGACAGAAGATTTTCATCTATTGGGTGTTAGCGCGTCGAGCACTAAGAAATTTGTCTTATTTTTTCTTCTCATAAAAACTGTTTTACAGTAACTTCATCCCTCCTTTATATCTATTATGCTAAATTTAAACCCTAATTTAATTCTGTTATAACTTATATTGCATTTTTAAAGAACGGTTCCCACAGTACAAAGTATATCATCACGACCTAATGGAGCTGTCGCAGTATGGTTCCATTTTTATCGCTTGTCACCATGCCCATCACTTTCGCACTTACATACTTGTTAGAACGTGACAAACATGGTGATAGGCAAGAAAAATGCGACCATGCTACGGGGCAGGTAATAAGTAATTTTTACACCAATTTTCCTCTAAATCTATTCGGCAGTTTTTCCATAACGAATGAACAAACATAGAAAGAAATACATAGGTCACTAGATAAGTTTTGCAATAGACAAATATGAAACAATGAGGTGGCCTATCACATACATTTTTTTAAACTATAATATTTCCATAGACATTGTTTGGGAGGAAAGATATAATTTAGTTTTAAATTTACTATGGAGAGACTGGAGGAGATAAGACCTATGTAGAAAGATTCACGAGATTTTTGTGCGAGCGAGATGCATTGTGAATGCAAATGAATATCGAATCAACATAGGATTCCGAAATTTCGAAAGCGTGTTTAAATTGAGCTGAATGTCTGACAAAGTTTCCTTCAGAGGAAGTATTTAGTTCCGTGACGTTTTTCTTTGTGAAATGCGTTTAACTTAGATGTTGCATAAAAATATGCATTTATAAGAAATATGTCACGAGGTTTGTTGTAATGTATACATTATAAGTATGTTTAATTGAACATTCACATAATTGAGGAAATTTAAATATGATAATTATGTACATAGGTTATATTAATTATTAAATATTACCTAAATTTAAAAGAAATCATAAGTCGGTCGAAAGATAGTTAGTTTTATACTTGGATTATTAAAAGGGGAAGGAAAGACGGATTATTTTACTATGTTTCATTTTTTTTATAAAATGGCGGAGGTGAGATTGCTGTGCTAAGAAGTGCCAAAAATATGTATACAAGACTTTATTGCCCGTATATTAAGGTAGTGTATGCATTTTTTGGCACATCTTTCGTACGGATATTTTCAGACGTGACTGTACATAAATATGTTGATTTTATATCTACGCATGTATGTTAAGTATATGTTAATTTTAATATTGAAATTAGATATCGTATTAGAAAATTATTTCTTAAAAGATCAGTTATTAAAAATGAGTTAGATTTTTATCCAACTGGCTTTTGTCTTTACAATGAAAAATAAAGCTGCTTGTTAGTAAAGGAGATAAGATCATTTAACAACAATTACAACGATTTTCCGTCCAATCGAAATTTTAATTAATAAACCAATTAAGCGAATACGATCAAATATCATTTCACTTTTATCGAAGCAGAATCTAAACGTTTTAATAAGCGCAAAATGATCACGCCAACTTATCACGCACAGAGACACACACTCACACAGCGAAACACTCATTAACACATTTACATCACTAATGTAACACCACCGCGTGTCTTAGCCAACTCATTTAACTTAAAACAAAACTAACTTTCAATTACACGAAACTAAACGCTTTTGGCGCTTTTTTTCGCCTTTCGCGCGTTTCAATCTTTTTAATTCCTTTTAACGGGACGGGTGAAGTATTTTCGAATTTGGAACGTCAGCGCGACGGATCGATTTGGTTTTTTTTTAATTAGGCTTTTTATAGGCGCGTTTCGGGTTTTAAATTTGGTATTTTAGTTTTTAGTCGTCTAGATGTCTTTACCGCGAGGTATTCGCTATGAAACTCTTCCCAAGAGCTTGCTGCAAGGAAAAGCATTCACAACACATGGAAGGTTTTCTTCAGTTTTGTCCAAGTGTGGGTGTTCACGTATATATCCACACGTGACGGTGTGTCCAGACGGGGGCTGCACAGCGCATGTGTGTGTGAATTATTTGTCTGTGTGCTTATTTTATGGCTCTGAGTGCATCCCTTTCGAGCTGCATGCGATTTATATGTGTGCTCTTATTTTTTTTCTAAACGGCGCTATTCTGTGTGTACGTTCGCGAAATTTTCGTGTATGGGTGCTCTGTTTTTTTAAGATCGTAGACAGATTTTAAGCCTTATTAGGAAGCTGATAAAGAGGAGTTTTGTGTTAAGGGCCGAAATGTATTTTTCAGTTTTATATCGACGATATGAGAATCGCGGATAGCAAAGAAAACGCAAGAGGAATAAAAAAAATGCATGCATCGTACGTTTTCAGGTAGACACATTTTTCTTTAACCCCTTTATAGGTGTTTTGTTTGTGTGCGTGTGTGCACTGGGGGTTGGGAGGTAGAAGGTGGGGGGCGGGGGACATATAAAAATGATAACGCACCGCAAGACGGCAGCTTTTATGGTTTTTCTTTATTTTTTAAAGGTTTTTTTTATAGGGCGAAGTAAAAATTTCTTGAAAGAATAGTCGGTGTTTTCATAAGGAATCGTCCTTGAACTAAGCTGAAATAATATTGAAATGATACAAAAGATGATAGTTTCATTTGAGATCGCCGATTGCTTTTTCTTGCAAAAAAATACAAGAGAGCAGTTTAATCAACTTCCCAGACACTCTTTACACTATTTTTTTTCCTATAAGTACACGTTGTTTACCAGTAACGTACAGTCGCCATCAGATATATGGGAGCGGCCGAGGTGCTCATAAATATCTGAACACGCACTCTAACGCCATGACAATAGAGGCGTGTTCAGATATTTGTGAGCGCCTTGGCCGCTCGGATGTATCTGATGGCGACTGTGCATATGAAGTTAAATTCTCGAACTGCAAGCTCTCATAAACTAGGATGTGCAATTATCACCAGTCATCTTTTATAGGTACTAATAATCATTTTATTGTACGTCACGATCTTGAATCGTTGTCATTTCGGCTAAATGGCTCAAAAAGACCGTGACTGTACCTGCCTACTGCACAAAATTTAAATGAACCAATATCTAACATAGGTATATCAACTCGATATACCTGTTTTTTTAAATACTACGTCGGTGGCAAACACGCATACGGCCCGCCTGATGGTAAGCATTCTTCGTAGCCTATGTACGCCTGCAACTTCAGAGGAGTTACATGCCAATGTTAATCACTATAACTATGAGATTCTTGTTTTTTTGTTGTTTTGTAATATGTATGTAATAGAAAGAGCATTTCACTCAACATATTCATATCACTTCAAATTTAGTTTTAAAAAAAGCGGCCAAGTGCGAGTCGGACTCGCCCATGAAGGGCTCCGTACATTTATGACGTATTAAAAAAAACTACTTACTAGATCTCGTTCAAACCAATTTTCGGTGGAAGTTTGCATGGTAATGTATATCATATATTTTTTTTAGATTTTTCATTCTGTTATTTTAGAAGTTACAGGGGGGGGACACACATTTTTTCACTTTGGAAGCGTCTCTCGCGCAAACTATTCAGTTTAGAAAAAAATGATATTAGGAACCTAAATATCATTTTTGAAGACCTGTCCATAGATATCCCACACGTATGAGTTTGAAGAAAATTTTTTTTTTTTTTAATTTTATGACGTATTAAAAAAACTACTTACTAGATCTCATTCAAACCAATTTTCAGTGGAAGTTTGCATGGTAATGTATATCATGTCATGATTTATTTATGTTTACATTTAAGATAGCAGTTAAATAATAATTATACCGTGACAACATTATTATGTTACCCCGATTAATACAGGGGTAGTTGGAAAAATAACATTATACTGAACACGATTTAACATTATGTCAAAACACGGTAGTTTTAGCAGGTGGTGGGGACACGGTAAATGTTGGACAGGCTCGTTCACTTGGGTTGAGGCTGTCAAAGAGGAAGCATCGTAATGAACTGGTTAGGTCAGAGTACCTGCAAGTATCCCGATTGCTGTAGTAGTAATAGTTTAGGGTAACCATGCAATAAGAAGCACTATAAATCAGAAGTGTTAACGTACCACTAACCCACATTGGGATTTTGAGATTTATTTTGATTCCTAAGTTTTATGAAACGTAAGTTATAGAAATAAAAAGTATTTTATTTCATGAGTTTAGGACGATTTACATGCTTCAGATATATGTTTTTGGCGACTGCTTGTAAGTAACTATTATATGTATTAGCAATTTAAAAAAATGCATGATGAAGTTGCAGCTAGCTTTAAAACTCGTGAGTAAAAATAGTCATTAAGAAGTATATCTTACCACTTCTTTGCAAGCAACTGAAAACAATAAATTGGCTGGTAGTTTATTGTGATAGATAATGAATTTATGATAATTTAGACAGATAATATTAAATGATTGTTGTAAATCATATGATGGCCCAAGAAAGTTAATTAAATATATATTATGATAATCAAAGTTCCTTTAAGACATCAGTATATGAGGCATCATGACCAGAAATAAATTAGTTTTGTCATTTTCACACATGGAGTAGGTTATGCTTTCCTATATTTTTTTTTTCTTTGATAAGAATTTTTAAAAGCATTTATGTATTTCATTGTTGTACACGTCATGATTTATGTTAAATGCAGCAGTTTTAGTTAAATCTATTCGAAATCAGTGAATTGGTAGTAGTAAAATAGAATACCTCGTTGGACAGCACTAAAATGCGAAATAATAAGTACCTATTTATAGACATATTTTTGTCGAAATAAATACCTACGTTTAATCGTGGCAGTGACAGTGTTATACAGGTGACAGTGTTACACTTGTTATCTGTAAATTTTACTCCAATTTAGCTAAAATTGTATGAGACTCATAGTTTATTTATGCTAATGAAAGCCTTACAGTTGAAAGCGGGCTAGCATAAAAATATAAGTAAATACAGATACTTATTTAAAGTAAGCTAGTGTACAACAACGTAAACAAGCGTTTTGTGTAGTATATACTTATGTAGTTTTAATAACATGAGTAATATTAAGAGGGTAATATTAAGAGTTTGGACGTGAAAGATGAGATAAATAGAATAGCAGATTCATAATGTGAGCGTACATTATGGTAAATTTACATGAGCGTATGTAAATTAGATGATAGTACTTCATAATGAGAGCGTACATTACGGTAAATTTACATGAGCGTATGTAAATTGGATGATAGTACTTCATAATGAGAGCGTACATTACGGTAAATTTACATGAGCGTATGTAAATTAGATGATAGTACTTCATAATGAGAGCGTACATTACGGTAAATTTACATGAGCGTATGTAAATTGGATGATGATAGTTTTTCATAATGTGAGCGTACATTATGGTAAATTTACATGAGCGTATGTAAATTGGATGATGATAGTTTTTCATAATGTGAGCGTACATTATGTAAATTTACTTGAGTGTAAGTAAATTAGATGATGATAGTTCTTCATAATGTGAGCGTACATTATGGTAAATTTACATGAGCGTATGTAAATTAGAAGATGATAGTTTGACATAACGTTCTGACGTTGCATTATCTTATACCTTTGAACGAGCAATTCTTGTATATATATATAGTTTTCTGTGGTCTCGGAAACGGCTCTGGCGATTTCGCTGAAATTTGGTATCTGGGGGTTTTTGGGGGTGTACAGTCGGTCTAGATTAGTCTTGTGTTTGGGAAGGCGCGTGTTTTCGAGTTTTCATGCGTTTTTCTTTCGACGCAGAATGTGGTCGCTGATTTCGTGTTGCTGGCCACTGTCCGTCTGGTCCGGCGGGTTGGGACGTGGACGGCTAGAAACGAGTGTTACGGGTTCGAATCTCGCCCGGTGACTAACCTTTGTTTTTTTTTTATATGTTCAAGTTTATATATAATTTTTAATTTTTATTGTTTTGGACAGGTTTGGTTTGGTAAAAAAAATGAGCTATGTAATAAGAGAAATTGGCAATAGATGGCGTTACTCTGTGACAAGTGCTGTAAGGTTGAATTCGATTGTAAATAATAATAATTGTCAGTTCACATTTTACTTTTTAAGTTTATGTAGATTATCACCTATTATACGCCACCATATTGCAATGGATAGTTGTAGCCGAGCGGAGCTCGGTCGCCCAGGTACTAGTAATTTTAAATGAGCGTATCTAAGAGATCTTAATGAAACATAAAGAGATTTGTTATGGGCTAGAAGCCTGAAATAGACAATCCTTTTTATTATTATTATTATTAATGAGATAATTTAATTGGGTTAAATGACACTATACTTATGTATAATGTGACAATGGATTTTGACAGTGTGTAAATTTAAATGAATTGATTCTAAATCACTTATTTAGTATTAAACGACAATATAGAACTTGGAAAGAAGTTATGATAATTAAACTCATGCAGAGTCTGTGTAAAATTGCTGGTCAATCATATGGTCTACTAGTATGATTTAAAGTTACGCAGGTACACGATATATAATAACAATGTGAGAGAGCATTATGGTAGCTTAACATAAGCGAAGGTAACTTAAGAGAAATTAACTCAAGTTTTTGTATGACAATAATAAATAATATATTTATTAGCATGAGAGCGAGTATTGAGAGTTTGTTGTATACAGAACTATTCAGTGTCAGTGCCAGATGATAGTTTTGTGAAAGACAACAAAGAGCGAAAGAAATATAATTTATAACGAATTTGTTTGTTTCACTGATGAAAATATTTTATCACGTCAGCAGCTCGAACAAGGGTAATTTGCTGCTTAAAAACAGTGAGCAAAATCACACACATCAATCACATTTTGCTCACCGAGTGAGACAAAATAACATTCAAGTGACCTTTAGAGTCGAATGTCATTTCAACGAGCGGGGCCTAATACAAGTTCGGAATATTTGAACAAAAAAAGTGCATACGTAATTCAACGGTATATTGACGGTTTATAATAGACCCCCGAAATAAGTCAGACCGCATCGTTCCAAAACACCCTACGAGTCTTCATTCGTAATAATTAATTAATGAAATAAAAGTTTAAAATTTAATAAAAACACCCTATTTTACGTATTTTATTATACAATCAAAACAAGCACTCGAAGAAATATCAAACTTTGCTTTCTTGTTGTACAAATAACTATTGTTCAATCAAGTTATTTAACTTTTGTTGGACGTGAGAGTGCGTCTAAAATTTGATTATCGATTGACGTGAGCATGCGTCATGGAAGTAGGAAATTTTTTGACGTGAGAGTTCGTCTGAAATATGATTTGTGCTTGACGTGAGTGTGCGTCAAGGAAGTTGAAAATTATTTGACGAGAGAGTGCGTCTTAAATTTGATTTTTATTTGATGTGAGCGTGCGTTTTAAATTTGATTTTTGTTTATCGTGAGAGCACGTCAAGGAAATTGTTTTTTATTTGACATGAGCATACGTCAAGGTAGTTAGAAGTTATTTGACGTGAGAGTACATCTGAAATTTGATTTTTGTGTGAAGTGAGCGTGCGTCAAGGAAAGTAAACATTAAAGTACGTGAGAGTACATCTTAATATTTTATTTTTGTTTGACGTGAGGGTTCGTCACGGATGTTGAGAATTAGATGAAATTGTTTGTTTTTTGACGGAAGTGTACACATTGAAAATGCGAATTATAAAATGCGAATGTGCGAATGGTGAATTCTGTATGACTAGTTGCTAAAGATTTGACTATGGTGGTCGCGAGAACGCGACGGATGTTTTTTTTTAGTCCAAATAAGATGACTAATCTTTTCTTTGATTGTTCATAAATTATATTCTAACGTGACATTGCAAGTAATATTTACAGTATTTAGTACGATGACGAGAATGCAACTGGTTATTGATGGAATGATAATAAAAAAAAAGTAATTTGTAGCTTATATTGATTTTTAATTCCAACAAGCATACGTATGTATTGATTAAACGGAGATACAGAATCACAATAGTGACTTGTGAGAGCTGTAAGTGAAATATGAAAAAAACGGAACGTTTGTAGCGAACGTTCGTTCTCTTGAAATGGTTCATATATTTTTTTATTTTATATATGGTTGAAATTAAAATAACCCTGAGCATACGCCTCAAATTTTGGAGAGATGAATCAAACGAAGGATGAATTAGTGAAATTACACTCTTATGAAGATAAGAATTATAGATTTTTATCGACGCTGGCAGTTTCACGACTGTCGTGTGTGGAGATATACTTACGCGATTTTTTTAGATATAGAATTTACAGTGGCCTTGTGAGAAGAGAATATAAAGTATAAGTGGGTAAAATGTAAGACAGCGTCTTGATTACAAGTTAGATCGAAATTAAGTTTGATCTCCGTTAAATTCTATAATACAGAGTATCAAATATTTTATTTTATGAAATGAAGTAAAAAAAAAAGTATAACAAAACCTAATGGTTTACATCTACCTAATGATAGATGGTAAAATGAAAAGAGAGATAAGTTATACATAGAAAACATATTGTATGTGTGTGAGCATTGTCCGATTGAAATGGTTAATACTATTAATAGATGCTAAAATGAAAAGAGAGACAAGTTGTACATAGAGAACAGATACTGTATGTCTGTGACTATTGTTCGATTGAAATGTGTGTTACAATTAATATTTTTTACAAAAAAATTTGTTAGAATTTGGGGAAGTTTTTCTCTTTTTCTAGGAAAAAACAGTTGTTTGAATTTCGGGTGTTGAGCCAGATGAAGAACGTAATTGAACATGAATGCGTTAAGCAGGAAATTGAAAAGTACCGAGGTACTTAGGTAGGTAAGCAGAAGCCGGTATACTAGAGAAAAAGATATTGAAAGTTTATACGAGATTGATAAATATAACAGAAATTAATTGTCATTTGACGGGATAAAGAGACTTATAATGGATAGACCAGAGCAGTGTGAGTAATCTTTTTGAGAGGTGGACAAAATGCATAGTTAAAATAGAATAGAAATATTTTATTGACAAACTGTGTACAGGTGATGTCATTACAGACTAAAGTATCAAGTTACCCAGTTTGAACATGAAATTAACTACAAGCTAGTAGTATTTTCATAAATGAATTCTGGGTTTTCTTAATGCAACCAATAATTAAGACACGAAACAGTATTGCAAAAGTTTGCTGTAGTTTGTTAGCTTACTTATAGTAGAACAATTCGTGATCTCTTGTGAGTCGATAGTGAAATGAGAAACAGAAACGTAAATCATTATTATTTTAGTTTGGGTCATTACCCAAACAGTTAAAAAAAGAGAGGCGACAAGATAGAGGTATAATAGAAGATTTGAAAATATGATGCCTGAAAAAATTTAACGCATATGTTCGAACAATAGGATAACTAATAAATAAGTGTTGAACGTAGTAAAAGAAAGGAATTATTAAAATTATTGAAAAAAGACAAAAACAATAGAGCAGAGAGATTGGGTATGTTATAACATACAGCTGTTTCTTTATAATTGATATCGAGAGGAATATGGAACAAAATAGGAGTATAGAAAGATGATTGTATCCTATCAAATACTTAAAAGACATGACACGATTGACTGATTCGAGTTAGCTGATGATCAGGAGTTTATCAAATGAAGTGGATGCTAATAAACCTATCCATGTTTAGTTGAGCTTTTGTAAATATTATAGTATACACGTCGCTTTATCGATGTAAAAATAAACTTTTGTTCAATTTAATCCACTCAGAACAACATAGTTGACTAAATGACTACTTATACGCAGTCTTGAGGAAAGATACATGTGTTAGAGTTGTAGCTCCTTTTTAGTATCCAACAAGCTAAATATGATAGTATTAAAAATAGTAAAATGAAATTGTGATAACATTTGACATCTTATATTGGCTATGGAGGTTTAGTGTTTTTGACTGAATTTTTGAGTCGCAAACTCTTGTGACAGCGAGTTCGTGAAATTGATTAAACTTTTGGGATAATTAACTCGATGTTGTTGATGATCAGTATTAGAAGAAATATCTTTATATATATATATATGTGAAATTTTAAATAATTGTTAATTATTTTCATGTTTCGATAGATTAGACGATATTCATATTGCATTTTGAGATATTGTACAGACATTAGACAATAGAGACATTGTTGTATGAGTATATTTTATGCACACGAAGTTCTAACTATCATAATTTTGAAGTAACTTTAATTATTATTCGAATAAAAAGGTGTTAAATGTATAGAAATGCATTAAATAAGAGATCAGAGGTAATTATCATGGATTAAAAGAGATATTCCGTTAAATAAAACTAATTACTATTAATAAAACTAATGAATGCAGATGGACGCATAATGTTGAAGTGATAAGTGCTAACAAATAAACAGTAACAGGATAGTGCCTATATAAGCATATGTATACCTACCTATGGAGATTACCAAAATACCAAATGTTATAGTATAATAAATATGTTTTACTGTACGACTTAAATATAGAACAAATATAGTATAGAGTAGACTTCAGACAGTACAAGAGTATCTCAGGTAAACAGATTTTGAGTAGTCGAGATTGTAAAGTAAACAACAGATCGGACATATTGCAAACGATTTGTTGTATCCATGGGATTTGTGACAAAGGCTAACAAGTGAAAAAAAGTAGGCACTTGAGTGTAGATGATGATAATTGCCCTAAATATAGATTACGTAGGGAAACAGGGAAGATAAAGGAACAATTATTCAGAAAGATCAATAGAGAGACGAATCTTTTGTTTGCAGATTGAATGGTGATTATCTAGAATTGGTTGGAAGTTATATTTACATAACTAACGTTTGAAACTTAGCAAACGCGGTGTTCAGTTCGAACGATTCAATATAATTTGTACTTGTAGTACCTATGGGAGTATGCGTTGTAACAGCATCAGTTAGTAGCGATGTTAAAGTTAGATAATTACGACGGGACAGATAAGATAATTGAGTTGAACGCAAATGTACATGGTCATATTTCGCAAGTTGAAAGTATAAAAATATGATACAGATATCCAGAAAACGTTTTAAACTGCTACGTAGTTCCTGAAATTCAAAAGTGGAAGTAGTAAAAAACGATGTATAATTTATAAAAAAAAAACGAATGAAAAAGAGATGTGTGAGAAAAGAGTGCATAGACGATAGAGATTTGACGTATCTGTAGAGTTATTAGTAGCGTTACAAGGTAAATACGCAATAAATTGTATGTAATAAGCTTAATGAGGATAGTTAGTTAATATAGTATTTACCTGACGATAATAACAAGTAACGCCCAAATAAGCTATAGATATAGGTTTGACAGAACAGTTATTTATTTAATCTTTATTGCACAAAAGAAAACCTTATTTATTAAAAGGCGGACTTAATGCCATGAGGCACATTTGGGGTTATTGTCCTTTTAGTAAAGATATATCTGTTATGGTTTGCTAATTATCATAATTTATATTGTTTACAAAAGTAATACAAGATATTGGAAGAAAAAAAAAAAGCTCGTAGAGGTTTAAGGCAAGATAATATTAATAAAAATGTGAACTTCGATCAATGACATGAACAATATATTATGGCATAGATGTAGTCCTAGAAAAAAATATATATATAAAGAAAAAAATGGATTTTATTGGATATGACAATAATTTGATTTGGTAGTTTCAATCATTGTTTAAATTAAATGAACTTGAGTTTTTAGTATTGACACTTGTCATTTTACATTGATGTCAAAGGCGTATCTAGCAGTGCTTTAGTCACCTTAAAAGCAGTATACGGGAATACGGGAATCTTATGTTAATGTATAAATACAACCAATTATTGAAACTGAAACTTTTGCAAAATGTTTGGCATCCTTTGAAATTTCAAGACACAAAATTTAATTACCTCAAGGACACTTTAGTATCACCCCTAGCAGAGTTGTATAATAGCCTCTGAAAGCGATGTTATTCAAGGTGGCATTTGAATAAAGAAATTGTCGTGTGTTATTGTCATACGAACACCCATTATGAAATGAGTAGTATTATTAACAATCAGAGCAACCTTTTAAATAAAAAAGTACAAAAACTTGAACATTGTTATAGGTATTGTTACCTATAACAATCCAATTATACGTTTATATAAGTTTGACACTTCACGTGCAGATATGGATCCAGAGACATAATATTGTAAATGTGTAAAATTTCAACTGAACTTAATAGTTTTGAGCTGAACACAGGACTAGTGACTATAAAGATTGTCACGTCGACTTCAGAGTTAAAGCCATTTAGGGGTTAAATATTATCTCTAACCTGTTGCTACGTTACGTAACGATTAATACATGAATGGAGTAAGATGAAGTCTACATTAACGCAATGTAGTATAATACAATATTGGGTCAAGAAAGGTTTGATTGTTAAATGTAGAACTGAAACAGATAGTGCTGAAGTCGAACCACTTTTGCCTGTAAAACAACGGGTATTGAATTAAATCAAAGACAAGTTTTAACGGACAGAAGTAATGTTTGTTTTTTTGAGAAAACAAAACAAACTTTATACATAATAAAAACTGAGCTTTGTCTGTTTTTTTTTTTTTTTTTTTTAGTTATACGAAATTAACAACAGGTATTAAGATTTTTCATTAACGTAGCAAAATGCTAATGTCACGGCATAGTAGTAAGTTATATGAACAAGGGGAAACAGAAGACCGAATGTCATGATATTATTTTCATGTATCTCATTATAATTTTATTTAATACATTTCCTGATTATGTAAATGTATCAATTGTGATAAGTTAAGTTTCAATTTACTTCATTAGAAACTGTTTTGACGCTTTAAATAATTTTTCACGGTTGGTGTAAGATTTAAATCGATCTAGCTTTTAGTGAGAAGGTTCGTGCGCCGGAGTCATGCACGAAGTTGGATGGCCGAATGTCATGATTTATTTATGTTTACATTTAAGATAGCAGTTAAATAATAATTATACCGTGACAACATTATTATGTTACCCCGATTAATACAGGGGTAGTTGGAAAAATAACATTATACTGAACACGATTTAACATTATGTCAAAACACGGTAGTTTTAGCAGGTGGTGGGGACACGGTAAATGTTGGACAGGCTCGTTCACTTGGGTTGAGGCTGTCAAAGAGGAAGCATCGTAATGAACTGGTTAGGTCAGAGTACCTGCAAGTATCCCGATTGCTGTAGTAGTAATAGTTTAGGGTAACCATGCAATAAGAAGCACTATAATCATATATTTTTTTTACATTTTTCATTCTGTTATTTTAGAAGTTACAGGGGGGGGGGGGGACACAATCTTTTTCACTTTGGAAGCGTCTCTCGCGCAAACTATTCAGTTTAGAAAAAAAATGATTTTTTTTAAATTTTATGACGTAGTAAAAAAAAAACTACTTACTAGATTTCGTTCAAACCAATTTTCGGTGGTAGTTTGCATGTCAATGTATATCATATATTTTTTTTAGATATTTCATTCTGTTATTTTAGAAGTTACGGGGGGGGGGGGACACATTTTGCCACTTTGGAAGTGTCTCTCGCGCAAACTATTCAGTTTAGAAAAAAATGATATTAGAAACCTCAATATCATTTATGAAGACCTATCCATAGATACCCCACACGTATGGATTTGATGAAAAAAGATTTTTTGAGTTTCAGTTCTAAGTATGGGGAACCCCCAAAACTTATTGTTTTTTTTCTATTTTTGTAAAAAAATCCTAATGCGGTTCATAGAATACATCTACTTACCAAGTTTGAACAGTATAGCTCTTATAGTTTCGGAAAAAAGTGGCGGTGACATAATTGGACAGACGGACATGACGAATCTATAAGGGTTCCGTTTTTTGCCATTTGGCTACGGAACCCTAAAAACAACAATATTAATTGCGTACCATCCCTATATTCACATATTACGTAATACGCAACGCTTCAAGGTTCAGTTATGTTCGAAAAGTGTATACGAAATCAGACTTTGTTACAATTAATGTAAGGTTTAAATTAAAACAAAAATATAAATAAGTTTTTGGCGAAAATTTAATTTTTGGTACAAGCTTTTATCGCTGACTGTACTTTTTTTCACACAGGCAACTAATACTCATAGAGACAATTCTAAAAACCCCAAACACGATTTGGTTGCGTTGTTTTATCACAGAGTTCCTATGGCTACCTCCTGTCTCCATCATCAGATCAGCTTGATGGTACCATAATATCGCATTGTTACCCGACTTACATATGTATGCAAATTTTCAGCTTCATCGGAAACTGGGAAGTGGGTCAAATTTAACTTGCAAGATTTGTCCCATACATATTAACAGGGCAAGGTAAATAAAAACTTGTGAAAATAAGGGATTTTTATTTATAATACAAAAAAATATGCCCCAGGTGAGGATCGAACTCACGACCTTAAGATTATGAGACTTACGCGCTGCCTACTGCGCCACTGAGGCTGTGGATACGACCGTCAAATTAACTACTACTTTTGGATCTACCCTAAAGCGCGTTCTACGTTTTTCAGATGCCTCGGTAAGTAACGAAACTTGAGAGGGGGCGTAAAGTCCTGACTACGAAATCCGACGTACGGTTTGGCCTAGTGGGTAGTGACCCTACGAAGCTGATGGTCCCGGGTTCAAATCCTGGTAAAGGCATTTATTCGTGTGATGAGCATGGATATTTGTTCCTGAGTCATGGGTGTTTTCTATGTATTTAAGTACTATAAAATATATACTTTTGAATATAAATTTTAGAGATTTATCTGTATTTGGAAAAGTTATCCGGAATATCAGATACTTTTGGTGCGTTGTTTCATCCGCTGCTATTGATGCTGACTGTACATACATTACTAACAGGGCCAGTTAAACAAATGCTTGTAATTAGAGATGTTTGAAGATGCATTCGTCTATTACTTTGATTAAGTACTGATTATGCAAATTTGTCTATTTGTTTAACTCGGGTGAAAGGTACCATTTCATCCTTTGGTTAACAATCTACTATACTAATCGTTCCAGTTTAGCTTATTGTGACGGAAGGGTCACTACGGAACCCTACACTGAGCATGGCCCGACATGCTCTTGGCCGGGTTTTTATTATTTAATTGTATTGATTATTTGATGTACCTAGAGATCAGATAATGATCAATTTGTAACGTTTAAATAAAGATTCGGGATATATATAAATAACTAGAAACAATTAAAATGTGTCAAGCGAAATTGAAACTTAAAGTCCTCCGCCTTCCGGTTCAATTTCCATGTTACGAGTAAACCAACATTTTCATGTGTTCAGGAAATATTTTCGACAATCATGTTAATCAGTTTTTACAAATAACTAAAGGAACTCACTATTTTACCAGCTGGGGTTTGAACCCACGACCTTCAGTTTGGAGGTACTTCTTATGGCTCCTCTACACGATGCCCCAGTGTTGGACCAGCGAGATGGCCGGGCGACAGTGATAGCTCCTCTACGCGATGGCCCAGCGCTGGACCAGTGATGGTTGAGAGCACGCTCTACGGAATGGGCCATGTGTAGATGTGTACGCACCATCGCTGGCCCACTACCTTTGTTGTGCAGACGAAAAACCGACACAGTGGCCATTCCATCGCCATCCCGCCGCGCTATAAGCCATCTGACACCACTACCCTGTCTACACTCTGGCCCATCTTAGTGAACGAGTATGAAGGCCCATCGTGTAGAGGAGCCATTAACCGCGCAGCAGTTTAAAATAAAACTAGATAATCTTATTACCTACTAAATTTACCATCCAAGACGTATTATTTTACAAAATATTTCACAATTTTGCACATCAAGCTACCCTTTACAATAACCCACCTCAATTTTCTAGACGAAGAAAAAACACTGCAGCGAACGCAAGCAAAAAGTATATATGTAGTGAAATATAGGAAAAATATAAAATACGGGTAAAAAATAATATGGGAGCAACAAAAATAATTCTCAAGACGACGTTCCCAGGTGTGCGTGGGTGTGCTTGTGTGCGGGACAATGGAAGGGTTGGAGACTCCTTACTTAGCAATTGATATTTACTATAAGGGGAAAAAAATTAACAATTTTATAAAAATATATAATTATTTGTATTATTAGAAATATAAACAATACTGTATAAATTATAAACTGTGAACTGAAATACACTGTTGAATGCGCTTTTGACATCAGTTACTGACTGTGATAATATGTTGGCGATGGACGGCTGTGTGCAGTGAAAGTCTGAGGTTTTGTAAGAGAATAGATGATAGTTGTTGAACTGTAATAATTTAGTCTTAACTTTCATGGCGCATTAGTTACAACTGTATTTTCATTAAAATAAAATAATAAATGTAGGAAACAAATCGAGGCCTCCATTGCGCCGTAAGTCCTAAAGGGATTGCATTTATTTGGAAGAATTAACAGGGATTTGGCTTGGGAATATTGTATTTATTTGAGAACATAATGCATTTAATTGTAAATATTTATAGCTACAAACCCAACTTTCCTTAATTTTCATTTCAGACACTGACATAGTCAAAAGTGACGTTTTTGTTAGAGAAATTTGCAATGTTTCAGCTGGCTGTAAGTAGGTACATGACTGAAATGAAAAACCATATCGTATCTAAAGCAAATTTTTGACGTACTTATGTTAAAAATCGAATCGGGCCGCTAGGCTCTTCGAAACATGTCGCACGTAGTGACTAAAAAAGGCGGCCAAGTGCGAGTCGGACTCGCCCATGAAGGATCCCGTACAATTTATGACGTATTAAAAAAAACTACTTACTAGATAATATACTCGTAGTTCAAACCGATTTTCGGTGGAAGTTTGAATGTACATCATATATATTTTTTTAGTTTTATCATTGTCTTATTTTAGAAGTTACAGGGGGGGGGGCAAACATTTTACCACTTTGGTAGTGTCTCTCGCGCAAACAATTCAGTTTTGAAAAAAATTATATTTAGAAACCTCAATTTCTTATTTTGTGTGAAAATCTCAGTGCGGTTAACAGAATACATCTGCTTACCAAGTTTCAACAGTATACTTCTTATAGTTTCGGAAAAAAGTGGCTGTGACATACGGACGGACAGACAGACAGACATGATGAATCCGGATAAGGATCCCGTTTTTTGCCATTTGGCTACGGGACCCTAAAAACACGAATAAAATTATTATAGTATTATTATGGGTCACGGGACCTTGAGGGTTCCAATTACATTTATTAAATTTATTTTCGCGGAAGTATGCAAAAGCAATCAGTACCTATATACGGTGTTTATTTTTAAACTCCGTTAACTTCGGGGTATGGCTAAGTACATTTATATATAACTTTTACAGTACATATGCCTACTTTATCGCACTAGTGCGAAAATTAGCATATTACGTTACTGTGCCGAACATTTAAAGGGCCATATGTACTGTAAAACGTTGTACGATACATGTGCGAATAGGTAATTCGCAACTCGTGTCGATTTAAAACACTCCCTTCGGTGGTGTTTTAATTTATCGCCACTCGTTTCGAATTTCCTATTTTTCGCACTTGTATCGTAATATACTATTACTGAATGACATATTTTTTTTTGTAAAAAGTATTTAATAGCGTTGTGGTAACACGAGCATTACATTTAAATCCACCAAACAATTGAAAACTACGACATATCAATAATATTTCGATCGTCCGAGATAGTACTTGCGTTTAGTAGCAAATATATAAACTCATACTATACACTAATCAGTATATACACAGGCCCTTATAGGTATCATTGATTATTTCAAAAATGAAGTTAATTAGAATACCGCTTTCATTGTCAAAGTTATTTAATTTAACCTCAGGAATACACCCTTGAAATTAACGGACTTTAAAAAACACCGTGCAGGTTCCACAAAACCAAAACTTTGCAGATTTGTTACAGAATTGGCAACATATCCTTAGAGTTGGAAGCGTTCGTAGGCTATGGACATTGCTTATTCGGAGTTATTTTGCTATACATGTATTAGACATTTTTTTATATGCTTTTATCCCAAATCTATAAAAAATAAAACATTTAACAACCTATCGCTATTCCACAGTTTTCCTTTTAGCTATTCCTAGACCGAATAGGACGCATGTGTGGGGCACCTCCGAGCATAGACCACCGATGTCAGAAGGGAACACTAGCTAGATGTGACAAAAAGTCGAAATCGTATCGCGACTTTAACAACTTATAAGTCAGAGTCATAAAACTTGTTTTTAACTAGTGGCTCTGTGAGCTGTAGACCTCGCGATAAGATCGATAAGCTTAAAAAAAAATAACAATAAATACTTCGTTGAGTCATTATCATAGCGTACTCACAATGATCTTAAGTGCCATAGACACTAATGGCACTTTTTCATAGAAAATTTAGAAAATTTATTTATATATTTATATTTATTTATTCCTTAAATTAACACTTACAGTCAAGCTACACATGTTAAAAGGAGTGACATTATATACGCATTGATACTAACAATTTACTTACTGCTAACTATACATTGATTTTGACTTAAGTCCTTTATACCAATTTCCACCATTCTGAACAATAAAAATTCTATCTAACTACTGAACCTGCTCACAAAATTTCTCACGATTCGATTGAGGATTGCGACCTGTAGAGGAGAACATACGGACATACGAAAGCAGTTTGTCGGTCTAAATTTCTCCGTAGTAATTTGTATGGGAATTTCAGTTGCAAGTCGGCGCGGGTTCCTGTTACAGGAATGACCTGATTTTTTTTCAGGGTGTTTTTGGGGTAGTATCATTATATTTATGGGTTATGTGTTGTTCTTCTTCTTCTTCCTCGCGTTGTCCCGGCATTTGTCACGGCTCATGGGAGCCTGGGGTCCGCTTGACAACTAATCCCAAGATTTGGCGTAGGCACTAGTTTTTACGAAAGCGACTGCCATCAGACCTTCCAACCCAGAGGATAAACTAGGCCTTGTTGGGATTAGTCCGGTTTCCTCACGATGTTTTCCTTCACCGAAAAGCGACTGGTAAATATCAAATGATATTTCGTACATAAGTTCCGAAAAACTCATTGGTACGAGCCGGGGTTTGAACCCGCGACCTCCGGATTGCAAGTCGCACGCTCTTACCGCTAGGCCACCAGCGCTTCAATGGGTTATGTGTTGTTAATTTTAAAAATCGCAAATTAAGGGACACCCTTTTTCAATTCCTAACTGATTTAATATTTTGGGTGTCATGAAGATCCGCCACTGCAACTCTAAAGACCCGCATTCAGCTCGCGAAGAAGGCATACTTAAATCCTAATCCTTAGTCTCTTCTAGCGATACCTTATGTCTTAGTCGCCGCACACACGCGGACCTCAGTGTATGTTACGGCAAACCGAACTCATATCGTACTTACGTCCTTTTACTGCGAAACCTAACTGTACACTTGCTGCCAAAATAAGAGACGGTAAGAAAACAAAAATTATGAGTTAATTTTTTACTAAGGGGTCATTTTATTTAACCCTTTATAGAGCAGATCTTTATATTTTATGGCATAAATATATATAACATCATCTTTTTTGTATTTTTTTCTTATGCTGAATTACTAGGACTTTGGGACTTGAATCGTGTATTTAAATATTTCTTTACACAAACTGTGAATCATTATTATCAGTAAATTAAATTTCACATTTCGTTAAATCAGAAGTGCAAAACCAAAATATCCCCAATTGATGAATATATAATATCAACATATCTTAAAGCCTTCGAAACTGTAATAAGTCAGAATTTGCAAAAAAGGAAATCTTCTTTAACATCTGTGTAGATTAACTGCATCTTTTTTGCAAAAGAGCAATGAAGGACCCTTGTGTCCACTGATGGGATTGAAGACAGAGCCGTTAAACTAACCGATTTAATAATTGTTTTTTTAGTCTTGCTTTGAAGAAACAAGATCACGCAACACAATTTTCGTTTTGTAATCAAATGGTATTAAGTGAAAATAAGCTTTTTTACAAACTTTACTTGGTATAAAAGATTGCAAATTAAGATAACACAACTAAATAAGATAAATTTGTGCCCTAAAAAAATTGCCGAACTCATTGAGTAATTCAAAAATGTCTGAACTTAAGCATAAAGAAATCAATTTTGATCAATATCCTAAACACAATTTTGTTGTTACTAACCTGTTGGCCGGTGTAACACATAGTTCACAAATCTCAATTTTTGTTTAAGCAGTGAGTAAAAAGGTACTGTATGTACTAAGTAAAATATAAGTAAGTATGTAACTATTCAATAAACATCAGTTATTAACGAATAACAAGCTATTTTAGTTTAAATCTAAATTTTAATTCTTTTAAACCATTTTAAACTTTGATATCTTTTTTGTCCCGATGTGCCCAAGAAAAGCGTTGTAGCGTCAGAAATTTCATGGAATATTTTATGAATTTATTTGAAAGATTTTCTCGACTCGCGACCACTGTATAGTTGTTGTAGAAGTTCATTTATGGCTTTATGGACTCCTTATATACTCCTTTAAATTCTAATGTTTCCTCACGATGTCTTCTTTCACCGAAAAGCTAGTAGTAAATATCAAATGATATTCCGTACATAAGATCCGAAAAACTCATCGGTACGAGCCAGGATTTGAGCCTACGGCCTCTGAATTGAAAGTCGGACGTCAGATCCACTCAATCGGCTTTCCTAAACTTGAGGCGCCACTTTGTTCGCGATAAGCGTCGTCACTGGACAGGCCCAACTCCTTCCTCTCCAGACATTCGCCAGCCTGGTAGTTACTGGCCTGCCCCTTCCTCCCTTTGCTGCGGCCATGGAGAGGCACTTCTTCACATAAAACCAGGGTTTTAAAAGTGACTCAGGCAACCATAACCATGGCAACGAGTGACAAGAAGAAGTTGAGTCACCCGAATATACAATAATTTTAATTTTAATTTTAAATAAAAATTAAATTTCTTTGCTATCCCTCCCCCTACCTTCCTTCTATAACTTATAGTTTCGGATAATGCATTAGGGAACTTCTTTATGGCTCCGAACATACATATTATATGTATGTATGTATGAGTTATTTTTATTTGAACGCCCGCCATTGTTGCCTCTAGAGGCTTCTAGAGGATTATAGAAGGAAGCAACGTTAAAGAAGTAAAATATCATATCATAATCATATCATATTAACTTTAACACATTATTATTAACTTCACTTTGTAACTACGTGAAAAACTAGCTATAAACTAGCAGTTTGCCCCGATACAGGATACCAGAAATTTATTGATAAAAGTCAATATTTTACAGGTCAATTTGAGGTAGGTACATACTCAACTAATACTAGTAGGTACAGCATTGTTTGGATAAATGTCACTTATTATAAAATAAAAAAAACATGTTTAAAGCAGAACAAATACATAATCAGTATTCAATAGGGTCGCATATATCTTTCAAGTCATCATTTTATTTATAAGGTAATAAATTAGAAATGTGTTTATATATAAATTACTTACCCGAACAGAGAACTCGCGGTTCGCCAAAAATATAGATCAATTGAATGCACCTACTTAGTCGGCAAATGATCGAAAACCGCGTGCGATTTATAGCATAAATGTGTAAACCGAGCACTTTCATTTGATACCTAACTCGACCATAGTTTCTTGCAAATAAGATGACGAGAATAGCAAGACCCCTCACAAATAGCTTTTTGGCCTTCTAAGCTCTTCTAACTCCAGAACTCCTTGATCGAGCCTGCTCATAATTTAATGACTAAAATATAAAGCCCTCAACTGCACGTTTTTCCAATTTCATTTAATTTAGAACAACTTCACTTAAGTTATTGTCCATCAAACTGTCATCTGATAGTTCAGCTTAAAAACACTGAAATCCCGGGACGTGCCCCTAGCCAGCCATGTGTTCAAAGTTGAATGTAAGAACTTCACTTCACTTCGCTCACTCGTTCGGGAAATTCTTGCATGTCGATTTTAACCTAGGTATTTCTAATAGCCAGTTTACCGGGTCCAGGCGGTCTTTGGCCATATGGATCTCCAAAGTACGCCCTCCAGACTGCACGGTCTTCACCCATCTGGACTACGTGCCCGAGCCATCGGAGACACAGAAACGGTTTTGGACAAAGAAGTATGGCGGTCTTTAGTATCGGAGGCCAAGATCGACTTCGGGTCGCTGCGTCACAGCAGTAAATGCACCGGGTGGCTTGTAACAGGAGCAATAAATTAAACTGTAGGCTGTACTGCTCAAACTACCCAACATTTGTTTTAAAAATAACTTGTGTTTTGATATTAGTACACTTTAAGATGAAATAGAACGACCACCCCGTAACCGTCTTTTCATACAAACGTAGTCCCCATTTTCCTCTATGGATATTAACATTATTGAAAATATTTTACACAATTTGATGGGTTTTAATCATAGCTATGCCTGACTGTTTGATTTCTTTCAAATTTTTAAATATTATAAGAGTTAGGAGCATGTATAAATTTGTATGGAACCTGTTTTTCGCTCCTAACTATTATAATAATTTAAAAAAAACCGGCCAAGTGCGAGTCAGACTCACGCAACAAGGGGTCCGTACAAACCTGTAGGTATATATTATTGTATATATATATATATATATATATATATATATAGTCCTCCATGTCGTATCCGACAACAGCGACCTTTACAATTTCCTCTGATGAGCACGTATATGGCTCGCGAAACCGAATTTAGTCTTAAATGCCCGGTCGCACTGTACACAATAAAGCTGCCCTTGGTCGTTATACGTGTATGCGTTGGACGGTTTAGGTCGAGACTTACGTTGAAGAAGGATATTATTGTATGATGTAACTAAAAATGTACGGTTTACGGAATTTTTCCTTTATCTGTCCTATAAGACGTTGCTTCGTACCACATTTCAAGATTCTGAGTTCACGATAAGTACCTTGTAGGTTTTGATTCCCTTGCGAGTGTCGAAAATTTGCGGAAATTTGTGGCATTAACGGCTGTATCTTTTGATTGCGTTGGCTTAGAAGAAGGGACAGTAGACCTGAGTATTTGATATGAATTCCAGCTTGATACCTCCACGCGTTCCTAAGAAAAATGGTTTTGTCAGACAGAGAGACGAACGGACGGGCGGACAACGAAGTGATCTTATAAGGGTTCCGTTTTTTCCTTTCGAGGTATGGAACCCTGAAAACGAAAAAAATCTAACGGCCCGACCGTCGCTTTCATAGCTGTGGCTAAAATACACAAAATTCTGTTAAAATATTTTCCATTATATCAATATCCAGGCAGGAAATAGAGGACGACGTTTGTATGGAGAATCGATCGCTTGATAGGTGCACGTTCAACTTGCCATGTATGTCCATACAAACTACACTAATCCGTTATAAATCGCCACAAAAAACCGTTACATTTCCTCACCTCGCATTTCATAATCGATCACTAAAACGATTAGTTAATCACAACCGAGTGGATAAGTAATTAGAACAATGTAGTGTTTTTGTTAAAACAGTTGACGGTCGGGGGCAATTGGGGAAGAATATTCACCGAAAACGACCAAATTGCAGGATGCAGGGCGTCGCTTGTCGGTCGTGGGATAGGCGCAAGCGAGAATGAGCCAGTAAACAAATTTAGGAATTAATTGGTATTGCTTTTTGATAATTTAGTATTTCGAAGTACCATTTTGTTGCATAACAACCAGATTATTCTTCAAAAATTTTACTTAAGCACTAGACTGTAGACAGACACAGGACTGGCTACTAGGTCTAGGTATAGACGGTAGAATGTAATGTGCCATCAAATAATTACGGAATACTTTTTAAATAATTTCAGAAAAGGTGGATGCAACTTTAAACAACTAATGATTCCTTGGTTAGGTAGACATTATGGAGGAAACGCCCGATGAGGTGGTCAGATGAGAATCGCTCACACATGAAACTAGTAGAGTAAATAACTTGCAACGTGTAAGTATCAATTAGGTAATAAATATTTGGGGACAATGTTACACAGATCGACCTAGCCCCAAACTAAGCAAAGCTTGGGCTCTAGGCAAATACATACCTATAGATACTTACTTATACATAGAAAACACTAATGACTCAGTAACAAATATCTATGTTCGTCACACAAATAAATGCCCTCACCGGGATTCGAACCAGAGACCATCGGCATCATAGACAGGGTCAGTACCTATTAGGCCAGACCGGGGACTAGGTAGGTACTTGTTAAAATTAGTATCATCTGCAACATAATAAAGTCATGTATTTATGATCTATAATTGAGTAAAAAAATAACGTTTACATTTTACAAACTGTAATCGTTATAAGAATTGTTGTGAGCTAATAGCACTGACATGATGTATTCCGAAATTATCGGTTATCAATACATTCAAGGGTTCCCCGTTTATTTGTAGACATTGTCTTCTTTTTCAAAATAGGAGATGTTTTTTTAATAAAGAAGAATAAAATATTTTCGCTGGCTACGTATATCAAAAATATCAGTTACATATACTTTTCATAAAGTGTGATTGTGTCCCAAAAGCAAGATGTTGCCGATACTCCCATCAAACAATTAATCATGCTGACTGCATGTTGCATGACTCGGTCCCCGCGTAACTATGGCGTAACCGGTAAGCGGCGCAAAAACGTTTAATATCGTGTATTGAAAGTTAAGTGCTGCTATAAAGCGCGCCCTGAGCGGTGTCTTCCGTCTTGTCTTTAGGACTGTTTGCTTTGACACATATCTTCATATAGTTTTTTGTCAAAAATTCCTTTTTTGATACAAGCTTTCATCGCTGACTACTTTTCTTTCAACAGACAGCTACTCATCGAGACAATTATTAAAAACCTAAACGTAATTTGGGTGCGTTGTTTTATCACAGAGTTCCTATGGCCATCTCCTGCCAACATCAGATCAGCTCGATGGTACAATAATATTGAATTGTCATCCAATTTACATATGTATGTGAAGTTTCAGCTTAATCTAATAATGGTAATCGATTTAGCTTGCAAGATTTGACACGAACAGCATTTTATTCATCACTCTCCGTTTTTTTCGTCGGTTAAAACATAGTTTTACATGACAATCACAATTTTTCATATTTAAAACTATTTATAGCTAAGTTACATAATATAACATCAGCCTATTATAATATTAGTTATAACATATGTCAGGTGGCTACAATTATTATTCAGGTTTTTTTTTATATGTAACAAACGGTCATACAATAAATATTATTAGAGTTTCTTCTCTTAATCTAGACCTAAATCCAATCCATTTTTGTTACACATATCTTTTTATTTAATTTATTGTTATTTATAGCTTTCGCTGTTTACAGTGCTTATAATTTATGAATAATTAAGTCCCCTGTAGGATCTGGTGTTCAGGAGATCTCTCGAGACCGCCCAGTGGTGACCTAATCATGGTATTTATATCGTCTTTGCCATCACTCTCATCGAGGTAAAGACTTAAGCCAGAAAAGAACCCTCAAGACCCAAAAAGCTATCGCCCTATAGCACTTTTGAGCTGCGTATATAAAGTCCTTGAAAGGCTGATTTATACCCGTATAAGACCACTTATAGACAATGTCACTCCGGTAGAACAAGCAGGATTCCGCAGCGGACGAAACTGTACAGACCAAGTACTTTCGCTAACAACCCACATAGAAGCGGGTTTCCAAAATAAACAAAAGACCGTCGCAGTTCTTATTGACCTGTCAGCTGCGTATGATACTGTGTGGAGAAAAGGCTTGATGTACAAACTTATGAGAACGGTGCCATGTAAAAGAATGGTGGGGTTGATCAACAATATGCTAAGTAACCGTGAATTCACCGTTCGTCTTGGTGATAAGCAGAGTCGTGTACGATCACTCAACAACGGACTTCCGCAAGGCTCTGTTCTAGCCCCGCTTCTCTTTAACTTGTATACACATGACATCCCCGTAACCACCAGTCGAAAATTTATGTATGCAGATGATATTGTAATTACCAGCCAAAGTACCCACTTTGAACCATCGGAAGAGATATTAAACAAAGACTTGGGCATGCTGGAACGATACTTCAAGAAATGGCGCCTGGTCCCAAACGCTAGTAAAACAGAAGTAACAACATTCCATCTCTGCAATAAAATAGCCAAGTACCAACCTAATATAACTTTCTCGGGTAAAACTATACAGTACAATCCGACGCCAAAGTATCTGGGCGTGACCCTCGACCGCAGCCTTACGTATGCGCCACATATCGAAAAGCTGGGTAAGAAACTACAAACCCGAAATAATATCCTGCACAAGCTATCGGGTACTACCTGGGGAGCAAATGCTGATGTCCTTCGAACCACCTGCCTCAGCTTGGTCTATTCCACAGCAGAGTACTGCGCGCCGGTGTGGCTTAACAGTGCGCATGTGCATCGGGTGGATGTGCAATTGAGACAAGCTATGAGATGCATAACAGGAACCATCAAGAGCACCCCCGTAGAGTGGCTACCTGTGCTGAGCCATATAGCTCCTCCGCACTTAAGAAGGCAACATGCTCTGACCCGGGAAGCTCAGAAGATTCTAGCCAAACCAAATCTACCCGCCTACAATGAGTTCAAGAGACCTCCACCCAACCGGCTGAAATCACGTCAACCGCCACATAAAACTGCCTCAATACTTTTAAACACCCCCTTCAACATTAATGAGAGATGGACCCAAGAATGGAATGAGAACTTGCCTACCAACCTAGGGACAAACATCAACCCTACAGAAAAACCTACAGGGTTCTCACTACCCAGACGAAGTTGGTGCCAGTTAAATCGATTACGAACCGGTTGGGGTGGATGTCGAGAGTTCCTACACAGATGTGGCTGGAGAGAGTCGCCAGCATGCGATTGTGGAGCTGCGGTGCAGAGCATGGACCATATTATCCGCGAATGCCCACTCACCAAATACCAGGGCAACCCGGCAGTGGACTTGTTCACCCTGGACAACAATGTCACCCAATGGATCCAGCAATTGGGCGTACTGCTGTAATAAATATACCTACCTATATTTCATACATATGAATGAACGATTGTATTTTTTCTTTGCCATACGAATAAATAAAAACTCTCATCGAGGTGATCATTAGATCAGAATTGTCCAAAGTTATTAGGCACTTTCCTGAGACAAGTCCTGTTCAGTTTACTTTGTCAAATTATGGAATTATTTACCATCTTCTCTCCGACATTGTCAATCTGTCGCATCGCTAAAGTCGAATTTAAAAATATATGGCATTCGGACGAAACTCAAGATTCCTAGATTAAGACGTGGACGGTATTATACTTTTGCAATTATATAACCCCTTTGTGTACATGGGCGACGGTAATAGCCTTCATCAGACGATTTAACTGCTAGTTTACCACCTATACTCGTATCAAAATATTTGTTTGAAGTATTGTAAAAATTGTTTGCATTTATATACGATTTTTTTTTGTATTTAAAAAGTGCATTAGCTTCGTATTTTGATATGTAAATTAAGGAAACTATAGGTCTATTTACTGCTGCTGAATCTACTGATTAATGTTATTGAATGATTGTTTGTTTCTCAATAAATAAAAAAAAACGCGTCAAGCGGCTTCTATATCATTTGTTTTGTTTGTGTGTGTCTTTTAAACATGCATTGTCTAATCGAACACGTCACAACTACATACAACAGCCGACTTACTTAAGTTTTTTACCTATACTGTAATTGATTCGTCTAACCCTTACACGTTTTAAAACCTGATTACGAGTCATACATGATGAATGAATGAAGATCTTTATTGCAGGCAACTAGTGGCCCATAGATAAATACCAAACATATCATAGATATTATAAGAATATATTATAAAACTAAACACTATAAATCGCTACGCATCGCCGCAGTGTCAGGGAGCCGACCGTGGAACCGCCGAAAGTTGATCCTTCGGCCAAACTACTAATACTAATATACTTACATACCACTTTCATTCATAACATCCATTGCCACATATATATATTGCGTTAATACGCATGTTGCACCGAACGGAAATCTCTCTTAATCCAACCCGAATCAACCAAATTACAGCTAGATACAAGTTACAACATAATCCCAAACTAAAACAAATGAACCTAATAAAGACAAAATGAGACCAAAGTATAAGAAACTTTAATGACCACCGATTCGTTCCGACCAGCTTCCGTTACAAGATTCAAATTTTTTCCGTTTTTTTGAGTTAATGGTTTTTTGTTCTTGTACTTATTGTTTTCGGGGCGTCTGATCTTTAATGATGTTGGTGTAATACGGGAGGTAATGAAGTGGGTTGCGAAATCAGTTTTGAGATTAAGCGCGGAGCGTGAGTAATGGTTTTTGAATATGGGTTTTCTTGTTGGTTCGTGTTCTACTGAAATTACAAGAAACCCTTATAAAACATTTTTTTAATCGGGACATTCTTAGTCTTACATAAATTGACTAAGTCCCGCGGTAAGTTCAAGAAGGCTTGTGTTGAGGGTACTCAAACAACGATAGAAAATATACAAATAAAACGCCCATGACTCAGGAACAAATATCTGTGCTCATCACACAAATAAATGCCCTTACCGGGATTCGAACCCACGACCAACGGCTTCATAGACAGGGTCATCCACTAGACCAGAACTATCGTCAAATTTTGTTATATAAGAGGAAACATTAATAAAAGTATATCAGTACTATTTGGATCGTTAATGCAAGACAGGTTGTAAACAAGACAATTTCTTTTGAATAAATTACAGTCAACCAATTTGAATCCTAGGCCACTATAGAACCTTGTCGCTTTAACTACTATACTATACGAGTACATGACATGCATCACTCAATAAGCACTGTCGTAGAAGTCACTATGACATGGTTCTATAGTGGCCTAGGAATCAAATTGGTTGACTGTACGTTCAATTAATTGTTTGATCGTTATTATGAAATTTTAACTTCAAAATATCTTTACTTTTGTTCAGTTACTTAATGACTGGGAAGATTTCTTTGGCCAAATTCTGTACAGATTTTGCAAACAAAAATTGTGAACCACATCATAAACGTCATATTCCTATAATATGACATTTAAACTGACAATCCCACACTCTATTTTGTCAAATTTGGTGAAGAGTTAAGACGGACTCTAGGTATGTACCTCTCTTTTCGGAGCCTATCTAAAACGCTTAAATCATCAGAACGAGCACCCTGATTGCCGTGAGCACCGTCCATCCGGTGCATTTGCGGTCGCTACTGCACCGCAACGATATTGGTTTACTCTGTAATTCCACGGATGGAATCATTCTGATGACTTTGGTTAAAGGGTAAGTGGTATGTTCTGATTATCCTGGGGGCCTATGTTCGTATTTGTCGCGTGACAGAGATTATGTGTAGTGTTTAGGTATATGAAAGACATCTATCTACATACATCATCCTAAAGTTTTTTGTGTTTTTAAGGTATTTTTGATAGACACTTGTTTGATTGACAATGCTGTGAAATAATCTGTTCCCAGTAAATTTGGGAAGGCATAGTAAACGGCCCTATGATGGGACTGTCACCAGTAATAGGATGGTATGGATAAATCCTGTAAAACAAGTATCAGTTTTTGAACGCAGGCAACATTTTACCATAAACAAGAGTCAAAGAGCTGCTTAAGTTTAATGTTTCATTGATATTTGTTATATTGAAAATTAATGGCGTCATACATCCCATGACTGGAGCAAAAAACCATAGTTTTAATTTGTTAATAATATTGAAACCAATTGCAGTAACTTTCATTAAATACATCTAAAACATAAAGGACGAATAGGACATTCAACTTTTTACGCATAAAGACATTTTACAGGTGTCGGTGAATATCAAAAACACTCCAAATTTTCTTTTACATGATTGTGCCGTTAACATATAGGCCAAAGCGATGCCGTCAATAATACAAAATTAAGTAAATGATCTAATATCATTTACTATTGACAACAGCCGATTATTTTTCTTTGATGAAACATAAATACAAACAAGTTTTTTGTCAAAAAACATTTACATTTAAGATTTTTATCACCGAAGAGTTTTTGTTCTTTAAAAAGTGAGGGTTCGCTTGTCTATGATAAATGAGAAATTTCCGCAAAAACAACTAACACTAAGAAAAAGCCAACCCAACACCAAAAGCCAGTTAAAATACAAGTTAACCGACCATTAAAGGTGCAAACTTAACTTAAAGCTTAATAAAAAAGCACAAAGCGCACACATATCATAAACGTCAGTTAAAGAAACATCGCGAAATCATCTCTCACCATAACTCACTACTAAAACATATACTATTTGTTTAAAATGTAAAGATGCGAGTCCAAAACCAAAAGGCTGTTAACTGGATCTGTATTCGCAAATGCTTACCAAGCGATTGCCTCAGTATCACCAGGTAGAGTTCTAATGGCTCCTCTACATGAAGGCCCAGCGCTGGACGAGCGAGATGGTCATGCAATGATGATGGCTCCTCTACACGATGGCCCAGTGCTGAGCATACATGGTTGAGAGCACGCACTATGGAAAAGTTTAAATAAATAAAAACCTACACTGTGGCCATCCCATCGCCATTCCGTCGCACCAATAAGCCTTTCAAGATCACTACCCTCTTAACACGCTGGCCCATCTTAGTGGGCCAGTATGATGACCCGTCGTGTAGAGGAGCCATCAACCATCGCATGGCATTTGTTTCTTTTATTCATTTTTTTATCGTGTGGATAAGAGCGGCGTCCATCACACGACTCACGATAGATATGATGTCACTGTAAATTTTGAATTGAGTTGTGTATCTACTTGCAGACCTATACTTGCAGAATATAAATTTTGAATTTTGACTGTTGTTTTTAAAGTTCAGTTCGCTAGGGATATAGGTACGTATATAATGATGTGTTCGCCAGTACCAACCAGTACTGTCTAACAGACGTTTGACGGACAAATCTGTCAATATTTGATGTGTCAATGTCAATGTTTGATTTGTCTGCTTTTCCGTAAAGATCTGACGGACACAGCTGCATGAGAACGTATATCTTTAACAAATGCTGCTCCAGTCCACTACTCGCTACACCCAGTATCCGCGAAATAAAACCCCATTGGAGTTACGACATTTCAGACTGGGCAGGTCGTAAGCTGTCAGAATGATGGTGACGGTTTTACGAGACTAACGAGCCTTGTGAACGGGTAGACAGGGATGTGGGATTTTGACGCGCTTTTATTGTCTGGAGAGATTTTTATTCAATACTATGTACTAGGTGTCAGAGTCGGAATATTTTAAACCGACTTCGAAAGTGAAAAGGATCTCTATACGTTAGATTTTTTACAATGAACCAATTTTTTAACAAGCACTATACGTCGGTGAGCGATACTACAAATGATATATTAAAAGAAAAATTCACCTTTTACGCCAGGACTTGAAACTACGATCTCTGCAATCGGAGCATTATCTGTGCACGGATATTAGAGGTCACAGGTTCAATTATTGCTGAAAGCAGTGCGTTTTTCAATTTTTCCTTTAATATATATTTTTTTCAATTTCTACGGTAATACTGGACAGATTTGTAGTTTTCAGCTGTTATCAGGCCAAAATCTTCAAATAAAGATAGTCTTATGATAAGATTGAATTGAATAGAAGACCAATTTTGGATTTTGGCATGTAATAGGATTTATTGCACGCCTTTAGGGATTTGTGTATTTTTAGAGGTAGTAAATCACGCTCTCAGAAAGCACCATAATGAACTGGAACTACTGGATGAAGATCTTCTATTATAAACTGTTGTGTGTTGATTGAATTTTTGTTACCTGCCGTTATTGTTTCACCGGATGGTCTCATCGGAAGATCAGCGCTGGAAGTCGCCAGCAACATGCTGACATGAGACCATTTCGTGGCACTTTCTCCTTTTTATGTTTCTCTGTTTTGTATAAATTTCTATGTTGTGTTTGTGCTTATGAATAAATTATTCAACCTAACTTAACCTGGAGACGCTGTAGGAACCAGGAGGTTAAAGATCTGGTGTTCGAGCCGTACATCATTGGAGAAACAAAAGCCACCAGACTCCGATGGCTCTGGCACGTACGATGAGTGAGGCTCGAGCAGTATGGAGGGCGTACTTTGGAGTTCCAAATAGCCGAAGATCGTCTGTCTGGACGCCCTGGCTGGAGAGACGAAGTGCAAAAAGACCTTAGCGAACTCGGCGCCATCGACTGGATAGAGAAGCATGGCAGTCTTTGGAGTCGGAGGCCAAGATCCACTTCGGGTCGCTGCGCCTCAGCAGTAAGTGAGTAATAAATTATTTCTATTCTATATCAGTTTTTCTCTCTAATAACCCTCTATTTTCAAGACGTTCAAGTGCACGTAGATATGTTTGAGCACCTTGCCCGCTTCGATATAGCTGATGGCTGCATATTGTAGCTGAGGTAGACGGTCATGATATGATTTAAAGCAAGTGTCCAGTATTGCCCCCAGCCTGTGTCCGTCCAGTGGGCGGCGCCCATAAACCAAGGGTATAAAAACATTGTTTACGACGCGTAAAACGAAGGCTCATTATAAATAACTTGCGTGTGATACGTTGGATAGTTTACTTTGTGATTTGAATGGGTTTAGCACAGAATTATCAGTATTTCGCTTTAATGTGACAACATATCCATCTTCACTACTTAGGTTTTTTTATGGTCGGTGCACATCCGTCAAGAACTGCTGTCTTGTCAAAAAGCGTCCTCGGTATGGCTCCTAGAGTATATAACAAATTACCTGAATATTATAAGAAAAAAATATCAATCAAATATAAATATTACCCTATTGATAAATAATTACCATACTCGATGAGGCAATATACGGTAAAATTATTTATTAGAATCGCGTGCTTGTGCTCAGTTTCTGTATTAATTACAAAAATGGAAGCAATAGTTTATAATTCCAGCTATTAAAAGATCCTATTACAATTATTTATTTGATTTATGTTACGATGATATTTGCAAATCAAATGCGTTCAACTCTTTATCAACTGTTGCACGCAGAGGATAAAGTAAATCTTATAAATACCTGTTCATTATCACCCCAAATCGCTGAAAATCCTGCTCATACTCCGTTTCCCTCCAAAACTACGAAACGAAACACGCACCAATGTCACAACATAACCTAGAGCAGTCAAAACACGAAAATATCACTCAGAAATCCACAATTTCAAGCAAAAACAATGCTTATCAAGCCAAATCGGGCAAAAGACGGGCCTCAGCAGCGGGACGCAAGCAAATTAAGTCGATACGATAATTAAAACCCTCGCACACACACAAAGAACCGACATAAAAATGGTCCAGCGAAAAAAAAGTATAGGTTTAAAATTTGCCCGGTATAAATTTGTGTTTTTTTTCCCCAGACTACTTATGTATGGAGACATGCGCAGTAAAGGGTTAAGGAATACAACGCTGCTAAATTAAAAAGTCGCGTTTCTTTTTAAACCACCGTGCTTATAATACTTTTTAATTTAGCAGGTTTTTAGTAATAAAAAAGTACTCGAATAATCCGTGGCGCTGCGATAGCTGTCAATACAGAAAGGTCCGTGTTTACATCGCGACGTGTTTTTCGATTCCGAATTCGAAATTTAAATGTACAAGATCGTTTTAAGAATGTATTTTTTAATGAAATTTCAATTGGATCAGAAGAAACGGTATAGAAATACCGTTGTAAAACATATGCTGTACAATAAATGCTGTTGTAAAACATAAAATATCTATGGATGTTTAGTGTTTTTACTTGAGTGTTACAAATATTTTATTGTGCTTTATCGTAAGTCTGACTGCCTAGTTTAAGAGTTATTTTAATATGATATTTGCAACATTGTATCTTCAAAGAATCAATTGACTATTCGTACACCTTGTTGCAAAGAAATAAGATGTATTGGCATTTACAGATAAAAGTGTCGTAACATGAACCAACTATAGTCCAGTGAAACCACAATAACCCACAATTTATTAAGAGGGAAGAATAGCTTTGCGATCTTAGTGAAATAGCGGTACTTTTTATATGAGATTCCATTTCGGGTGAAAACGTTTTTCACTAACTAAATCTTAACAAATCACTTTGATTTTGATGTCAATCGCTTTAGCATAATATATTCTAGGTTTATAGGTTTCACTTTTTTTATATATAAAAAAAAAATAGTTGTATTGCAAATTTTGAAAAATGGAAAATCTATAAACCTAGTTTTTCATTGTGTCAATAACATACTAAATATAATGGAGAATGGAAAATAATATGAAGTGGACAAACGTTTTTTCTTTTTGTATGGACGATAATGTGGGTATATTTCTAAAGCAATTGTTTGATAAAGTGAATAATTTCGGAAATAATTGCTCCGAAAGAAAAAAACATGTGTTATAATTTTTATATTTTTTTTTATCCAATAGTCCACGTGATTTTGACTCAAAATAAGCTTTTGAATTGCATAAACAATAATGAACATTCGTACTTTTCTTTTATTATTTATCCTAAAACTTAATGTAGGTAAGAAAGAAAGAAGATTATTTCCTAGGCTTAATTAAGATTTAATTTAATTTAATTTTAATTTTATTTATTTAGGATTACCAACAGATATTACATCTTACATGCTCTTAAATCTATATGACAATCAGGACTGATGCTTATCTAATTATAGGTAACCACATCTTATATAAGTGTCTTCTACCAGTGAACATGCAGTAATCTTACGGTTAAATTAATTAGTACCAGTACATTACATTAACTAATGCTATTCGTACAACTAGGATGATATTTATATATGTTTTTGAAGTAAGACTGTTTACTAAAGTTGTAGATTGTTATCAAATGAAATAAGTCATTAAATATGTCATCATACTTTAGAAAATAGTAATTAAAAATAAAAGGAAAAAGTTTATTTTGTTATTCTTAACGTACGTACGTATATTTATTTTTCTAACTTTACCAACTTTAGATTTAAAATTGTACTCTTATTATACCAAACATCTATGCAACATTTATTTCTTACAACCACTTCCACCGGTGCACAGCGCCATCTATCGAAAGGTGGTTGCAACCGTTTTTTAGCAGGCGTTTTTAAGGCTTGGACTGGAGTAAAAAACTGGGAGAGGGCGCTAGACTAGGAGGGTTGATGCAGCTAGGGTGGGGGCGCTGAAAGTTAGCTTACAACTTGTGATACAAATTTGAGGAAATATAGTGTTTGTTGTAGTGTGTAAAAAAAAGATTGTATTATAGAATGTCGTATGTCACTTTAAGACTATGTTAACGGCACCAATCATGGGACATTTAAAAGAAAATTTGGAGTACTTCTGATATTTCATCGACATTTGTAAAATTTCTACCGCTTTATGCTTTAAAAGTTGAATGTGCAATTCGTCCTTTATGTTTTCTATGTATTTAATGAAAGCTATTGCGATCGGTTTCAATATTATTAACCAATTAAAATTATGGATTTTTGCTCCAGTCATGGGATGTATTGCGCAATTAATTTACAAACTAACAAATATCAAAGAAAAATTAAACTTAAGCAGCTCTTTGGCTCTTGTTTATGGTAAAATGTTGCCAGTGATTAAAAACTGATGGTAAATACTTGTTTTACAGGATTTGTCTATACCATTCCATTACTGGTGCCGGTTCCATTATAGGGGTGTTTACTATAATAAATAATATTAAGATTTTTCTCAAGAAAATTGGAATAATCTTTGTTGAAAATAGTAGAGACAATTTTCAACGTATCTCAATCATTCTTCGAATCGGGCCGTTTATCTGTGTCTAGATATTTCGTTTAGATTTGGTGTTACATTTTTGTGCATGAAACAGTATATTCATGTTTTAATAAAGTTTTTTGAATTTATTTATTTAAACTTTATTGCCCAAATGTATAAAAAAAGAGTACAAATGGCGGGCTTAACGCCTTGAGGCATTAAGTCCGCCATAAATTATAAATGTTTCTTGAAAAGCCCAGCTGAATTCGTAAAATCTCGTGTATAAACTTATACTTAGTTTCAAAACACAGCTGAAATATTTAATCATTCGCAAGAATCCGTAAATACATAGTTTAGTTTTCAGGATGGTTCACGAGAGTATTTTCCATTCTGACTTAAAATTTCAAATCGTTAGTTTTTGTCGTATTTTTTTTGTCTGACATCGAACAATCAATCAATCGTTTTTCAATCAATTTACCAGAATAGAGCAATCATAGATCAATTATGTACACAGAAGTCACAAAAAGTCATCATTCCGAAGTAATTATAAACGGTAGGTCTTTGACTCAGGCATCCTTATGATAATAATACCCTGAATATTTATTTGACAGTGGATGAAAACTGGTTAAAAACCCTATCCATAAATTATTTGGGTAAGTATATATGCATGCTATAAAAAGTATGTTATATTTAAGTATCTTTTAACTGGTAACAACGATACAGACTTTGCCTAGTGTGGAGATCGTTGTTAATATTAGTAGTTTAAGATTTTAAACCTTTACTGTAAAATAATATCCTGTGGTTGCAACGTAAAATGGAAATAATAGTTATTTGTTTAACAAGGGTGCAAAGTTGTTGTTTAACCGTTCGTGCTAATATTGATACCCGAGCAAGCGAAAGATTCCAAAATTGAACCATGAGCGTTGCGAGGGTTTCAAGGCACGAGGGTTAAACAAACTTTGCCTAAGAGTGAAACACAAAATTTTTCACCACACCAACAAGAGGAAACTTCTAACTGTGAAATACCAAAAAATTCAAATGAAATCAAATCCAAATGAACGTCATAAAAAAATAATCATTCAAAATCATCATTTAAAAGTCAATTCTACTAGCTAACATAAGGAAACAACTCAAAATTTGCATCTGATTACTTTGCCCCACATGTGGATAAAATGCAACTTTCTCATTCGTTCAAGAGGGCCTTTACCAGTTGGTGTGGTGAAAATACTTTTATTTTTGTATTTATTTATAATGGACACAGCGCCATTCTCCAAATTGCCTGATATGGCACAGGGACTATACAAGATGTCCCCGTCTAAGGACGGACTGCCACGTCGAATTATCTATAAAAGTTGTGCCACATATTGACAGCTCAGTTTGTATACATCTTCATACATTGAAGAGGCTCGTGACGGCATCTCGTCTATAGCCGTAACGTCCTCAGTCGTCTCGTGCCGCAGCATGCGTCATGGCTTTATACTGGTGATGCATTAACGTCGGTAAGTCACTCTGAAGATTTTGCTGCGACACTAGATGTGCCTAAACTGCACAAGATACTTGTCTTCATTATACTCCTATGAAAACTCGCCATCTGTGGACGGGATAGCGGTTTTGTCAAAGTAGAAATCATCGGCTACAGACGTGGTGCCATATTATGAGACTCTCCATTTAAGCGTTTCTTTAATAAAATGCCACTTTCATACATTTTTAATTTTTGAAGTGAAAATTTCTCTAGCAGCCCTGTGCACTTTTTGGGATGGGGAAAAAATGTTATACTCGCGACAGGTGTCACGTGACCGACAGATTCGACAGATTGAAAATTCGTAAGACGGAAACGTGACGTAGTCGTTGAAATTATGGATCTATATATATGGATGGAAGTTGATTTTTCTGAGAAATAAACTTTTATAATGTTAAATAATTGTAATAGTAAATAGTAGTAGAAGTGTTACATTTTTAATGTAATGTAAATTGTCATGTTTGTGTACGATAGCGCAAATGAATATTGTATTTTACCACATAAACGATAGTACTTTTATACTGACAATTAAAGCAATTCGTGCAAAATTATTCCCTAATCATTCCAAATAATCAAAGATGCACAACGTGAATATTCAAGTTTTCACTTCTGCCGGCACTCCCGGAGTGCAACCCGTTGTTTTTATTTCATAAATTTTGAGTTTTTTCTGCTCAGAATCACGAGCTTTTTCGATCCCAATGGGATAAAAAAATCCCAGGGTTTTCCGATTGTGTTACCATTTCCCCATATACCTACTTTGTATGGCGTCATAATTTACGTCTCTTGACGGACTGTCCGTGGACGTGTTAAGATGATACTGGACCGCTTCTCCAGAGAATAGAATAGAATAGATTTTATTTGTATTGATTGTACATTTTTTTTAATACCACGACGGATGCAAACAAGCATACGGCCTGCCTGATGGTAAGCAGTTACCGCAGCCTATGGACGCCTGCAACTCCAGAGGTGTTACATGTGCGTTGCCGACCCTTTAAAAACCTGTACACTCCTTTTTTGAAGAACCCCATACTGTAGACCCAAACATTTGTATTGTTGTCATCATATTACCTAAAACTACTTTTTATTTTCATATTTCATATTTATTTATTTATAATATCATTCATATTACATGTCAATTTATTATTAGGTACAGTATTATATTATAGTTATTTATCCACGTAGTACGTGATTTATTCAACATATGATATACTATGTATAGGTAGTATATTATATCTTTACATTTAAAAATTCATTATAACTATAAAATGTGTGTTTGAGAAGCCATGCTTTTAATTTAGTTTTAAAACATTGCAAGGATGGGGCGGATTTATATGTAACAGTGAGCAAAACAATAATAAATTTCTATGCAAATCTATACGTGTCTATGTAAGTTAATCGGATTACATATATATATATAAAGTATACTGAACACAAATTAAATTAAACATCGTTTCATTAAATTGAATTATGTATAGAGATTTAAATGTCATATAAACGATTACAAATAGATAGCTTTATGGTTTATATTTTATAATTTAATTTAATGGTTTCGACATATTCATTCATCCAGGAATTCTTTTACTGAGTAATATGCTTTTGTGGTGCAAAACGTTTTGAGCTCACGTGTGAAGCGTCGTTCAGTACTCAATTCTTTTATCATATAAACGTAGTCAACATTTTCTTCTTTGGACATTGACATTATGGCCGGTATTTTTATTTGATAGACAATAGACATCAGACAGTCATTATCCGAGCCTTTTTTAAGTAAATACCAATAAATCCAGCATCTTATTAACCTAAACCCTTGGATTGAGCCACACGACAGTGATTCATCGTTTCTCTGTTACGCCCACGCTACGTTACGGTACCTACCCAAAAATAGGTCAGTAAGGTTTTCTTTTATCCGAATACAATACAGATCAGCAGTATTATGGATGTCGGCGGCCGATCGTAAAGTTCCTGTGTAATGTTCTGACGGTAGTCACATAAAACCCATATTTTTTTTATACTACGTCGGTGGCAAACAAGCATACGGCCCGCCTGATGGTAAGCAGTATCCGTAGCCTATGTACGCCTGCAACTGCGCGTTGCCGACCCCCGCCCACCCCTCGTTGAGCTCTGGCAACCTTACTCACCGGCAGGAACACAACACTATGAGTAGGGTAGGGCTATTTGGCTGCGATTTTCTGTAAGGTGGAGGTACTTCCCCAGTTGGGCTCTGCTCTAGATCTGGAATGACATCCGCTGTGCTATGCCCTACCACACAAAGCGAGATGACATTCACAATGCCCATAATACCTCTCTTGTGGACGTAGTTTAAGGACAGGTTAGATTAGTAGTTAGGTAGGATAGATTCGTTAGGTTGCTTCAAACTGTCCAGAAATAGGACCTGGTAGGTGCTACGCGGGGACATCAACTCAGGGGACGAGAAAATGATTTTCTTGATTCACGATATGCATAGGAATTCCATGATCTGCCTGATTTTACGATCAGGCGCCGTGACACTTGGAACAGACACTGTGGACTGAAATGTCGCCCGTGTTATTTCTGGACCGATAAGTCCTTCAAACTTTGAAGAAAAGAGCGTATTCCGGTCTTTAAACCGACAACACACTTGCAACCCCACTGGTGTTACAAATGTCCAGAGGTAACGGTAATTCCTTACCATCAGGTGACCCGTCTGCTCGTTTACCGCCTATTTGATGACCGGTCTGGTTTAGTCGGTAGTGACCCTGCCTATGAAGCCGATGGGCCTGCGTTCGAATCCCGGTTAGGTTAGGTTATTTATTTCTGTATGGGTGTTTTCTATGTATTTAAGTATTTGTAGGTAAATTATATATATCGTTATCTGAGTACCCACAACACTAGCCTTCTTGAGCTTACTGTGGGGGCTTAGTTGTGTAAAAGTGTCCTATTGAATATGAAAATCGTTTATTCGTTACAATCAATATTTTTTATTTATATATCATAAAAAAACGATAGTGGAGACATATCTCTATATGTAATACTAGGGGGCGGTAGGTGACAATTTAATAGTACATTACGATACAAGTGCGAAAAATTGGAAATTCGAAACGAGTGGCGATAAATTAAAACACGACCGAGGAGTGTTTTAAATCGACACGAGTTGCTAATTACCTATTCGCACATGTATCGTACAACGTTTTACAGTACATATGGCCCTTTAAATGTTCGACACAGTAACGTAATATGCTAATTTTCGCACTAGTACTATAATGTAGCACCATATGTACTGTAAAATAAAATACAACATGCACCATATGTACTGTAAATTAAACTATTTTTTTGTAATTTGGTAATTTTTGTACTATTGAAATCACAAGTTCTGTCGATCCTAATGGGAGACATTTTTCACGAGATAGAGTCCCAAAATTACTTGACTATTTTCATTCCTTCCATCCTGTTACCCGTCATCTAAAGCCTATGAAAAATGGTAACAAAACGGCACACTCGCTTGGTCAATCAAAAATAAGAAATTCAAGTCAAAAAATAGGTATATAAAAAGTAATATCTGCTTACACGTCCAGGGATCGAACCCGGATCGTCGCTGTTAACATCTGTTTCTCGGCTCCTCACACGTTGGCCCAGCGTAGGCCAGTCCAAGGGACGCATTTATGCGTTAGAGGGAGCAAGTGATATTGCTATCTCATTCCACCGCATAGCTGCATCCCCTAGACTGTAGAGGAGCCCTCTAAGCGGCTGTTTGCCAACTGCGCCGATATAGGTAAGTCGGTGAAATTTTGTTACTCATTCTCCAGAAATAATTTAAGCAAAAGAAAGACGAAGCGTGACGGAAAAATCTTACATTTTTTTCGCCTAGCCTCTATTCCGCCAACCGTTTAAAAACTCAAGTGTACACCAAGCGCAAATGTGCATACGCACTTTATAAATGAATTCCATTCTTGTGGATATGCTTACTAAACTTTCGCAGCTATGTGTACAGCTTTAAATAATAAGGCCTACGCATTTGTAACGCCAAACGGCCCAAAATGTTTCCAAAGTCAACCGGATTTAGAAAACTGCGTTTTTCCCGCCGTCAAAAAATTTGCCATTTTCCCAAAACATTCGGTTTAGATTTGAGACATTCGCGACGTCTAACGATGCGTCAGCGGTGACGCGCCGTGACGTCATTAATCAGGATCGCCACACACGGGGGCCGCTGCTTACTGCCAGCATGGAGTAGCGGGCTTTTCTTTTGCCTAGTACAGGCAGCGACGGAATGTGTTTGACGACGGCCGATCGTAAGATCAGACAGATCGTGAAATTCCTATGGCCGACGACATCAATATTAGCGCGAGAGGTTTAACAACAACTTTGCCCAATTGTAAAATTATTGGCTGTGAGCTGTAGTGTAGTGAAGTGTAGACTTCGCGTTAAGATTCATAAGCTTAAAAAAAGTAAAAAAAAAACGAGTTGCACTCCGAGAGTGCCGGCAGAAGTGAAAACTTGAATAATAATATAACATTGTGCAATTTTGATATTTTAGAATGGTTAGGGAATAATTTTGCACGAATTGCTTTAATTATCAATATAAAAGTTCGCCTTTTGTACATTAAGTTTGTCTTTTGTGCAATAAAGTTTTAAATAAATAAATAAAAGTACTATAATTTATGTGGAATAACTTAATTAGATACCGAGAAAACAAATTAAATTGATTTTCCGGGATGAGAACTTAAATTGCGTAGCTTAAAGCAATGGTTTTTACAAGCGTTTATTTAAATTGCCCTGTTAGTATGTATAGGACAAATCTTGCAAGTTAAATTTGACCCATTTCCCGGTTTCCGATGAAGCTGAAAATTAGCACACATTATGTAAGTCGGGTGACAATGCAATATTATGGTACCATCAAGCTGATCTGATGATGGAGACAGGAGGTAGCAATAGGAACTCTGTGATAAAACATCGCAACCTAATTGTGTTTGGGGTTTTTAGAATTGTCTCGATAAGTATAGTTGCCTGTGGAAAAAAAGTACAGTCAGCGATAAAAGCTTGTACCAAAAATGAAATTTTTGCCAAAAACTTATTATTGTTAATCTATCAGCTTTAACTTCCGTTCAATATTATTTCAAGGTCTCTAAAATAGTAAAACATCTCATTTCTAAAATCAAGCCTAAAGTGAGAACTTAAAAAAAATCTATTATATGAATATTTGTAAAATCGTGGAAATGTTTATGATGGTATGTTTGTATCCCCCATTTCCTATACTGAACTAATAATCATTAATAGTCATTCTTTATTCATCCTTTGTCTTTTTATATTCGATTGTCACACAACAATTAATAATTATCTATTTTCTCTTACACGACACGTGTCATCACTTCTGTTTGCACAACAGACAATCTTTTTTTTATTATTGACCGAAGCGTTAGCAAAGTTCTCTGTTTTGACTCAGGCAAACTCCTTTCATATGTTCTCCTCTACAGGTCGTAATTCTCAACCGATTATCGTGAAATTTCTTGAGCAGGTTCAGTAGTTACATAGAAATTTTCTGCAGTTTCGTTTTTTATTAAATGTTCAAAATAGTGGAAATTGGCACAAATAACTTAGGGTCTATGTCACTTAAGACCATTGTGAGTACGCTGTGATAATGACTCAACCATTGACATATATATCTCAACATATATATATCAAGATTCAAGGACGAGCCTTACGGGCACTAAGATGGCGCTAGTTCAATGGTGTCACTCACGAATTCGAGCCAATCGTGCAGACTGACGCAACTAGTTGGGATCAATCGCGCGCGTGATGCGAACGCACCAACCGATTGGCGTTAGACTGCACGATTGGTTGGAATTCGTGTGCGTGACACCGCTGGACTAGCCCTATTCTTATTGCCCGTAAGGTCCATCCTTTGATATATATGCCAATGGACTCAACGAAGTATTTTTACTTTTTACATTTTTTAAGCTTATGAATCTTATTGCGAGGTCTACAGTATGTATATGATGGTCGTTCTTGTCTACGTGACAGCGTGATAAAACGGTATCCATCACTTTCTATCCCGCGGTGTTAACAAGTGACAGCTATAAGCGAATCAATGCAAAATGCGAAGCAGCATCTATGATCTAGCGACAGCGTCACAGCGCCGCTCGTGGCTATATAAACCGTACTAATATCTTGAACTCTTACTTATATCTTCAATTACCGCTGTATAGGTAATAGATATATGAATAAAAACAAGGTGACGGAATTAACGAACATTTGTACATCGTTCCAAACTTTAAAAACACGATTACTAAAACTGTTAGTAGAGTGTCTATTATGTTATTTCCGTGTACCCTTAAAGAAATAGGCTATTAAAAAAAAAGAAATGTTACATACCCGGTTTTTAGCGTCCCTAACTAAGCACATCAAGATAAACGTTGGGAATGATTTGACAGATCACCGCGCGGGCGGAACATGGCCGCCCCGAGAAATTGTCTTTCCTTAAAAATGGCGACAGATGATTAACGACTATTTGTTTCTGGTGGGATAATCAAGGGAAAAAGCATGGCTTTAGCCCTGGGATATTTCTTCTCTAGCCTCTAACTGACGCAAAGGCCTATAAGAAGGTCTCTCGATCCATTCTAAATTGAATCTTTGTCCTAACGTTAGTTGTTTGATCATATGACACTGAACAATACTCCTCGCTTCACTCGTTGTCGTCAACTATCGATAACTATAGACTATTTCATCACTACTTCCCTACTATAATATCACTTATAACAATTAATGTAATTCTGTCTGTATGTATGCCTGTCTGTTACATCTTTAGGCTTAAACCGCAAAACCTATTTAGTTTAGATTATATATGGTACGAAGATTAGAGACAACTATAAATTGCCTTTTTCTAAACACTGTAATTGTAATACAAATAAGTTTTGCCAAAAAATTAATTTTTAGGGTTCCGTAGCCAAATGGCAAAAAACGGAACCCTTATAGATTCGTCATGTCCGTCTGTCTGTCCGATTATGTCACAATTTTTTTCCGAAACTATAAGAATTATAGTGTTCAAACTTGGTAAGTAGATGTATTCTATGAACCGCATTAAGATTTTCACACAAAAATAGAAAAAAAAATACTTTTTTCATTAATCCCATACGTGTGGGGTATCTATGGATAGGTCCTTAAAAATGATATTGAGGTTTCTAATATAATTTTTTTCTAAACTGTATAGTTTGCGCGAGAGACACTTCCAAAATGGTAAAATGTGTGTCCCCCCCCCCCCCCCTTTAACTTCTAAAATAAGAGAATGATAAACCTAAAAAAAATATATGATGTACATTACCATGCAAACTTCCACCGAAAATTGGTTTGAACGAGATCTAGTGAGTAGTTTTTTTGTAATACATCATTGATCTAAAAAAAAATTTTTTTTTCGTCAAACCCATACGTGTGGGGTATATGGACAGGTCTTCAAAAATGATATTGAGGTTTCTAATATCATTTTTTTCTAAACTGAATAGTTTGCGCGAGAGACACTTCCAAGGTGGTAAAATGTGTGTCCCCCCCCCCCCTGTAACTTCTAAAATAACAGAATGATAAAACTAAAAAAAATATATGATGTACATTACCATGCAAACTTCCACCGAAAATTGGTTTGAACGAGATCTAGTAAGTAGTTTTTTCTAATACGTCATAAATGGTACGGAACCCTTCATGGGCGAGTCCGACTCGCTCTTGGCCGCTTTTTTGTACAAGCTTTTATCGCCGATGTAAGTACTTTACTTATCAAAGGCAACTAATACTCATCGAGATAATTCTAACAACCCAAAACAAAATTAGTTCGCGATGTTTTGTCACAGAGTGCCCATGGCCACCTCCTGTTTCCATCATCAGATCAGCTCATTGCCATCATAATATTGCATTGTCATCTGACTTAAATATGTATACAAAATTTCAGCTCAATCGGAAATCGAGAAGTGGGTTAAATTTAGCTTGCAAGAATTGACCCACACTAACATACATACATACCAACAGGGCAAGTAAAATATAAACTTGAAGCGCACAAGTTTTTTGCAGAAATCGCGAAGCGTCTGGCTGACGTAACTGGTGACCGAAGAGCTGGCGGCTTCCTCGCACAAAGTATCGGTATTGCGATACAACGAGAAATGCCGCCAGCATCCTTAGTACAATGTCTCAAGGGCCTATTTTAGATTTAGGCTAGTTATAGTAATCCTCGGTATACTTATATGCATTATGTATATTGCTATTGTAAATAAAATGCTTACACCTTTAAGTAATAGCTTATAAAAAGTAGTAGTAGTAGTAGTGAAGTAGACGAAGCAAGTAGAAGTTTTATTTCGGCTTTATTATCTTTGTATTAAAATTTTATGTAACATAAACTAGTACCAAATATAGATATTTGTTACATAAATGTTCATGTCAAATTTAATATAATTTAAGTATGTCATTTTAAAATGCGAGGCTTTTTGTTGGCGGTTTCGTATAAATAAAATAAAAAATAAAATAAATAAATATTATAGGACATTATTACACAAATTGACTAAGTCCCACAGTAAGCTCAATGAGGCTTGTGTTGAGGGTACTTAGACAACGAGAGTCCCCAGCGAGCCCAGCCCGCGTAGCCAACGTGCATATCGTTCACGCTCCGTTGCGAACGAAACGCAACTGTCACAGTCGCACTAATATGGAAGAGTGATAGAGAGAGATGACTACGCTACGCTACGGAGCGGTAACGATTGTAACGTTGGCTACGCAGCCAGTTCTCCATACAAAACGATTAGCTCGATTGCTTAGAAACTTTTTACTTCCAATAGGATAAAGTATATCTAGTCCAGTAGGGCTAAGATGGTCGGCTCTTTATCATTTGTCACCATGCCTGTCACGTTCTAACAAGTAATAATAATAACTCCACGGCCGATTCGGCCACGGCGACTGCTATCAACTCCGTTGCTGTCTCTGTTGTGCTCGCAAGTGACTGATGTAGCCGATCGTGCTACCAAAAGTTCGCGAACATTGCGGGCATGTGAGCACACCACGTACAAGTACGTAAGTACGAAAGTGACGGTCATAGTGACAGGCGATAAAAGAGGAACCATGCTGCCACCACTGTATTTAGTTTATGTAGCTTCAGATAGCATAGTATAAAAATACAGCAAATTTTAATATTTTCATACAAAATTAGTTTTTTGCTCTATTTCGTTTGTTTCATAAGGTGGAGCAATATAGACTGATTTCAGGCCTAGATATGCCTCATATCATTGTACGTGCAAAGTTTCATTACCATCCAACACGTAGTTTTAAAATAAGAACGAAACTCCGTTTGTATGGGAAGGTGAAATTCGGCCGAGCTTGCCGAGGACTCTTAAACTCTGTTTAGATAGTTTTGGGCAGCTCGGCCGCTCCCATATATCTGATATACCGTAATCTGATTTCTCCCTCCGTGACGCGAGATATAAATCGTGCAAGATGACGGACTCGGCAAAAAACTGCCGAAACGGACTTTAGCGTCCCTCGAGGGATGATTTGGTTTTGATTTCGGGAGGTCAATGTATTGATTGCCTTTGATATGTTGAGTAAAAGCATCGTGAAATGCGAAACTCGTATTTCTAGGCTTTCATAATCACCTAGAAATCCTTATAGTTTCGCCATGTACGTCTCTCTGTTCGTCCGCAGATTTGCTCCGTGATCGTTAATGCCAGAAAGCTACAGTTTGGCATGAATACATTAATCATGCATGGCGATTGCATATTATTGTTTAGTTTATTAGTTTCGTGATATACGTGTGGGATTGTAATGAAACTTTGCACATATAATGACATGAGGTATATGTTTCTGTAATTAGTTTTTATAGCTTTAGTTTCTAAACAAGCGAAATAGAAAAAAAAAAAAACAAGTTTTGTATGAAAAACTTAAATTCATTCATTTTTCTTTTTTTTTTATTCGAATAAATTTCAAATTCGCTGTATGTTTATAAATATGGTCTCTGAAGCTATACATAAACGAATCACAGGACTAGATATACTTTATCCTATTGTAAGTACAAAGTTTCAGAGCATTTTTAAAATGGACCCTTAATTAAAGTAAACTGCCACAAGTGTCTGTTTAATATTTTTACAGTACATATGGTAGCACTAGTGCGAAAATTAGCATATTACGTTACTGTGTCGAACATTTAAAGGGCCATATGTACTGTGAAACATTGTACGATACAAGTGCGAAAAATAGGAAATTCGAAATGAGTGGCGATAAATTAAAACACGACCGAAGGGAGTGTTTTAAATCGACACGAGTTGCGAAGGGAGTGTTTTAAATCGACACGAGTTGTAATGTACTATTACTTTATTTTACATCTAGATCACTTTTTACGTCGACAATCTTCTTCCAACCTACCGTCTTTTGTAGCCAACAAAGCGCTCGACATCGTACGTCCTCCCCTCGTATGGGGCAATTAATTTAAAAGACTAATGCAGTGTTTCAACCGCACGCGCGGGGAGTCAGATAATGATAGCTGAAGACGTCTTTATTTTACGAACTTTGGACGTAATTTGAAGATACAGTGTATCTGAAATATTTTTTGGCAAAAATTCATTTTTGTTACAAGCTTTTATCGCTTACTGTATTTTTGTTAGTCTGGCGACTAATACTTATCGAGCTTATTCTAAAAACCCCAAACACAATTAGGCTGCGTTGTTTTATCACAGAGTTCCCATGGCCACCTCCTGTCTCCATCATCAGATCAGCTCGATGGTACCATAATATTGCATTGTCACCTGACTTACATATGCATGCAAAATTTCAGCTCAATCGGAAACCGGGAAGTGGATCAAATTTAACTTGCAAAATTTAATTACAGACAGATAACGGAACAGGTGAAACTAAATAAAAGCTTGTAATTTTGACGACCGGTCTGGCCTCGTGGGTAGTGACCCTGCCTATGAAGCCGATGGTCCCAGGTTCAAATCCTGGTAAGGCCATTTATTCGCGTGATGAACATGGATATTTTTGTTCCTGTGTCATGGGTGTTTTCTATGTATTTAAGTATTTATAAAATATGTATGTATATATTATATATATCGTTGTCTAAGTACCCTCAATACAAGCCTTATTAAGCTTACTGTGGGACTTAGTCAATTTGTGTATTAATGTCCTATAATATTTATTTATTATTTATTTATATAAATACTTTTCAAAAACTAATACAGCGTTTCATCCGCACAGGCGGGGACTCAGTTTTTTTTAAGTGTTGACGTCTTTATTTTACCAAAGTAAAAAGTATTTAGAGACACAAATATAATAATATAGAAAAAAAACGCATATGACCGATTTGCAAAACCAAAGTGATTCTATAAGTGTTCCGTGAACAAAGTTTTGTACGGAATACTAAAAATCAAAGACTATTTTAAGCGCACGCGCGGTGATGGTATGCTTGTTGTATACATAGTTCACTATGCCGAGCCCAATTTAAACTAAAATTTTGACATCATTTTGTATCATTAGCCTTTCGATTGCGCCAATACCTGCGACGAATACAAGCGAAACGCACGCACGAATGATACAAAATGACATCGCTTGGATATTAAAATGTATGTTTGGAATCGCCTCCCTCTCACAGCACCCATTCCTTCCGCACTGCCACCCATTCATCCTCCATGAATGAGCCAACAGGTGGATCAAAAGTTAACTAGATGATTACCCACGTACCATAAACGTGCCGACCGCAGCCTCCGAGAAAGATTAAAAAATAAGATAAAAAAGTAAAAAGCCCGCGCGACGCCAAACCATAGAGAAACGGGCGATCGTGCGTGACACTTGGAGAATAAACCAAACAGGTTGTTTTTTAAACTTTTTTTTAATCTTTGTTAATGGTCAGCACGGGGACGGATGTTTGATAACCGTACCTAGATTGATAGTGAATGAATTTTACGTTGCACTTGAGATATTTTAATTTTTTGTTAAGCCGGGCGCCATTGTGTGGTACCGCTAAAGCAATCTCGGATTATGACGAATTGATTAAAATTGTTCGTGAAAAGCTGTGAGAAGTAATCGATCACTTAATTATCTGTAAATTGAAATACCTAGAAGAAACGTTTTTTAGAAATTACAAAACTAAAACTTACGTAGCAGAGTTGCGAATCAATCCAACTAATCGAAGTGTCAAATTAGTTAAGGTTAGATGGTGTAACTGAAACACTTGTAGGGAATCCTTCGTGCTGTTTATTTAGCCCCGTGCAAATTAGACAGTTTCCTTACCCCACATGACTTTAATAAATTTAAACAGTTTAACTTAAATGTATATTCGCTATAAAAAGTAACTAGATAATAACTTACAAATTACAATCTATATTGCCTAGTTATCTTAAGCCCAAAAACGGTATCAACCTCGGAATGAGAGTTAGAAAGCTGGAAAACTTGTATTTATAAACATCATTTTAGCCTCCCGTCGCCTACTGCTAAGCAAAGGCCGACTTCCTGTACACCACTTATCCCGATCCTGGGCTAGTCTCATCTCATCCAGAAGTGCCCCGCGATCTTCCGAATATCGCAACGAACTTACGGACGCCAGGCGCTTCTTTCATACGAAAGCGGCCACCAATATTACGTTTAAATTTTGGTCCACCTGCCATCACTCTGCCTGGCAATACTACGACTCCTCTGGCGCAGCAACCCAAAGTGTGTCTTGGCCTCCAACACGACTGCTCGCGACTGATCCCGTCCCTGTGCAGTTTCTCGCCAGTCTTCAACCTGGAGCTCGCGCAGATCCGTGTCAACCACATCCGCCCATCGATACCGGTTTTTCCTCAAACGGTCTTTTCAGTACCCGATCCACCGAAGATTTTGCGCCTTTGTGACACGCATGATATTTGGCTCAGCTACTATCTGTTCGACTTCGACGTTTTTGCGGATTCTCCAGCTGCCATCGGGTCGCTGCGTTGGACCGAGGATTTTGCGAAGAATCTTCCTCTCAGCCACCAGAAGCTTACTTTCTTCCTTCAAAGTTAGTGTCCAGACCAGGATGGGTCATATTACGGTCTTGTATATACTTCTGGCAAATATGTCCCGCCCAATTCCATTCGCACTACAATACTGAATCCGTCTGAGTATTTGTACTCCTATCGAAATTATTAAGAGTACACGTAAAGTTCAACAGAAATCATCGCTCGACTGCATTCAACCCGGAACCTCAATCACAATTAACAAATGTAAATCAATGGTAATCCAATCATTATCAACTGTTTTCCTGCTTCCATTGACAGCTGATAATGAATACTAGTAATAAGTATAATTGTTGCAGAAATGATCTATGATTGAACAGCGCAATGGCTACGCAACGAATTAACACTAATGAGGATAAAAACCTGTGCGCACCAGATGCGTGCACGTGCGAGTTGTAATATACAGATCTTTATGAGAGGCGGTACATTGCCTGCGTGACGTGTGCGTGCATGGGTATAACATTTTTGATCGTGCACGTGCACATCTACGAACACGGATCCGGAGTGCCCTGGTCTTAACTCTCATGAGGATGAACACGCAAAGCTTAACATAGATGGAGCTACGATTGTGTTTCTGTGTGCTTCAGTTCTAGGTTTAGAATTAAATTTATTTATGTATGTATCTTTATGTATTTAAGTAGTTTATAATTAATTTATGTGTTTTAGGTCTCTAATTCTATCAATAACAATTTCTTTAGTTTTAAATGCACCGTCTACAATCTTTTCTGCTTTGCCCTAAGGTTGACTGGTAGAGAATGCATCATGGCATTAAGTTCGCCTTTTGTACATTAAGTTTTTCTTTTGTGCAATAAAGTTTAAATAAATAAATAACCATTAAATTTAAAATTTAAAAACCACTTAAGGTTTGGAACCATTTAATGCCAAAAATCGCTTACATCATTTTGGAAAAGAGCTGATTGTCTTCAAACTGCTAGATCTATTTTATCAAACATAGCTAAGAACCACAGCAAAAGAAACTCGCTTTCACGTAAACAAACTGCATTGAAATCGATCTATGCTTTTGAGAGCTACGATGCCATAGAAAAAGAGTGGCGTTAAATGTATAACACCCCTTTTTTTGAATCAGGGGTTAAAAAATATAATAATTTCTTAACTTGAGTTAGGAACTTAACAAACACATTGACTTGAGGTTAACCGCGCTATGCTTGGCGTAGATGGCGCTGCAATTGTGTTTTCGTTTGCTTGTATGCCGAGGTTAGAATAAAATAGAATTGAATAAAAAACCATTGTAGTTTCTAGTTTACCACTTTGTCAGAATCATTGATTTATTTATCCATGACAAATTGCAACTTGCTATCACTAACGGCCACGGAACGAATCCCGGATGGACAGACAGACAGACATGGCGAAACTATAAGGGTTCCTAGTTGACTACGGAACACATTTCTTCAACCAAAACGTCACTTTTGACACTGAAAGATCGGTATCTTACCGCTGTGACTTCTTATAAGTACCACAATTCTGACGAATTCAACGACACCTCATATGTCAAAAACCGTTCAGCCGTTTGAGCTATAGAGCTCGCCAAAGAAATGGACATATTTACATGCGCTCGAAAAACTTATCATATTTCTGATACAGTCAGGTAAAAAAGTCATACCTTACCTAATAGGTGGGGCGTAATCGACCGCGGTCTTTGCAGTCGCTATTGACCCCAGCTTTAATCTTCGGCGGGCCGTGGAGATACAGTCACGCTCCGTAAATGTTGAGCTATGTAGAGATGTAGCTAAATTGGGCATGCCATAGGGTAAGTAAATAAAAACCAATTTAGCTAGGACCCTTAATGGCTCATCTATCACGGAGCGTGACCGTACTGACCTGGTAGTGCATCCCCTCATCCGTACCACGTACATGTCCCAGTCGTGACACTCACGAGTGTTAACATCTTTTTTCGACACCGTTCAAACATGCTGATATTGTTTGTTCAAGGTTCATTATTCGGTCTTTAGCTAAGTAAAGTATAAATAAAAAAAATTGAAATGAATCTCGGATGTGGTTAAAACCTGCCTTGCATGGTTTTACCACTAACTTATAGTTAATGATAAAACAAGATGCCAGACTATTTGGGACACTTTTGAAATACCTAAATTCCATATTTTAGAAATTTAGATAATTAATGTTCTCTATATCAGCGAATTTATATTTGATCCTTTGGGTGACAAAAGTAAATAATGTCTTAGGGTATTAAGAAAGATTTTTGTACAGTAACAGAATTTTAAGGTTTTTCACTTTTGAACCTTAATGCCATTACATATAATCAAAAAGTGACATACTTTAGCATTTTACTAATAAAGAATTTTTCAAGAAATAAATAAAGTTGATTTTATTTGCATATAAATTTCTTAATCAATTATGATTTGTATCTATTATATGTTTTTGCCGCTCCAAGATTAGAATATAACCTAAAATAAACCTTAAAAGAAAAAGTCTTACCTTAATAGGTGGGGCGTAATCGACCGCCATCATGCAGTCGCTATTGACCCCTGCTTCAGTCTTAATCATCGGCGGGCCATGGTGGTACATGCCCATCTGATGGTGCATTCCCCCATCCCCCCTGTACCACGTGGTGTACATGTCCCAATCGCGACACTCACTCATATATACATCTTTTATCGACACCGTTCAAACATATTGTTCAAGTTTCACTGTCTGTTCAAGGTTCATTGCTTCACTGCATTGTTTGTTCAAGGTCCATTTGCCAGTTCACGTTTGAAAATTCATTGTTCACGGTTCAAATTTCATTGTTTGTTTGAACGTTGTTCATCGTTTGTTTACTGTTCATCATAAGTTATTTAACATTTTAGGTTAGAAAAGCGGCGAAAATTTTAACGAATCAATATTTAGATTGATTATGAAGTCCGACACATATTGAAGTTGAAAAAAAAAATAAACACAGCGATATAAAAAAAAGATCTGACTCTAGTAAACTTAACACCATAGCACCAAAAACTCGCGATTAAATACGGAAACTATTTATAACAATACCTAAATTTAACATTGCACTAGTTAAGAACTTTTTTCTCGTAGGCTTGTGCGTGTGTTTGTTTGTCTTCTCGGCATCTGGAAATAAAAACACAAATTAGATGCGTAACTTTATTACTTTGCATTGTAATTATGAAAGTTTTAATATTATTTTAATACATTATTGCAAAAAACCTAGCCTAAGATTTAGGACAATAAAATGTATTAATCTATATAGTATATAAAGGCGTGTGTCCTAACTGACAGACTGATTCATTAATGTAGAGCCGTCCAAAGTACAAAAGCTAGAGATTTGATATTTGCACACTATTAAAGGTTTTTGGAAATTAATTCCCTAAGGGGGTTAAAAGGGGGATGAAAGTTTGTATAGGGATCAAGTTTCATTTTAACTTAGGAACTTGAAATTTAGTGGAGAGGTATTATATAAAAATAGAAGAAAATCGATTTCAGCGTTTTTATAACTCCATCCCTAAGTGGGTTAAAAAGGGGATGAAAGTTTGTATGGTTAAACTAGATTTAATTTAAGTTAGGAACTTAAAACTTTGTGAAAAGGTATTATATTAAAAAAAAAAAAAAAAAAAGAAAAAAAAAAATTAAATAGAAGATAAGTTATTTCATCGTCTTTGGAAATTCATCCTCTAACGGAGTTAAAAATGGGATGACAATTTGTATGGGGATCAAGTTTTAAACTAAATTAGGATCTTGAGATTTCGTAATAAGAAATTTTCATAAAATACGTGAAAAGTCATTTCAGCCTTTCTGAAAATTCATCCCCTATTACGGTAAAAAAGGGGTTGAAAGCGTTTCGGGAAATAAATCCACGCGGACGAAGTCGTGGACAACGTATATGTATGTTTTTTGAACAGTTAATGAATGAGGCATTATACTGTAAATATTTACCTAATTAATAGTTTAAGGCAATCATTTATTACCCGGCGTAATTATACATAATAGTATTTTTATATTTGATTTTTATAAGTAGGTTAATTTTGAATTATTTGTTTATTTCCTATTGTAATTTACAATATTACATATATTTAAATGTAAGAAATACTGCGGGCGAGAGTTATCTCCACAGTTTAGCTGTGCGAGGCAGAAAGTAGGTTAAAGGGCATCATACATTTTGTCCGAAACCATCCGTCCGGAAGAGAGGTATGGGCACTGTGAATGTCATCTCGCTTTGTGTGGTAGGGTACAGCCAGCGGATGTATGATCCAGATCTAGAGCAGAGCCCAACTGGGGAAGTACCTCCACCTTACAGAAAACCGCAGCCAAATAACACTAGACCCTACTCATAGTGTTGTGTTCCTGCCGGTGAGTAAGGTTGCCAGAGCTCAACGAGGGTGGGAGGGGGTTAGGGTCGGCAACGCGCATGTAACTCCTCTGGAGTTGCAGGCGTACATAGGCTACGGATACTGCTTACCATCAGGCGGGCCTTATGCTTGTTTGCCACCGTAGTAGTATAAAAAAAATCGGTGTGTTTTTTTTAATGTTTGTTACTTCATAACTCCGTCATTTCTGACCGGTACCCCTAGTGTAAATTTAATGGACATCGTAACGTGACGAACGCGTTTGCGTTAAGTCTCATTTTGTATAGGATTTTGAGTTTCCAAAACGTCCCGCTTGGCGCGCTCTTTCTAAATCCAATACAAAATGAGACTAAAGGCAAACGCGTACGTCACGTTTCGAAATCGAATTTATTTACACTAGGGGTACCGATTTAAAAAAAAAATCTTAAATCTATATATATACAGATTGGTCCCGTTTTTGTCACAACTCAGTTCTGATGGTGGGATCCATGAGGAATCGGAACATTTAGATTTTATTCTAGAAAGTTTCTCGACTATTATTTTTATACAATTTTGGTGTTTGACGATCATTTTGTGAAATCCTTATTATTAAGTTTGACATATCTATGTTTTTTTAAGAACAATAATAACTGCAACAATAAATTGCTCTTTTTAACAGACTTCAAAAAAGGAGGAGGTTCTCAATTCGACTGATTTCTTTTGTATGTATGTTACTCGATATCTCCGAGAATCGTGAACCGATTTTAATTTTTTTTTTAATCGAACGGGTATAACCCCGAGATGGTCCAGTTGGCACCAAGTCGGGGGTCTGATGATGGGATCTTGGAGAAATCGAGGGAACTCTTCAAATGTTATAGGTACATGTATGGCGTTTTCGGTAATATTTGAAGTCGGTTTTATTTTTTGTTAAAAAGTTTTATTATAATTAGATGAAGATGATATTTGTAATACTTGACAATTTAAAAGGGATATAATTAAATCGATCTGCAAAATATTCCTATTTCGATGAACATTAAATATATCTGGTCAGCCTAAATGTATACTTGGTCAGCAACTTATAAGTCCTTGTTGCTAGGCCTATTTGAATATAGAATATATTGAACATTGAATGAATACAGCTCCTTGAAAATTTAAATTCATGTTCACATATTTTTCTCCCTTTATTCGGCTCGATATATTTGATCACACATTCAAGCACACATTAAGGCAATATCAAACCTTATAAACCTTAACCACAAACATCTACATACCAACATAGACTTGCAAATGAGTCTATATATATATCCTACAGTCGGGTCAATGAACGCAGACCACGCCCCTCCACCACGCCCCGCTCCGCCCACCTGGGATGACGTCACGGATGGTAAGATCATTGAGAATTGATGATATTTTGTTCTAGTATGGAGATATGTTATAAGTTTAAATTTTTCTTTTTTCTTTTCAAATTTTTCTTTTCTTTTGTTTGTTTTTTGTTTTTGCGCGCACAAATAGCTCTGTTTTACTATGTAGAAACTACTTAATTTAATAAGCATGATGTTAAAATATTTTCATTAAGGAAACTGTAAGTCTAGTTTTAAGAAAAGTTCCTGTGCTATATATAACTATAAAAGACTGTTTGTTTCTTAAATAAATAAATAAAAAAAATAAAAAAAAAATATGTTGAAGGTTAATTGTAGTATCAATTTTATACATGTAAATAAAATGCATAAATTAATATTATGGCACAATAGGGTTGTTTCCAATTTTTTGAAACGCTTGTATTACGTTCTATATCAACTAAAAGTTGCCCTAAAATTCAACTTTTATACTGAAAACGGCTTTAAATATGTTAAATTAACAAAATACATTTTGACAGATGCTTTCGCGTCCAAAACGCTCTTTGAAAATTGTGTGACGTCACAGTTTACGGTTTGACACATAACTACATACACACGTAGAAGATACGAACTGTCAACTGACATTTGTCATTTGTTGTTTATCGCCTAACTGTCAACAGTGTCAATCCGAGAGTTGTGACGTCATCAGAATCTTCAAAGACATTTCGAGTTTGGTCACGTGACGTGTGCCAAAAGATATTTTAAATTCAATATTTACAAAAATATGGTCATTACAGGTCCCCTAAAAGTAGTTTAACATGTTCTTATAATTCAAAAGAATTTATTGGGATACAATCCTGCCCTAAGATTTGTAGATGGAAACAACCCTATTGACCTAGCTCCATATTAAGCTCAATAAGGCTTGCATTGTGGGTACAAAACGACATGCAATAGCGGGAAATGAATCTATCATATTTTTAGATATATTTGCATTTTTTATAACTTCTCAAAAACGGCTCTAGCGATTTCTATGAAATTTACAATATAGAGCTTAGGCGTATGAAAACGACAATTTGATCAATCTAGAGTTCGTTATTAATTAAAATAATTAGTTTGCCCGAGTTTTCGCGGTAGATATTAAATTGTAGATTACCTAATGATGCGATTAAATTTTAAAATCAGAGGCTAACGCGGGCAAATTTCGATCGATTTTATTGGTATAACGGAATATAAATAAATTAAACATAATAAAAACACTTAAATTAAAAACTTTTGACGACCGGTCTGGCCTAGTGGGTAGTGACCCTGCCTATGAAGCCGATGGTCCCGGGTTCAAATCCTGGTAAGGGCATTTATTCGTGTGATGAGCATGGATATTTGTTCCTGAGTCATGGGTGTTTTCTATGTATTTATAAATATTTATATATTATATATATCGTTGTCTAAGTACCCTCAACACAAGCCTTATTGAGCTTACTGTGGGACTTAGTCAATTTGTGTAATAATGTCCTATAATATTTATTATTTATAATATTTAAAACTTATTAATAATAATTCACAATTTTATAACATACATTAATTGGTGTGCGCGAAGTCCCCAATCCACCCTCACGTTGCCACGCGCAGTGGGACGTAAGAAAGAATACATATACAGTATGTATTTTTGATATAACTCTGATAGATTTTTTTTTAGTTTAGTCTTCATTACCAGAGCATTATCCCACCGTAAGCTCAATAAGGTTTGTGTTGTGGGTACTTAGACAACGATATATATAATATATAAATACTTAAATAGATTAGAAAACACCCATGACTCAGAAACAAATATCCGTGCTCATCACACGAATAAATGCCCTTACCAGGATTTGAACTCGGGACCATAGTCTTCATAGGCAGGGTCACTACCCACTAGGCCAGACCGGACTTCCCTCAATGAAATGCTATGCTAAACTATGCCGATGGTCACCTTGACATTCGCACGCATGATTCAACAAGCCATAGTAAAGAAAAACGCGTCTGCGCAGTTTTGCATATGCAAGCGACTGCAATTATAAATGCAATTGTTTCTACCCGTAAGTAATGAGTATGTTCGCGGTTGAAAAGCTTAGGCGAATAATCCGCATTAATAAGCAAAAAAAACCGGCCAAGAACATATTGAGCTATGCTTAATGTAGGGTTCCGTAGTTACCTGACCATCAAAATGTACGTTTTGGAAAAACTCAAAAACGACTGAATCGATTTAGTCCAAGATCCCAGAGCCGCCAGACCTCACTTCTTACCTCATGAATATAGCCTTTACACATAAGATGCCATAATTTGTTTGTTTTTGTTTACCAACATGCAATAGTTTGTGCCAATAGAAAATAGATATTCATATCATAATTAGAATAAGTAAACTGAACTGGACTGTGTATCTCGGTGAGGACTGTCGTGGAGGAAAATGCATGTTTTATGTGTAAGTTAGTTTTAATAGAACCTTATGTACATTTTACTCTGTTTGTTCTCCTAATAAATAAAATAAAATGAAAAATAAAATAAAATAAAATGAATAAGGGCACCTCTACACGATGGCCCAGCGTAGGCCAGTCTAATAAGGGACGCAGCTATGTGGTGGAATTAGATAGCAATATCACTTACTCCTTCTAACGCATAAAAGCGTCCCTTGGACTGGCCTGCGCTGGCCCATCGTGTAGAGGAGCCATAAAATGTATGGGATAATATAGTGTTAGTATTTACTTTTAATGTCTGCATACTTGCTATACTGGCCCGACGGCCACTTGTCCGGTGCAAGGTGCTAAAGTTTGGTAAAAAGAATACTAACTTTTTTGAATTCTCATGGCTGTTTTTTATGTATATTTTAGAAAAAAATGTTAAAAATTGATTATCAACATTGCCAGACCATTGCCGCCTACGGTAACTTTTACCAAAAGCTTTAAAGCTGTCAAAAAAAAACAACGGGTTGCACTCCGGGAGTGCCGGCAGAAGTGACAACTTGAATATTAACGTTGTGCAGTTTTGATATTTTGGAGAAATTGAGTAGCAGTTTTATAAAAAGTATAACTACGTAAATAAATTTGAGTGTGGAAGATATTTTGAAATGCGAATTTTAGTGTTAAGTAATATATAACATATATACAGAGTAATTCATGAGACGTGAGCAGGACTACAGCCTACACAATCAGTAAATGTTAATGAATCGTTCACCATCACATTAAGTAATACAATCACGCTTCTTTTCTGTTATTTAACTTTTTGGTAAGGAAATATTTGAGTATCTACAATCATGGACACCCAACAACACAAAGATACAATACAACACAATTAACAAAGATTAAACCTCTTTAACCGTTATGACAGCACTTTGATTATGAAGAAAATAAAATGTCACACTTGAATGAGATACGATTTTTCAAAAGTTACCAGGCTTCGATGACGTTCAATTTGCACGTCACCATGATGTCACGTGTCCGTCTTACGAATTTTCAATCTGACGGTCACGTGACACCTGACGCGAGTTTAACATTTTTTCCCCATCACAAAAAGTGCACAGCGCCGCTAAAGAAGTTTTCACTTCAAAAATATTGGGATGGTTGATCCTCTCCAATTGGTGTGGCTACTTACAAAATGTTATGTAATAGTTCCCTGAGTATCATATATAAAAATAAAGAGTGAGAATATAATTAAATTACAATATTTTTTTGGCAGCTTTAATTTATTAGTGAAAGAGTGAAGGGTGGCCTTTGATGAAATATGTGGCCTTATACAGTTGACACGCTGTATATCGATTAATAATCATAATTATTGTAATGATCAGACAAATTATCACTATATTTATTGATCTTGGAAACTGGTCCCGATATAATTATCACTTATTATAAATAGTGTGGAGCGAGTCACAAGCGTTAGCGTGCGGTCATTTAAGTTCGCGTTTCACTGCCAATTAGATGCAATCGAAGTGATGCTTTCATTTTAAAACGACATTTTGAAATAACAGGAAATTTGACATGAATATTCAAGTAACATATACCTACATATGGTAGTAGTTTTCTTTGCTAAAAATTGCAATACATAGAAAATAGAGTGAGTAGAAGTTTTGTGTACAATTTCTACTCTTCGTTTTAAAATGAGATTGTAACTTCAAATGTATGGCGGCGGCTAGGTTTGTGTGACTCCTAAGTAAATATTCTTTACTGTGCACCACACAGTTGCCAACTGCTGGGCGAGCTCGGCGGACGTGTTGACCGCTCAGACCAACCAGTATAAACGCGTATCTCTGGCGCTCTCTCTTTATTAATGTCTCGGTCACGTTACGCTGGTCTGCGTGACAACCCGGTCCGCCCGCGCTCGCGCGATGACAATCTCACTGTACTGTACTTGTACTTGGCTTACCAGTTGCCGATTCACACTATGTACCCACTTTTTTCTTACAAAAATAAATAAGTTGTTTTGTTTTAGAATATATTTTATGCTATTCGTGCACTATGTAAATAATGTATATTATGATTGTTTGTATTTCTCTATGTAAGTGAATTGTAATATTCTTTTGGAGAAATAAATTCTTAAACCATAAACCACAGTTAATAATATACAGAAAATAAAGTTAAAACTTAGATAAAATCCAGGTGGTTTTATCGTTTAGAACGTGATTAATAATTATAATTAAACCAATTACTGTTTGTTAAATAAAACACTATGTTTTCGTTAAGTCTTTAAATTTCTAAGCGAAAGCTGTTGTAATAATAAGTTTTTTTGTCAAAACTTAATTTTTGATACAAGCTTTTATCGGTAACTACTTTTCTTTCCACAGGAAACTAACACTCATCGAGACAATTCTAACGACCCTAAAGACAATTAATTTTCGTTGTTTTACCACAAAGTTTCCATGGCCATCTACTGTCTCAATCGTCAGATCAGCTCCATGTCATCATAATATTACATTGTCATCCGATTTACTTATCTGTGTAAAATTTCAGCTCAATCAGAAATCGGGAAGAGGGACAAATTCAGCTTCCAAGATTTTACCAACACTAACAAAATAACATACATACTTTGTCAAAAAAATAATTTTCGGTACAAGCTGTTTTCGCTGACTGTGTTTTCTTACCACAGTCGACTAACTCATCGAGACAAATCCAAAACCCCAAACATTCAACAATTAGGTAGCATTGTTTCATCACAGAGTTTTTATGACCACCTCCTGTCTCATTAGTCAGATCAGCTCCATGTCTTCTCAATACTGAATTGTCATTCGATTAACTTATGCATGCAACATTTCAGTTCAATCGGAAATCGGCAACTGGGTCAAATTTAGCTTCCAAGATTTGACCCACACCAACTCGAACGAACAAACCAACAAACTTACAAACTAACAGGGCATGTTATATAAAAGCTTGTAAATTGTAAAAAATACGCAGTATCTCTTAACTTGGACCACCAAATCCGCGGAGCCACGGTGCCTATTATTTGAAATTTACTCGTTCACTGTCAAATTACCGTGAACTTTACGATTATTAATCACGAGTCATTGTTAATCTGATTAATCGATTAAAATTATATTTTATTCGGTATTTTCGTTCGTTAAGGCCGTACTTGTAAAATGGTAAGCACGAATTAAACTTATGTTGCGATGGTCCCGTATATTATTATAGATACCTTTTAATTATTTCGTATTATGAATATATTTTTGTATAAATATTCAGTGGAAAGAATGAGTGAAAGAAGGTTAACAAAGAGAGTGTATAAGGGAGAAGTAGAAGAGGGAGCTGGAAGGGGTAGACCTCGGCGGACTTTCTCTGAGCAAATCGGGGAAATCCTGAAGAAAGGCCAGGTCAAGAGCACCCTAAACCGACGAGCGTGTATGAGGAATGTCATGAAAGTGAAGGAAGCGAAAGGGGTATGTCAGGATCGTAGCAAGTGGAAATCCGTGATCTCTGCCTACCCCTTCGGGAAATAGGCGTGATTATATGTATGTATGTATGTATGTAAATATTAAGTTCTTAGATTTTCCTTGTACAATCAGCATCAAAAGTAACGCATCAAACAACGCGTCAAAAGTATCGACCATTCAGCTTAACCTTTTCCAGGCATAGTACGATTTATCGACCACATACGCGCCATTAGAATTTCAACTTTAGCATTCCGATTTAAGGTTCAAATTAGATTACACTTTCAGGAAATGTTACTTGTCTTCAAATGAATCATCAAAGCTGGATTAATTGGAATATATTTGGTTTTTTTGGGAAAACCTTGTAGATTGGTGCGACCTGGGAAAGGGTTAACAAAAAGTGATGGCTCTATATGTAGCACAATAATTTGTTTCATCCGTTACTATTGCTGCTGACTGTACCTACTTGTAGTGTACGATGATATTACTTGCCAAATTTCATAGTTCTATGTCAACGGCAAGTAGGTGCCCTATGAATTTTGATTTCCTTCAGAGCGTCGATCAATATATACGTTTTTTGCGGTATAAAAGGCCGTATCTTTTTTTAAACTTTAATTTAGAATTTTGATTTTTTTCACATCTTCAAGGGATCTGAGTATATTGTTTAAATGTCAACTCGATACCGAGATAAAGGGTCTTGCTTGACAGACAGACGGACGGACGGACAACATAGTGATCCTATAAGGCTTCCGTTATTCCCTTTTGAGGTACGGAACCCTAAAAAATAACTTAAAAATTGCCATGGACAGTACCTAAGTAACCTGGTAACCGAATGGGTAGAAACAAAAGGGTTTATTCACCCTCAAAAAGTTATTATTCTTCACTGCTAGTCAACCTTCAACACTAAAGGCCTTAAAAATTATTATAATTTGATCAATTACTGTTTCCGATTTATTTATGAATGATATTTCCTTTGTTATTGTACTTAATTTTTTGATTAAGTATATAAAAGTTACCGTTTTCAAGTTGATATATTTAAAAAGGTTGTAGCATCTTATACCTGGGTCCTTGTCCCCCACGGGCTGATTCTCTGGATTCTTCATTGTTATATTTCCTGTAGTGTATATATACATATGTACGTAGCTCATAGTATATATATATAAGGATCATTTACTCATGTATTCAGTGTGCAGTAATAAAGCATCTTCTAAGCTGAACACTCCTTTCTACTCAACTCGAAACCCTCACCTTACATTCCTTAACATTTTGTTTTTCTTTCCAATTCTCGTCCAAATTACTCCCTGTAATGTAGAATTTGAAATATCTTACTTTCTGGGTACCAATTCTAAATTCTCCTTACCAATACTATACTGCATGCTGCCCTAAGCTGTCCAAAACTTGTCTTTCAATATTCTTATCGTTTTAGCTTATTTATATCATATTTTCCTTGGATTTCTTGATTTCAATTTTATTTTGACATATTTATTTATTTGACTGACATGATCTGTAAACAATAATTACATTTCTAAATTTGCTACCAAAGAGTTTAGTCTGTATACCTTCGGAATTGATTTAAATTTTGCAGTATATAAATAACTGATCTATTTTTTTTTCAAGATTTGTATTCGGTATTCATAAGCTTAAGTATTCTATTTTATTTAAGCAGGCCAGCGGCCATCTTAGCCTCAGTCTATAGTCAGCTCCCAAAGAGAGCGTTTCTGTATTAAGGGTCCGCTCGGGGCCAAGGCAGGCCCCGCACCTTCAAGGAACCCTTGCTGTTCATATACCTACTTGCACGCCGTCCACATGCCGCCCTTCTTCCAGAAGTTCGTGTTTCGACGACGCTGGTGCGCCTCTTCTACACGAGCGCACAGCTGGGCGCCTCTACTACACGTGCGCGCAGCTGATGCGCCTTCTACTACACGTGCGCACAGCTGGTGCACCTCTAATACACGTGCGCACACCTGATGCACCTTTACTACATGTGTGCACAGCTGGCGCGCCTCTCCTATACGTGCGCACGGTTGGTGCGCCTCCCCTACAAGCGCGTGCAGTTGGTGCGCCTTCCCCTGAGCGCGCCCCACCTCCAAACGTGCGAGCCTGGGCTCGCTTCTGGAGTGCCCCAGCCGAAGACTACGGTGCGCCCTACGTCCTCCCTTCTTTATCTAGTTCGCACTTTCTTGCTCTTAAGCTCATATAACTTAGCCTTTTTGTAACTAAAGTGCCATATTGACCAGTGTCCTGCTGGAAAATAAAGTAATCTACCCCTGACTTCATTATTTTCACTAAGCCTCCTCATAGTAGGACCTCTAGGCTACCCGGCCACGGCGGTACTTGTCCCAATTTGATATAATGAAAGAGATAAAATTATTTGATTTGTTCCCTAAGTTTTCTGCAATATGTTTTAGGTATGTTCAATATAATCACTCATGTTAATTGACGAAAAACTGATCAATTGACTATATTTTGCATGATGTCCTTATTTTGGAAGGTGCCCTAACTAACCGAAAAATACATCTCTAAATTTAGAATTTTTAGGATATTCATATGTATAATAGACTACTCACTGCAGATTTTGTTTAGTCGAACTTTCGGAGTCAATTATTTTGAGCACATTTCACAATTAGACAGCACTCCGCGCTAGTTAGCAACATTGTAGGTTATAATTCAGTAATAAATCACTAATTAATTCTAAACGCACTTAACCGTCGATTAACAGAACCTCTCATTTCTGCGATCGGTATAATCGTTTAGCTCCACCAGAGTCCAGTAAATAAAGCAGACTGACAAACACTGCAAGACCTGCAACGCTGCGAGAATAGTTACTGGAACAAAGTTCCTAATCGGACCGTATGGACTTGGCGGATGGGCACTAGGGAAAAAAGTAAGATTTTGGCGCCTCAACACATAAGATCGAGAAAGAATGAGAATGAGAATGAGGATGATGGATACGGACACGAACAACATAATCATGTGCATGGGGATGAGCATGAATATGAAAATAATTTCCTCATATATGATGTTAAAAGCTATAGCAAGTTTATTTCTATCTTGGGCGTTAACACTTGAATTCCGTCACAACCCTTTCTTAACTTCGTTCCAACCGAGTGTTCCACGACACTTACGTTTTTTTATGATAAAGGAGGCAAACAAGCAGATAAATCGCCTGATGGTAAGTAGTTACCGTCGCTCATGGACACCAGCAGTACCAGAGGGGTTGCAAGTGCCCAGTAACGCAACATGGGAGTAGGTTTTTTCCGAAAAAAATTTTGAAGGTCCGGAAATACTGCGGGCGACAGTTCATTCTACAGTTTAGCTGTACACGACAGATTTTTTTATTTATTTACGTATAATAACTGCCACCCTATTGCTATTTATTTATAATTTTGCAAAACGAAAAAATAATTATTATATAATAATTCTTCAATTTCTTCTTATTTAATAAAAGTTACAAATAAAGATTTAAAACAATCCGAAATAAATTGAATTGAATAAAGCATTTCAGACATCATCTAGTGTCAGTGTCAGCATTTTTTAACCTTCTCTAAGAGCCATCTAGGCATTATCAAATAAAAATACGCCTATATTGCCTTCATTACGCTTGAATGCCAAATAACCAATGTTTACGTGACGCAAACTAAACTGGAACCAGTACAAAGCGCCACCTACAACAATTGATGATACTTGTGGAGAACGCTGTTGTGTGTATGTTGTCCGTCTAAGTATTGACTAATCTCTGTCTCCGCATAATTTGACAGCGACTCGAGTCGAATAAGCAATTACATTAAAGAGTACACTCAGGTGCATTTATACAGTAGAACCCGTTCAATACACCATTTTTCACATTGTTATTTACTTTTACCTTTATTTATATTATAATTTTATATTTTATTAACCATGGAAACTATAAATTCCTTTTATATTGCAGTAATTATTTATTTTAAGATTATTATTATGACGAGTATAATGTAGTGTTACCCAGGCATTGGCTAATTTTTATGTTAGAACCATTGAGACCTAATTACAGAAGAAATTTTTGAATTTGACTTTTTTTACATTACAAGCTTTTATTTACTTTCACCTGACCGTTGTCTGTTTGTAATCAAATCTTGCAAGTTAAATTTGACCCACTTCCCGGTTTCCGATGAAGCTGAAACTTTGCATACATATGTAAGTCGGGTGACAATGCAATATTATGGTACCATCGAGCTGATCTGATGATGGAGACAAGAAGTGGACATAGGAACTCTGTGATAAAACAACGCAACCTAATTGTGTTTGGGGTTTTTAGAATTTGCTCGATGAGTATTAGTTGCCTGTGGAAAGAAAAGTACAGTCAGCGATAAAAGCTTGTACCAAAAATGAAATTTTTGCCAAAAACTTATAGTTGTTTAATTTTTGAATTCACTTGAAACCAATGGTCGTGGGTTTGAATCCGGGTAAGGGCATTTATTTTTGTGATGAACACCGATATTTTTTCCCAAGTCATTTTTGTTTTCTATGTATTTAAGTATTTATAATATATATATTGCTGTCTGTGTACGGAAAACAGAAGCCTTCTTGACCTTAGCGTAAAACTGAGTCAAAAAATATCCCATAATATTTATTTACAGTACATATGGTGCTACTTTATAGCACTAGTGCGAAAATTAGCATATTACGTTACTGTGTCGAACATTTAAAGGGCCATCTGTACTGTAAAACGTTGTACGATACATGTGCGAATAGGTAATTCGCAACTCGTGTCGATTTAAAACACTCCCTTCGGTCGTGTTTTAATTTATCGCCACTCGTTTCGAATTTCCTATTTTTCGCACTTGTATCGTAATTATTTAATTGTTGAAGCCGTCTTCAAAGTTTTCCCAAGCGGCTTTTATTTTAATGTAGATATTAGGTATGTTCGTTGTGTCTTGTAACCGAACAATGATTAATAGCATGTAGAAGAGATATTAATGGCCTGTTTGAAAATGTCCAACTACGGTATTTTATAGCTAATTAACAAATAAATTAACTACCAGATAAAACTTCCTGCAAAACTTAGCACTTTATCTACCAGTTAAGCTTATTTGAAGATTGTGAAACGCCAACGATGACTTTATTCGTCAGATAAGTGGCAAGTAGCTTATTCAGGACTTTACTTGGACATTGTGAAGCAGGCCCTATTTAAGTAGATTTTGACGACCGGTCTATGAAGCCGATGGTCCCGGGTTTATCCGGAACAAATATCCGTGCTCATCACACAAATAAATATATTTGTGTGATGAGCACGGATATTTGTTCCTGAGTAAGGCTGTTCTCTATATTTATTTAAGTATTTGAAAAATTAAAGAAGTCTAAATATAGGGGTCTCGGCGTCGAATACAATTTCGTACCATTTGGCGTCGAGACCCTTGGTCCGTGGGGTCCGAGCGCCCTTAATCTGTTTAAGCAACTATCTAAAAGGATTAGATTCTAAGACTAGATTCTAAAGCTTTTTACACTCTTGAAGAATATATGGACGACGGATCGGAAAATATGTATTAGTTTTAAGTGTATTGCGTCCAAAAAATGTATTTACACGATATAAATTAAATATAGATAAAATACTAAAAATTACGATATTAGACTGAACAATTTTTATGATATTTTTGAATACCTATCGAAAATGGTATTATTGATTATCTAGGTTAAGTTATATTTTTAAGATTTCTCTCGCCCTAGCAGGGTCCATGCTGTACTTCATAATGTTCCCTTCCCTTCATAACTTTTCCCAATGCAGCTTAATAATAAGCTTAATACTTGAGGTATTTTTAAAATCATTCAGAAATTGTGTAATCTAATGTTTACATGAAATAAATAAAGCATAAATATTATAGGACGTTATTACACAAACTGACTAAGCCGTTTTTACAAGCTTTTATTTAGTTTCACCTGTCCCGTTGGTCTGATTAAATTTGACCCACTTCCCGGTTTCCGATGCAGCTGAAAATATGCATACTTGGTACAAGCATTTATCGCTGACTGTACTTTTTTTCCACAAGCAACTAATACTCATCGAGACAATTCTAAAAACCCCAAACACAATTAGGTTGCGTTGTTTTATCAAAGAGTTCCTATGGCCACCTCCTGTCTCCATCATCAGATCAGCTCGATGGTACCATAATATTGCATTGTCACCCGACTTACATACGTATGCAAATTTTTAGCTTCATCGGAAACCGGGAAGTGGGTCGAATTTAACTTGCAAGATTTTTCCCATACATACTAACAGGGCAAGTTAAATAAAAGCTTGTAAAAACAGTTACTTTTTACAAGCTTTTATTTAACAATCAATATGAACTTCATACTATTATAACTGTGACAAGTTACGAAATGGTACTAAAATTTCCTTGACCATACCTACTAAGTCAACGATGAGAGTCCAGCATTTTGTGTCATAATTTACTATTAACTAAATCAAATCCTCTAAGACTAATTAACTTAAAGGATTGGCAATGTGCATGTATGCCAATATATATGTATCTATTTAACTCTTTTCCAGGCCGCACCTATCTACAAGGTTTTCCCAAAAAATCCAAATATATTCCAATTAATCCAGCTTTGATGATTCATTTGAAGACAAGTAACATTTCCTGAAAGTGTAATCTAATTTGGACCATAAATCGGAATGCTAAAGTTGAAATTCTAATGGCGCGTATGTGGTCGATGCCTGGAAAAGGCTTAACTCAATGGTTGACTGGTAGAGAATGCGTTTTGGCATGAACTCCGCCATTTGTATTTTTTATCTATTTCAACACAAACGGGTGGAAAGAATTAAAAACATATAAATAAAAGAATTGTCCCAGATCGAGACCGCTTGGCAGGGTGCCCAGACGGCTGGCTGCATTGCCCCTCTGGATAGCAATGCTTATTCGCTGGGCGAAATACAGGCCAGCCCTCTGGTCACCCAAAGCCTCTATAAGGCGCTTTGCTAACTTATAGAGGCGGCGCGCGCTGAGCCCCCACGGCCCTAGGGTATCAACGCTAAACGCCATAAACATGTAACTACTGCCGAGGTTCACTTACTTGCGCCGCTTAAGGCTTTCGGCCGAAGATGCGGCCGCACCAGTCAACTTTGGTGCCTGGAATATGGGACGGTTCCAGGGTATCTACTCAAGTAGTATCCTAGACAAGGGGCCGCCCCATACTCCAAGGCACCAACGCCATCATCCATGACCAGGCCGCTGGGCTCGAGGACCGCCGGCACCTTGGCACTGATAAAGGCCCTACGGATGACGTCATTGATGCTGGCGTGCCGAGGTATCCTACCAGCACTTCGGCTGCATAAGAGGCTGTGGTGGCCTGGGTTGTCTACCATGACCCCGCATTGGCATCGGTGAGGCATGTTGGTTAATGCTCCTATTCTAAGGCAAGTAGCCAACTGGAAAGTTGAGTTGTCCAGCAAAGTTCCTATTGTTGGTGATGGAAGTGCCTGCAACCACAGACCCGACTCCCACTCCGCTGTCGCAATGAGACGAGCTCGATCTGTCGGACTTAGTGCTGTCTCTAGAAGGCTGTTCCTTATTGGTGTACTGAATATAAATAAATAAGCGTGAATGTGATATTTTATGTGAAAAGTGCAAGGGTAGCAAGCGTCCATAAGCTTCTGTCTGCCTTTCGTCAGACAGGCCGTACGCTTGTTTGTTGCCATTGCATTAAAAAATAATCTAATCTAGTCTGAAATATTTTCAACAGTAGATTATTTTTTATTCAAGAATTTAAAGGCTTTATATTTTTCAGTGGAGGGCTTAGTGTAAAACCTGTTTTTTTTTAAATCTTAATACCTATATGCTCGTATCTATAAGTAAATAATCATTCAACATACATACAAAATAATCAATTTCCAATAAATACAATTTGTATGTACCTAACTATTTGTAAATTGGCGGGAATCGAACCTACAACCCGGTTTTTTTACTTAAAACACATATTTTCCTATATTTTGTAGTTTACGAACGTAAAAACCATTTCAAAATATGTACAGCACATTTAGAAATCCTGAAGTGAGAACCGACGGGAATTTTCTATTTTTATATATAGGTATATGTCTATTTACTTACAAAAAAAACAATCAAAACATCAAAAATTACCTTCACAAAAACCAAAATCACATCACAGATCACAACACAAAACACACAGTCATTCGCGGCACATCACAACCGAAAAACCGACCGTTGCAATTTGAAAAAAGAACCGGTTTTTTTTCTAACCGTTTTTTGCGCGCTGCACGCGCTCCGATGTCTTGGCGACAACTAAAAAGTGGTTGCCTGAAATCGCGTAGGCGGTGTGCGGGGGAGAGAGAAACAACTACGGGGCATCTTAAGCTAGAAAGAGATGGCCTAAAGCGTTGTAGGCGTGTATGGAGGGAGTGGTTAGCATAAACTAAGCTCCATACGGCCTGGTTTCCTGTGGCCATTTCGGGCTATATTTTATATGCGTTTTTTGCGCCGAGTGCATTGTCTGTTGTTTTTTTTAGGTTTGAACTTTACTATGAAGCGTGGTGGTATTAATTTATTTCATTGTGATAGGTTAGGGTCTGATTTGACTAGTCGGCTTTTTATGTAGTTTTCAGTGCGAGGGAAATTGAATGATTATTTTCTTTCTGATGTTTGATAGATTTGTAGACTGATAAGTAGGTTTACGGTCCGATTCGACGAAAGATTAACACACGAATGAGAAAGATCTTTAAAAGACCGATAACTAAACGACATGTCAAAATTGACGTTTATTTCGATGTCGCTGTGATCCCAATAAGATCTATCTACGATATTTCTAACGTCAAAGTGACATTGGTTGCCCGAATCCAGCTTCTGTCAATTATACGACATACAAAAGATATCTAAATGAGAACTAATCTAAACCAGAACTTATCGTTATCGTATTTCATTCTTCGAATCGGGCCGTTAGCTTCTACGGTTCAATTTAGAACAATTAGAATATTATTAATACCATTATGTATTATTCATTTGTTGTTTTACATGTATGTGTTTGTTTTTATTTTATGTGTTTGCTCAAACTAACATAGTTATTAAGTCTAGAGTATAAGTACTAACATAATATGGACCTTTGATCTGAAATAAATATTTTTTTTTGTTTTTTTAATGTATAATTGTTGGTGCAATAAAGAATATTTACTTACTTACTATGTTGGATCTTTTAATGTTTATTGAGATTAGGTAGAAAAGTTCATGTTTAAGAGAGGTATGGGCACTGTGAATATCTCGCTTTCTGTGGGAGGGCACAACACAGCGGTTGTCATCCCAGATCTAGAGCAGAGCCCAAATGAACCGAACTTTACAGAAAACCGCAGCCAAATAACACTAGACCCTACGCATAGTGCCGTGTTCCTGCCGGTGAGTAAGGTTACCAGAGCTCAACGAGAGTGCGGAGTGTTAGGGTCGGCAATGCGCATGTAACTCCTCCGGATAGGCTTCGGAGACTGCTTACCATCAGGCGGGCCGTATGCTTGCTTATCACCAGATAATAATTTCATAGATTCGATATTTGTAATTGTTTTTTTTTTTAATTTATTGTTTGTAAAATGGACATGTAAAAGTGCCCCTGTGGCCTATTTGCTGAATAAATGTTTGATATTTGATATTTGATATTCACTACATCACCCTACCACCTGTATTATTAATTCCATGGATTTATAATAAATAATAATAATTCAGCCTATATACGTCCCACTGCTGGGCACAGGCCTCCTCTCATGTGCGAGAGGGCTCGGGCTATAGTCCCCACGCTAGCCCAATGCGGATTGGGGACTTCACATACACCTTTGAATTTCTTCTCAGATGTATGCAGGTTTCCTCACGATGTTTTCCTTCACCGAAAAGCTAGTGGTAAATATCAAATGATATTTCGTACATAAGTTCCGAAAAACTCATTGGTACGAGCCAGGATTTGAACCCGCGACCTCCGGATTGAAAGTCGGACGTCATATCCACTCGGCCACCACCGCCACCATGGATTTATTTACGATTATTTTGTTACTTCATTAATACTACTTTGTTACTACATGTCACACGGAAGTTTAAATACAAACTCAAACATCATCCTGTGTGCAAGATTAAGTACGTCATTTTTACGTCATCCGCACTTTTTGTCCGACCCCTGCTTATCACCGACGTAGTATAAAAAAATGCTAAGTTTTTCTGTCCAGTGATACGTCAAGTAAGTGTACGTATATCTGATATGTATGCATTGTTTCTGCCAAAGCAAATTTAGCGTAATCGGAGTTTACTATAGTATACTATACTATAATACGACAACCGGTTTGGCCTAGTGGGTAGTGACCCTGCATACGAAGCTGATAGTCCCGGGTTCAAATCCTGGTAAGGGCATTTATTCGTGTGATGAGCATGGATATTTGTTCCTGAGTCATGGGTGTTTTCTATGTATTTAAGTATTTATAAATATTCTAGTCTAAGTACCCTCAACACAAGCCTTATTGAGCTTACTGTGGGACTTAGTCGATTTGTGTAATAATGTCCTATAATATCTATCTATCTATATTCAACTTTAGGTGGGTTTTAAATTAAATTCCTGGACTAAAGATACAATAATTTAGACAAACAACGGCCATGAGAAAGTTTTTAGTTACACCTGCTCTTTCCATGCAATTTTCTCGTTAAACCATAGCATATCTATACACCGTGGGCTGATAAGACCCGACAAATTTTAAAGGTGTATTCTTGACCGCATTTAGAAAATAAAATGTGATACAAAGTTTCCTGAAATCGGTCTTGTTTTAGAGATAATGACAATTTTTGTAAAAAATTGTTTCTGTAATAACTTAGTGAAAAACGCATTTTTGGCTGCGACGCTGCCACTATGTGACTTGGTTTAGATATACCTGTTGGCAGACATAAAAGTTTTAAAAGAAACTCGCAATTTTTAGTGTAAATAAAAAAACTTTAGGTATTCGTTGTAACTAATTAGTTTTTATTTCGACAAGATGTAAGAAGAAATAACGTGTCGTATGAAGAAAAAGAAAAAAAAAATTTTTTTTGTCGGATAAAAAAATTTTTTTGCCGAATTTTCCCAAAACTTATATAAAATTTTTTGCTCCTCATGACCTCAGGAATTCGTGGTTATAATATAATAATATATATTTGTATAATTTTATAGAGCCAAACTTATGGTCGTCAGTTAAGCCAAAGTCAACAAGTAAAACGTTTTAAAAACTATACTCTTTCATATAGGGCGAACATAGAACCATATTGTATTTGGGAATCTATTAAAAATGAAGTCTGTTTCACCCTTCCCATCAAAGTCGGCCAGCCGGCCTAGCCAAGGTGACAATCGAAGCGTTACGACAACGAAACGCTTTGTTCTCTCTATCATTCTTCTATACTAGTGCGAGAGTGACAGTTGCGTGTCGATCGCTACGGAGCGTAAGCGATTTGCATGTTGGCTACGCGGCCAGTATGACGGAATATATATAGCGAAAGCTCTTAGTACATTTTTGACTTCAAAAAAGCGGCCAAGTTCGAGTCGGACTCGCCCATGAAGGATTCCGTACCATTTATGACGTATTAAAAAAAAACTACTTACTAGATCTCGTTCAAACCAATTTTCGGTGGAAGTTTGCATGGCAATGTATATCATATATTTTTTTTAGCGTTATCATTTTGTTATTTTAGAAGTTACAGGGGGGGCACAAATTTTACGACTTTGGAAGTGTCTCTCGCGCAAACTATTCAGTTTAGAAAAAAATGATATTAGAAACCTCAATATCATTTTTAAGGACCTATCCATAGATATCCCTCACGTATGGGTTTGATAAAAAAAAAAATTGAGTTTCAGTTCTAAGTATGGGGAACCCCTAAAATTTATTGTTATTTTTCTATTTTTGTGTGAAAATCTTAATGCGGTTCATAGAATACATCTACTTACCAAGTTTGAACAGTATAGTTCTTATAGTTTCGGAAAAAAGTGGCTGTGACATAATCGGACAGACAGACGGATATAACGAATCTATAAGGGTTCAGTTTTTTGCCATTTGGCTACGGAACCCTAAAAACAGTTAACATATATGACCGGCACAGTTGCTGTCAGTGATATCCTTTTAAACCCCGTAGCTTTGAATATTACCCAAAGCATAATTTCTCGCTATTAAAAAAACCGGACAAGTGCGAGTCGGACTCGCCCACCGAGGGTTCCGTACGAATTTAACTTATTTTTTATTTTATTTATTACAATTTTAAAGTTTTGCAGTTTTTTTCATGTGATTGGTTGTGTAAGATAGTATTACTTTCCAAAATACATAGTTCTAGGTCTACGGGGAGTACCGTATGAATTTTGTTTCCATTGAGTGTCCAAATATAAGTTTTTTTTTTGCGCCACAAAACAACGCAACCTAATTGTGTTGGGGTATTTAGACGCCTCGATGATAATTAGTTGCCTGTGGAAAGAAAACTAGACAGCGATAAAAGCTTGTACCAAAAATATATTTTTTTGCCAAAAACTTACAAATTTACTTCTTATTAAAAGTAATGATTGTGTTTATTTGCATGGCCCGCCTTCTACCCATCATGATTAGGTCGTAAACTTTTATTTCGCTATTTCGTTACGGTCAGTTTAGCTGGAAGAGAACTTATAGCGATAACATCGCCTCTGGCCTTTATTTTATAATTCATAAACATGCTCTTATGTTTCTCGAGTACCGTAGTACAATCAGCATCTAAATGCATCAAAAGTGTCTACTAATGATGTGTATCTATGGATCTTCAAAAATGATATTGAGGTTTCTAATATAATTTTTTTCTAAATTGAATAGTTTGCGCGAGAGACACTTCCTAAGTGGTAAAATGTGTGTGTGTCCCCCCCTGTAACTTCTAAAATAAGAGAATGATAAACCTAAAAAAATATATGATGTACATTACCGTGCAAACTTCCACCGAAAATTGGTTTGAACGAGATCTAGTAAGTAGTTTTTTTTAATACGTCATAAATGGTACTGAACCCTTCATGGGCGAGTCCGACTCGCACTTGGCCGCTTTTTTTTATTATTTGTGTTAAATATTGTGTTACGCTTCGTCCTACCACCCAGTCCGCCCAGTCCTACTATATGGTAGCGAGACCTGGCCTGACCTCAGAAGACATGTCCAGCCACGTCACCGAAATGAAGATGTTGCGACGGATGTGTGGCGTCACGCGATTAGATCGCATACGTTACGAACACGTCCGTGGCAGCCTCGGAATCCGTGACGTAGCGGATAAGCTGCAGGAAAGCCGCCTCCGATGGTATGGCCGTATAAGCCGCAGACCAGTAGATTACGTCGGAAATAGATGCCTCAATCTCACTGTCTAAGGCCCTAGGTCACGCGGCCGCGGTAGGCCTAAGAAGCGTTGGCTGGACGTCGTGACAGACGACATCGAAGAGAACAATCTTACACCTGAGGATGCCGAAGACCGGGAAAAGTGGAGAAGATTAAGTAAGAAAGCGGACCCTGGCGGTAGGCCGGGAAAACGCTAGGTTGGAGAAGATTGTGTTACGCTTCGTGCTGCATACGGTCATGACCCCGACGGAAGACCAGCACTAGCCCAGCCAGGCCAGCACCATGCTGAGTCGGGACCATTTCATGGCTTATATGTTATGTTATATTACGTTGTTTTCTTCTTTTATGCGCTCTAAACGCTCTCTATTCTCTATTCTAATAGCTAAACAAAAAGATATATATATGCCTCTGTATGTATAGTAAGGTCGAAGAAATTGATTCTTTAGCAGTTTACTGTTCACTTTACAGTGGACAGTACCCCTAGTGTAAATAAATTCGATTTCGAAATGTGACGTACGCGTTTGCGTTTAGTCTCATTTTGTATTGGATTTAGAAAGAGCGCGCCAAGCGGGACGTTTTGGAAACTCAAAATCCTATACAAAATGAGACTTAACGCAAACGCGTTCGTCACGTTATGATGTCGATCAAATTTACACTAGGGGTACAGCTCTTAGCATAAGTATGTACGGCCACGTTTGAAAATATCGATACGGACAAAGTGCCAGAAATATGTATACACTAAAAAGGGGCAAAGTTGTTATTTAACCTCTCGTACTAATATTAATACTCGAGCAAGCGAAAGATTCTAAAATTGAACCACGAGCGTAGCGAGTGGTTCGACAATTGGAATCTTGAACGTCGCGAGGGTTTCAAAGCACGAGAGTTAAACAAATTTTGCCACCGAGTGAAAAAAATTTTTTTCACCATACCAACACAAGGAAGATACTAACTGTAAAATATCAAACAAAATCAAAGCAAATCAATTCAAAATTACCTAATGTTATTGAATATTTACTATTCAAAATTATTATTTAAAAAACATTTCTACCAGCCAACATAAGAAAACAATTCAAAATTTGGATGTTATTACTTTGCCCCACATGTGGATAAAATGCAACTTTCTCATCAGTTTTAGTAAAATCAAGACAGTCTTTAGCAGCTGGTGTGTTGAAAAATATTAAACCTTATGACCGATCTGGCCTAGTGGGTAGTGACCCTGCCTATGAAGCCGATGGTCCCGGGTTCAAATCCTGATAAGAGCATTTATTCGTGTGATGAGCATGGATATTTGTTCCTGAGTCATGGGTGTTTTCTATGTATTTAAGTATTTATATACTTATATCGTTGTCTATGTACCCTCAACACAAGGCTTATTGAGCTTACTGTGGGACTTAGTCAATTTGTGTAATAATATCCTATAATATTTATTTATTATTTATTATTATTCCCTTTATTTATTTTTGGTTTTAGGCTAGGTCATTTATAATATGAATATAAAAGTAAAATAAAAAAACACTTACAAAACAATACAAAATACATATAAACACATTATAAAAAACCTAACCTAGGGTGCCGCCAGCAGCGGGGCAGGGCCCAAGCTGCCGGTGGTCAGGGCCGCAGAGAGAGGAACCGCCGGACTATCCGCGCCGTGTCCAAGATCACCGCCTTCTGCACCTGACCCTTGATCTAACCACCTAGCGAGAGTCTCTCAAGGTGTTGGTCGAGACTCTTCGCTATGAGACCATTATTATTATTTATTATTATCGATCTTTTAAAGATCTTTCCAAGATCTTAAACATGTCTTAATCATTCTTCTAATCGGGCCGTATGTTTGCGGTAAAGTTGTTGAGGGAAAACCGACAGCACGCCGCCCGGCCGGTCGACCTAGGTATCGATGGGCGGATGTGGTGAACATGGATCTGCACGAGCTCCAGGTTGAAGACTGGCGAGAAACTGCACAGGAACGGGATCAGTGGCGAGCAGTCGGTTGTGAGGGCAAGACCCTGATTGGCGGGTGGACCTTTTTTGTTAAATATATCGTTTTAAGGAAAGGTACACTGGTTTCTGTTAAAGGTATACTGAGGTACACAGAAGGTACAACATATTTTTTACATTTCGTTGAATTTCGATGAGGTCCATCCGACCTTGGTAGCATCTGAATTATGCATAGAAGCTATATATTTGACATCCATCAAATACAAATAAAAATATTCATTCATATACATTATAGCAATTATTTTTTGTGTACTTTAGTTTAAGTTTCATAATATAAATCATAAAAGAAAATTAACATATGGATTTAAAAACAAAACATAATAGGGTTGTGTCCAATTTTTGAAACGCTTGTATTACGTTCTATATTAACTAAAAGTTGCCCTAAAATTCAACTTTTATACTAAAAACGGCTTTAAATATGTTAAATTGACAATTTTCTTTTTGACATATGCTTTCGCGCCCAAAACGTTATTTGAAAATGGTGTGACGTCACAGTTTACGGTTTGACACATAACTACATACACACGTAGAAGATACGAACTGTCAACTGACATTTGTCATTTGTTGTTTATCGCCTAACTGTCAACAGTGTCAATCCGAGAGTTGTGACGTCATCAGAATCTTCAAAGACGTTTCAAGCTTGGTCACGTGACGTGTGCTAAAAGATATTTTAAATTCAATATTTACAAAAATATGGTCATTACAGGTCCCCTAAAAGTAGTTTAACATGTTCTTATAATCCAAAAGAATTTATTGGGATACAATTCTGCCCTAAGATTTGTAGATGGAAACGACCCTATTAAAAAAAACTCCGTCACAAAATTAAGAGACAAAAATAAACTTTTTACGAAGGATTCTCCAGCCAGTATTTTATGCAAGTCTAAATTTCAAACATCGAACGGCTTCGGAGCCAATTTTCAGATTTGAACTTGGAACGTCCAGCGCCGATGATGCGCAAAAACTTACCGCGCAATGCTGGCCGTCATCTGCCCGGGCAGCAGCGCCCGTGGAGTCGCCACTTTTGCTGGACACTGATAAAAATATTTTTTATTTTATTTAACTTCAATCACATCAGATCAGCTTGTCTATAATAATTTTAATCGATCAGAAACGTATGCGAGCGTCGCTACAATTGTTTTTTCTCCAATATGCTTGGAAATGTTCACCTTATTGTAGCAAAAACAGTACGGGAAGGTCTTCATTTTGGTCAAACTCAAATTAAAAAAATTCAAACCATTACTGTCATGTTTTAGCGGACGGGAAGTTATTACTGTATTGTTTTTTACTTTTTAAAAACACGTATCCACTAAGAAAAACCCAAACAGCCAATTATTATAGCCACGCGCCGCGTCTGCACGATCCGGTCAGCGTCATTTCAAGCTGTGTCATGTCCCGTTCTTACAAGACCGTCGTGTATGATCGTGCGAAATCAAAGACAATATAACTTTTATATTATTTTAAGGATCTCGTGCGTGCACTTACAGCTTATACCTATTGCACAATTATATTGAATGAACGAATATTTGAATGGTACTGAATGGCAGAATAAGTTGTGACTTTAACTTTTTTTTAATAATTAAAGAGATAATTTGTTTTTGACGTTTTTGATGTGAAGGTTCGATTGAAAAGCTGGTTGATGATTATTTTACTTTATTTTCTCGCATGTTTCGACTCGGCAGGAACAGCAATTCGTGGATTCGTCTTCTTTGTCCGAACGAACGAAAATCAAAACTCATTCACGAATTGCTATTTCCCGGCCTCTGCAATAATAGGTAGGTTATATTAAAGAAAAAATGGAATTTTGGAAGACAAGACTCGAACTTGCGACCTATCAGAACACCGGTCTCAGCTACGAAGCAGGAGTCGGTGAATTTTTCCTTAAACCGCGATAAGATTGTCCCCATAATATTTACTTAATTACTTTTTCTAAGCTGAAATGGAGACCTTTGTTTTGCTCGGTGTTTATCAGCTCGGCTAAATAAGTATAATAGTACTTAATTTGTAAATATACACGCTGTTTCAAATTATAAGCTATCAAAAGATAAAACAGACAGGTATAGGTTACTTAGGCCCATATATGAACAAAAAACCGTTAGCCAAGTGCCTTCTAATGCAATTCCTCAGTATCTATCCTGAGATCCTGACTTCGCTTCGCTTGTTCGCAAAGCATCTCAAAGCTATAGCTATAACTTAAGTTATAATTTTTATACAGGCAAATGGGACCCATTCAGTATTCTAAATTTTTCATATAGATTAGTCGTATGTAAGAAATAAAAAGAGAGTAGTCGTAATTATATGTTCACGCGCTTACAATTTCGTTGAATGATATTTTTCATGTTTACTTTCACATATTCAGAAAAATAAGCAATCAGTTATTTTCAGTATAATTTATTATTATTATTATTATTATTTTATTTGATACACTAGCAGCTCTTGGAGCTGATGCGTGTATATCGCAGCACTTGTGTTTATTTAGCACTTTTTAATGTTCTAAAATGTGTATCTAGTCTATTTTTGAAAGAGTTCACTGACGGTGCATTAACAACAGTTTCTGGTAGAGAGTTCCACACATTTACTACACGATTTGGCAAGAAGTGTTTCCTAGGGTTGCTAGCACATGGAGGTTTGACAAGTTTTTTAGAGTGTCCTCTTAACCTTACATTCTGGCTTGATATGTATAGGTCTTTAATATTTGGAACATTGTAGTGTCCAGACAAGACTTTGTATGTCTCAATAAGATCGCCTCGCTTCCTTCTGTCCTCCAATGTTGTAAGACCTAATTCCTGAAGCCGTTCTTCATATGGCTTGTCTTTCAGTGAAGCAACCATTTTAGTTGCTCTTCGCTGTACTTTTTCCAGCAAAGTGATGTCCTTTTTAAAGATGAAGAAGAAGAAGATGAAGAAGAGAAAGAAATTTGAAATAAAAAGAATCCATATATTGTGTTAATCAGAGTTCTTGACCCTTGTGTCTTCTAGAAGTAATAGAAGTATGTATAATATGTACGAATATGATTTTTCTAGAATCATTAAAAACATTAATTCTAATAACCATTTCTGAAAACACCTACTCCACAGCTCTCCTGTCCTCGGAAATATGCCGCCTAGCTGGGCAGACTATGCGCAAAAAGAGCGTCCTCACCGCGCATGCGTGCGAGCGAGACGGAGCGACCAGCCTGCCAGCGGGAAATTCTAAGTCTACAGAATAAGAGGGACATTTTATACGTATATCGCGCCTTTAGGGGGTTATTAGATGTATCAAAAAGAACGTCCTCACTTTGGAAATCGAGCTTTCTGGTGTTCAGGAGATACGTGCCTAGTACTAAGAGTATATTTATTTGTGTAATGAGCATATTTGTTTCTGATTCATGGGTGTTTTCCATATATTTAAGATACTTATAAATATGTAGATTAAAAAAAACTCCAAAGTTATTATTTTCTTAATATATATTCCTTTTACACGTTTCAAATATTGAACAATTTTAAATTCATTGCAGAATTATCATCGAATATAATGTGGTCAGTAATAGGCAATTTTCTTATACTTACATTAAAAATAATAATTCAGCCTATATACGTCCCACTGCTGGGCACAGGCCTCCTCTCATATGCGAGAGGGCTCGGGCTATAGTCCCCACGCTAGCTCAATGCGGATTGGGAACTTCACATACACTTTTTAATTACACATCTTCATATTCACATTAGAAATTTTCGTGTCTTAAACCTAAGAGAGTTGCCTGGGGCATCGTCCCCAGAACGCTTGCTGCATTTCCCCGTTGGATTGCCAGACTTAGCCGGTTGCCGGACTTGTTTGGTGTCCGATGACCACGGCCCAAAGGTTTCGACTGCAAGTGCTGCAAATATGTAATTGTCTTTTAAAAATGCATATTTGCGGCACTTGTTAAGTTGGGCGTCTTCTGCAGCCGTCCCCGGTTTTCGGGACGAGCGCTGGACGTGAGACGGAGCCAATGTATCCACGCAGGTCACATCCCACGCCAAGGGTCGCCCCAAAAACCAAGGCACAAGCGATTATGAAAATATAGTAACACATCTTCATACATTATTTCATCATCTTTTCATTACTTTGCGTAATCTTTTGATTTTGCAACTTCTTAGGTTTGCTGGTGAGAGGCTGAGAAAGCTCCCGGCCCATGTGGCACTTACATTGTTAAGGTCTTGCTTTGCCGTTCCCAAGGTGACCTACTTTCTGCGTACTGTACCTGCCTGGCTGTACCCTAGCCACAGGGACTCATTTGACCTGGTGGTGAAGGAATGTGCTGAATGTCTCTTTGAATCCGGACCAGTGGGACTTGGCTTCGTTGCCTATACGGAGTGGCGGACTTAGCATACGGCGCGTGCGGGATGTGTGTCTACCGGCTTTCCTGGCCGTGGACCTTGTCACTAAGATTTTATCCTTAGATCGTGGCAAGGCGGAAATACCTTTCGCTTCCGATGCATTGTTGGCCTGGGAGGCTCTCAACCCGAGTGCGTCAGTGCCTAAGCAGCCATTTCGTCAGCGCTTGTGGGACGATGTCGGTATTAAGCGTCTGTTTGACTGTCTTTTAGAAAAAGCTTCTGGTGCGGACAGAGCCAGGCTGAATGCGGCCTCGGCGCCGGAATCTGGGGCTTGGCTGCACGCCCTTCCCCCCCCGAACTTAGGCACCCTGCTCGACAATGACTCGTTGCGGGTGGCCGTTGCTCTTGGTGGGCTGCGATGTTTGTCAACCACATCTATGCATCTGTGGATCCATGGTGGAGAGCAATGGGCACCATGCTTTGAGCTGTTGCCGGTGCGCGGGGAGGTTCCCACGACACCACGCGTTGAATGACATTGTTCGAAGGGCGCTGGTGTCAGCCAATGTCCCGTGTGTGCTGGAGCCGCCGGGCCTTAGTCGGTGAGATGGCAAAAGGCCGGACGGTATGACTCTGGTGCCGTGGGAGAAAGGTAAATGCCTTTTGTGGGACGCCACCTGCGTCAGCACATTCGCCGCCACGTATCTTAGCAGCACTGTGCGGTCGGCAGGAGCAGCCGCTGAGAAGGCAGCGTCCCTAAAGAGGTACTTATTCATTCCCCTTGCTGTGGAGACGTCTGGGTGCTGGTGCGCGGAGGCGGAAACTTTTCTCAGGGAGCTGGGGCGTCGCCTGTGGGAGAGGGGTCTCGACCCCCGCTCCGGGTCGTTCCTGGCGCAAAGATTGTCCATCGCGGTTTAACGCCGAAACGCGGCAAGCGTAATGGGCACCTTTGCGCCGGGAACGATGCGGGGCGGGTTGTTCGAATAGTTTTTATGGGTTAGTTTAGGTTAAGTTTAATTTATAACGAATGTATTCCCTAGTTTTTCATTTTTTGATTGTTTATTAAACCTAACTAATGATGTTAACCTTTTAAATCGAGTAAACTATAAGAATACGCGGTTTTATCATTAACGACGGAAAAATAAACAAATATAATAAAACTTCCTAAGTACAAACCTATAGGTAAAAAAATAAATTACCTTTTAAATTAATAGGGAAACCGTGACAAAAACAGTTCAAGTTAAGTTTATAAATTATATGTAGGTAATATATTTTAATTAAAATATTAAACGATTTCAAATACTTAAGTGCATGCTTTTATTTATCCTCTGTATGTTTACGGTTGTTAACATCCTTTTTTGGATCACATTTTATGTTTTTTTCTGCATTTTTACATGTCTGTACTTAATTCGTGACTTATGTCCTGTATGAATAAAGGTGGTCTTTTATAGGGTTCCGTACCTCAAAAGGAAAAACCGGAACCCTTATAGGATAACTTTGTTGTCCGTTCGTCCGTCCATCCGTATGTCTGTCAAAACCCTTATCTCGGGAATGTGTGGAGGTATCGAGTTAAAATTAAAACTATACACTCAGGTCTACTTCTTTACGCTGTGAAAAAATTAAACTTCTAATTTAACGTAAACAAGAAACGACCGTTTATGCCACACACGATACTATCAAGGGAATCAAAATGTACTTCCCGTTGACCTAGAACTATGAAATTTGGCAAATAATATCGTCTTGTATTACAAGTACAGGAAAAAATCAAAAAACTATAAATTTGTAGTTAAAAAAATAATTTGAATATGTCCGGAACCTTCGCTGGGCGAGTCCGGCTCGAACTTCTCCGATTTTTTTGTATGACTTTCGTTTATTTTGTCGCAAATAAGCTCACGAAGTCAACAGCAGTCATAAATCCAAATCGACTGTATTTAAGATAAATTATATCACACCATGCATGAAATAAAGCACCAGATAATTATTAAAAAAACTAAATAGGTAATAAACTAAATATAAAAATGTGGCTTGCAAACCTAACGTAAACTATGCATCGTTGAAGAGTTCCGTTCTGTTCATCATCAGCAGTTCCACTTCATCAAATGTCACTTCTACAAATGTAAATACTTAATTTGATGATGAAAATACTAACATCACTATATATATGCCTTTAATATTTGAGGAGTTCCTTCGATTCCTCATGGACCCCATCGTCAAAACTGTAACTTGACAAAAATTTGTCTTGAAAATCTAATTTACTTAACAAACACAGCGAAGAGGACAAACCGCGTAACATGTACTATGCGTCGTTGAAGAGTTCCATTCTGATCATCATCAGCAGTTCCACTTCATCAAATGTCACTTTTTTAAATGTAAATGCTTGAGTTGTTAAAGAAAATACAAAAATCACTATATGTATGTCTTTCACATTGGAAGAGTTCCCTCGATTCCTTATGGATCCCATCATCAGAACTGAGTTTTGATAATAACGGGACCAATCTGTATATATACAGATTCAAGCAAAAAAATTATTTTCAAAATCGGTTCAGAAATGACGGAGATATGAAGTAACAAAAATTTAAAAAGAAAACACACACACCGAATTGATAACCTCCTCCTTTTGAAATCTTGAAGTCGGTTTAAAATACAACGATCGTTGTTATTTTGTCCAGACTCCATTATACTTCATCTAATGAATAGAATCAGGCGTTATATTGTGGAAATCCATAAGTACTAATTTAAACAAAAAATATTACTTTGCTAATACGCGAAAAATAGGCAATCAGTGCTAACCCGTTATATTTACTTGCGGATTTTACATGCAATTAATGTTACCACCCTCCCACCGCATATAAATACACAAATAAATATAAAAACTAACCACAAATACAAAACTCGACACGTATTTCGTCTCTCTACGAATCCTCTGGAGATGTTGACGGTCTGACGCCCGACAACTGAAACACTGACTTCAAATAAAATTTATTAAATTAATATTCAATCTGTTTTATAAAAAAATAAAATAAAAAAATAAAATATTTTTATTTCAGAACTACTCGAATTCCATAAAAAATTGTTAGTACCATCATTATAGCTAAGGGTTAGTAAGTACATTAAAATCAAATCATATCCAAACATAATAAGAATAATAAATAATTAATAATCTTGACATAATAACAATGAAATCATGATTCATAGTAAAATAAAAATTAGTTGAAATAATAAATACAAAAATAATTAATATATGTTTTATAAACTTATTATCTATTTATGAAATTGAATTTATTAATAATTTATATAATTTATTATAAATACGTAAGTAATCATATTTATTTAAGTGTAGGTAGAGGAGAACATCATGCATATTATTTTACTTAATTAAATGTTATGCGATAATAATATTTTCAAATATAATAACAAGTACTAAAACAAAACATATAATAAACTACTACTAAAATTAACTATGAACTAAAAATATATATATATATATATATATAAATTCACCTATCTTAGGTCCCCTAGATCTAACCCCTGCGGAAAGGTGCCCATAAGGCTGGCCACATTCCCACGCTGAATACTCGTAGCTATGGCTATTCTTTGGCCTAGGAATGAGCCAGCCCTAGGGTCACCTGTAGTCTCAATCAGCCTATTTAATAATTAAAGTACCTGGGCGACCGAGCTTTGCTCGGTTATAACTATTTATTGTATAGGCGTTGTGTAGGTTGTAGGTGGTGTATAGGTGATAATCTTAACTAATTTTTTTTACTAAATTAAACTTGTCTAAAACAATAAAAATTAAAAAATTATATATAAACTTGAACATATAAAAAAAAAGTTAGTCACCGGGCGAGATTCGAACCCGTAACACTCGTTTAGCAGTCCGCGTCTTAACCCGCTGGACCAGACGGACAGTGGCCAGCAACACGAAATTAGCGATCATATTTTACGTGGAAAGAAAAACTCATGAAAACTCGAAAACACGCGTTTTCCCAAACATAAGACTAATCTAGATCGATTGTTTACCCCCAAAAACCCTCATATACCAAATTTCAGCAAAATCGTTAGAGCCGTTTCCGAGATCCCGGAAATATATATATATATACAAGAATTGCTCGTTTAAAGGTATAAGATATAGGTTTTAAGTTAGCTGCAGTTATATTAATAATGGTTACGGTATAGGTAATAAAACAACTTGCCTTAAATTCCGATCTTAGTTGTTAATATAGTGTTAGACATCACAATGACTCAATCACCTTAGAAATTTAACACCACAATCATAAAATGAAATTGCACCCTTTCTTTTGAAAAACAATCATAAAGAAAGCAAAAAGTACCGATGTAACCAATAATAAAATTACATCAAAGACAATATAGCATGAACATGGTATTTAAATCAAGAAAAAGCGCACGCATAGACAGACAGACAGACAAAAACTGCTCAGTGTAATCTAGGTATGATTAGATAATTATCAAGTACAGTCAACTTAATAATTTCAATTACGTAAATTTTATTCAACGAAGCGAAATCACTGAAACATGTATACATGTTTTCATCTTATTTCAATGGTATAAGGCGATTTAATGTGTACATATTTATGATTGATGGAATTTTTGATTGGGTTTGCTATGTATCATTGATTTGTGCGGTATCATTATTGATTTATTCATGATTAAAGACATTATTCATCTTTTATTATTCATAGTCAGTCATTAGCTTTAAGAATTCAATATGTTCGTTATTTATGTAATTTCTGGAAGTGTTGGTGCTTCAATCTTCTTAATACATATTTCAAGAATCATACGTTTTTAGATGTAAGTACATATTGGATTGGGTTCTATAGTTATTTGGTTTACAAGAGGCCAACATTTTTGTTTAAAACTTTACTACCGAGTGAAACACAGTTTTTTTCACCGCACCAATACGAGGAAAATAACTAATCAAATCAAAATAAATGATAATAATAGCGTTTCGCAATCTTAAAGGGTCGGCAACGCGCATGTAACACCTCTGGAGTTGCAGGCGTCCATAGACTGCGGTGACTTTTTACCATCAGGCGGGCCGTATGCTTGTTTGCCACCGTCGTGGTATAAAAAAAAAGATAAAGTGCTAAGGAAGTTTTATCTGGCAGTTAATTTATTTGTTAATAAGCTATCCAATACTTTACTTGGATATTGTGAAACAAGCCCTAAATATTTATAGTTGTAAGTCATCACTTGAAAGTCAATTCTTCCAGTAAACACGAAAAAACGATAAAAAAATTATATTATTACTTTGCCACTCTTGGGGATAAAGTGCAACCTTCTCATTTGTCTTTGAAGAATAAAAAGAGCCTTTATAAGCTAGTGCGGTGAACATAAATATGGAATATAAATGCAAAACTTAAGAGAAGACCCGCGCGAAATCACCTTTTCATACAAACGTAGTCCTCATTTTCCTCTCTGGATGTTAATATTATTTAAAATATTTTGGCACAATTTGTTCAATATCAAATACAGCTGTGCCTCAATTTTTTTTTCGATTTTTTAATTATTATAGGAATAAGAAGCATTTAAAATATTGTATGTAATCTGTTTTTCGCTCCTAGTTTTTATAGGTAATAACATTTCTAGCACATATGTAGGTATATTTAAATGTATAATACAACCAAAAATCATTCGTTTCATGAAGTTTTTTCAACAAATCATAGAGAAATTAAGTGGACGAGAACTAGACATACCATACCAATTTTATAAAATATTTCGTTAATGTCCACGGACGAACGGAAACCCAACTAGCTAGGTGGGAAATTCACAACTCATGTCGATATAAATGGTTAATATACATCAAATTATGTAAAACAATTTTCCAAAATGTCAATATCCAGAGAGGAAAATGGGGACTACGTTTGTATGGAGGGTCGGCCGTCCTCTCTCCTCTAAACACAAACGGCGTTGCAAATTTTGAGTATTGATTTTGAATAAAATAATTTACCTAACTGCCTCGAGTGTACTAATGTAACTAGGTTGACAATAGAGCATTCGTTATATGCGTTATATAAACCGATGGGACCTACAGGGAAAGTCGGGCGGCGTGGGAGCTGTTTTTGCACCGTGCCGTGAGAAGAGGCGGGGGTGAACGCTAGTAGAATCTCTGTAGAAAAGAAAGAAAAGTGTGTAAACATACTATTATATGTGTTTATATCTACAATGATGACACGTGTCAGTGAGCAGTAGTTTTACAAGAGTTTGAAAGTTTTAGCCTAAATTACAATCATTTATTGACAAAACTCAACCACAATTAACAGTCAGATAGGCTTGACTCCTTGGCGCTGCGTGGTGATGTAGCCTTGCTCTGCGCTTTCTATCGCGTTTTTTTGTAATACTACGTCGGTGGCAAAAAAACATACGGCACGCCTGATGGTAAGCAGCCTATGTACGCCTGCAATTCTAGTGGAGATTCATGCACGTTGCCGACCCTAGCACTCCGCACCCTCGTTGAGCTCTAGCAAACTTACTCATCGGCAGGAACACAACACTACGAGTAGGGTATTATTTGGCTGCGGTTTTCTGTAAGGTGGAGGTCGCATGTAACGGGGAGTGCTCCGAGGAATTGTTCGGATTAATCCCTGCTGCTTCATTCCGCCATCGCCCTACGTCACAACATTCCCATCCTCACCACTTAGATCGTTGGCAGTCCTCAACTGTACGTTTCTCCAGAAGCTTCCTGCCTCGCACAGCTAAACTGTGACTTGAACTGTTACCTGCGGTATTTCAAGACAGATACACGTTTAAACCTTCAAAAAAAGATTGTACTCCTATATTAGTGTGACCGCTCTAGTATTGCAGATGTCCATTGGCAAAGGTAATTACTCACAATCAGGCGATTCGTCTGCTATTTTGCCTTCTATATATCATAAAAAGTTAAAAAACAAGACTGCTAGCTGAAGATTAAAATATATCGGATACATCGGGATGAGAGACACAAACGTTTCGAACACTCGTTACTACGAATACATAGTCTGACATATTCGCTAACTTACTTTCTATGCATCTCGCTCGTACTACGCTCGTCAGAAAGTACGCAGACTTTAGCGACTAGGTTATGTCTCTTTCACACTGATAAGGCAGTCGTGGTAAGGCTAAGAGTTGTAGTCTATCCTTTTATCTGTAAGAATATTTTTTTCTCGAAACCACGAGAAAATATTGAGTCAAAAATGAAAGCTGACTGTGACAATATTTGGTGAATGATTCAGACCTCTAGTGTAAATTTATTAGGAAGCGAAACGTGACGTACGCGTTTGCGTTAAGTCTCATTTTGTATGGCATTTAGACAGCGCGCCAATTTGGAAAACGCCGTTTTGGAAACTCAAAATCCCATACAAAATGAGACTTAACGGAAACACGAACGTCACGCCGCGAGATCTTACTTATTTTCTCATGAATAAAATGTATGTCAAATATCAAATATCAAACATTTATTCAGCAAATAGGCCACAGGGGCACTTTTACATGTCCATTTTTACAAACAATAAATTAAAAAAAAAACAATTACAAATATCGAATCTATGAAATAATAAATACTTTATTAGAGATGTATACTGTCTCTAAATGTCAAATTACACAAAAAAAACTATGATAAAAAAATAAAACCATAAAATACTAAAATTCTTTAGAGATGTATAAGTCTCTAAGTGTCAGAGATAAAATATAAAAATATATATTAAATTATCCTTAGAGATGTAGAGGGTCGCCAAGGCTTGAATTCTTATATAAATAATTAAAAGACAAAAAAATTAAAACAGACAAGAACCGAATGAAGTGTCTCACGTTAATGTCACTCAAAAGTAAAGTTACATACTTTAACATAACCTGTACCCCGTGTAAGCTTAAACAGACCGGTCTCTATGGGATTATATAGTGTTAGTATATACTTTAGTTAAGTCTGTATACTTGCTATATCGGCGATCACAATAAATCAGGAATGGTCGCAGTGGTATTTAGGCTGTAGAGCCTTACATAGCCCCTGACAAAGAAGAAGAAGAAAATACACGCTATATTTGTCGCGACCGCGGCCGGTTTGGGTAGTGACCCTGCCTACGAAGCTGATGGTCCCGGGTTCAAATCCTGGTAAGGGCATTTATTCGTGTGATGAGCACGGATATTTGTTCCTGAGTCATGGGTGTTTTTTATGTATTTAAGTATTTATAAATATTGATATATTATATTATATATATCGTTGTCTAAAGTACCCTCAACACATAAGCCTTATTGAGCTTAGGATTTAGTCAATTTGTGTAATAATGTCATATAATATATATTTATTTTATAAAATAAAAAAAATATTGGCTCGACGGCCATTTGTCCGGTACAAGGTGCTAAAGTTAGGTCAAAATATTACTAACTTTTCTTAAATTCTCATGGCTGATTTTATGTAAGTATGTTTTTGAAAATATTGTAAAAAAAATATATTCAACATTGCCAGACCATATTTGATGGTTTTCGAAATTAGAAATGTCAGTTTTAGTACTTCTCAATATGTGATATGAAACTTAGGGTTAAACATCGTAGAGGTAAATATTCAGTACCTGGTCTATGTCACTAAGCCTCAAATTCCGTTAACACCATGAATTTGTAATGTCGACGTCACCAAAACTATACAAATTTTTGTCTTTTTATTTTGTCAAGTTCAATACCAAAAAATAAAAGAAATTCTCGAAACAATTAACCACTATTCTAATTCTAGCAATCCTTGTGCGTATTTACTACCAACAAAAACGTTAGGCAAAGTCAAGAACTTCATTGATCTATTGATTTCACAAACCTTGTTATTATGGTGCCTTGTAACGGCACAGGAAATCGAGCCCATTACTCAGTCACCCTGTATGAAGAAGCTTAAGTGACGCTAATTTACTATCTACTTATGACTTTTTATGTGGATATAAAAATGGCGTATTTGCTGTTGATGTCATACAGGGGAAAAATTTAAATGTGATTGAACTAAAAAACTCAGTATTATTTATTAATTTAAACTTTATTGCACAAAACATATACAGTAATGTACCATCAGCCGTTAAATTGCATGGCGACTTTATTAATGAATTCATACATGATTTCTTCATGCAATTTCACGGCTCACATGGCGGACTTAATGCCAAATGGCATTATCTACCAGTCAACATAGGGCCAAACAGAGATAGGGCCAATTGGTGCAGAGATAAAAGTATATTATATATGAAAGGGTATTTAAATTCAGTTGGAATAAAGTTACTATAAATATAAGTTACGTCGTCTACCTTTTACCTATACCTATAGGTACATAACTTTTTTTTTAATTCCATACTCTTGTCCCTCGAGAAAGCGTGCTGAGGCTTTCTTGGGGGGCTAGAGTATGGAGTACATATATTCCACAACCGGAGTGTCCGAAGGAGGAAACCCCTTATAAACCGCACTGTGCGATTTATAAGGGGTTTTATTTAGGTTAGAACCTACCTAGGGTTTGAGGATGAACACCGGTATGAACACCCTGCCGACGGCGAGCGGTGTGGTGATATAAAGCGTTATGTAAAACAAGTTTGATACAGAACACTAAAATAAGTTTTTAGCAAAAATTTCATTTTTGGTACAAGCTTTTATCTGATTTATATTTACGCAAACAACTAATACAAATCGAGACAATTCTAACAACCCCATAAACAATGAGTTTGTGTTGTTTTAATCATGGGTGTTTTCTATGTATTTATATATTATATATATCGTTGTCTAAGTACCCTCAACACAAGCCTTATTGAGCTTACTGAAGGACTTAGTCAATTTGTGTAAGAATGTCCTTATTATATTTATTTATTTATTTTATCACAGAGTTCTCAAGTCCACCTCCTGTGCCCATCATCAATTCATCAAACCTGTTCCGTTTAGTAATGATATTGCATTATCATGCGATTTACATATACATGCAAAATTTCAGCTTAATCGGAAATCGGGAAGTGGGTCAAATTTACCTTCCAAGGTTTGACCCACACTAACTAACATACTAACAGGGCAGGTTAAATAAAATCTTGTAAAAAATCTTGATTAAGTCTCCTAACCCACTCTGTATGGACTTACGTCCATTTTACTCGTACTATATAGTTCGCTTATCAGTTGGCACGCTCCACTGAGCATAATGTTTATTAAATGCAGTTATGTCAAGTCCATATTAAGACTTCTGATAGGAAAATAGCTGCAATATGTATATTTTAATGTGAAAGGTCTGCCTTATTTAGAACTAGACGTTATATTGCTAATTCTTAGATTAAACGAAAGAGAAAAACTCACCGTTTCAAGATATTCAAACCCGCGGTCCGCTGGAAGCATATGGGGTATTCCAGAATAGTTTTGGGACGTTATTTTTTAACACTTCAAAGCCGATATCTTGCATGATAACGGTGATAACTTAGCTTTCAATTTAACGAAATATAATGCAGATTTATAAACATCCGAGGCAGTTACAAAGTCGCTCATTGGCAAGGTCAAGGAACGTCGCTTGCGATGGTATAGCCATATACTCCGCCACCCTACAAGCCACATGGTAAACGTAGCGTTAAGCCTACCCGGGTACGTCTTACCTTAAACTACGTCCACAAGAGAGGTATGGGCATTGTGAATGTCATCTCGCTCTGTGTGGTAAGGCACAGCACAGCGGATGTCATTCCAGATCTAGAGCAGAGCCCAACTGGGGAAGTACCTCCACCTTACAGAAAATCGCAGCCAAATAACACTAGACCCTACTCATAGTGTTGTGTTCCTGCCGGTGAGTAACGTTGCCAGAGCTCAACGAGGGGTGGGAGGGGGTTAGGGTCAGCAACGTGCATGTAACTCCTCTGGAGTTGTAGGCGTACATAGACTACGGATACTGCTTACCATCAGGCGGGCCGTATGCTGGTTTGCCCCCGACGTAGTATAAAAAAAAAACCTACCCACCACGACGCGTTGTCACGGAAAACCCCCCCTCCACCTGGCTGACGACGGTCCAGAGAGATCTGAAGGAGACCAAGATGGACGCAACAACAGCGCAGGATAGACAAAAATGGAAAAGACAGACCAGGAGAGCTGACACCAGATGATGGGAAAAAAGCATAGGCCGCCTTTACACCTGTAAGTTTTACTTACGTAAGTAAGGACAAAGCTATTTGTTAGAATGAGATAATGATATTCATCTCTCACTCTATAGTATAGCTGTGTCCCTACTTACGTAAGTAAAACTTACAGGTGTAAAGGCGGCCTTAGGAGGAGAAGAAGAACTACGGGGTTGTTAACGTAGCTGAAATACGCGTCATGTCCACGGTAAAGTAAAGCTTTTCACAAGTTTTTATTGGCCGATGCGTTAGCAAAGGTCGCCGATTTGACTCTGGCATTTCGTTGGTTAAGAGAGTGACCCTGTCAAATCCATTTTTAAAAATAGGGAAATTTGTACATATTTTTTGTACAAATTTCCCTATTTTTGGGATCCAGCGTTATGAAAATCTTATACAAATCGACCTATGGCTCGCTTCGAACTTTCAGATACGTCAAATATTAGGTCTATGGGTCGGAGATGTCAGTAAAAGTGACATTTTTGTTAAAAGAAACATCACTTTTGACAGGACATATCCGATCCATATCGTATCAAGACCTAATATTTGACGTATTTTAAAGTACGAATCAGGCCGCTAGTCCCACACTAAAATAATATAATCATTGAAATTGAAAACTTTATTTCAGACACATCATCCTTATCATTAGCAGTGATCGGAACTATGGGAGTAAAACTTTAACAAAACTTGTTAAGCGGACATAAAATAGTGCATACAGCCCTAAGGCCGGCGCCCCACTGCTGCGCACGCTACATCCACGGCCCACGTTTTAATACAAACCGTGGGCAAGCCCACGAAATTTTGTATAGGAACGTGGGTCGTGTACATAGCGTGCGCTGCAGTGGGGCGCCGGCCTAAAAATATTCATGTCCATAGGGATAGGAATAGTATAGTATTACTTACAGCCGTAAAAATATTTACATTCATAGATATTCGAATATTTTTAAGGCTATAAGCACTCTTTTTACGTCCGCTTGATAAGTTTTGTTAAAGTTTACTCCCATAGTTCCGATCACTGATCATTAGTTAGTGATAGTAATAATAGTGTAATATAATAAATATAATAATTAAAGCTTGTGTTGTAAACTACATATACATAGAGTAGATATCGATAAATATACATAGAAAACACCCATAACTCGGAAACCAATATTTGTGACGAACACAAATAAATATCCTCTAGGACTAGGACTTCGTAGAACCGACTAGGCTTGAAGGCCGTTGACCTCCCATTTATCTTTTCTAAGTCAGAGTAAGGTGTTGCGCGCGCGCAATTAAGTCTAGCGTGTTTGGGATCTAGCGTTATGAACCGTGGATCATTCTAGAACAGAAACCCGTGGAGCTACTTTTATCCTACTTATATAATTTAACGACCTTTCTGGCCTAGTGGGTAGTGACGCTGCCTATGAAGCTGATGGTCCCGGGTTCAAATCCTGGTAAGGATTTTTTTTTGTGTGATAAGAACGAATGTTTGTTCCTGAGTCATGGATGTTTTTTATGTATTTATATATTAAATTTATCGTTATCTAAGTACCCTCAATACAAGACTTATTGAGCTTACAGTGAGACTTAGTCAATTTGTGTAATAATGTCTTATAATATTTCATTTAATAATAAATAATCCTCGTAGCATACTTAGACGTGAACCCGCCTGCGAAGCAGAAGGTCGCGGGTTCAAAATCTGGTAATGGCAAATTTGTGTGTTTATTATAAATATTTGTTCCTGAGTTATGGGTGTTTTCTATGTACTTAAGTATGTATGTATACATATCTACAAATTATATTGGTATATAATAATTCCCATAATACAAGTCCCATGGGCCGCGCGTTGGTATGGGACGCCACTTGTGCTGACACGCTAGCGGCGTCCTACCTCCCATCGACCAACAGGCATGCTGGTGCGGCGGCGGACACTCGGGAGCGTCAAAAGGTAGCCAAATATAGCTGTCTCGGCGCTCAATACGAATTCGTTGCGTTTGGCGTCGAGACACTTGGTTCGTGGGGCAGAGGGGCAGATATACTCCACAAGGCGCTGGGCAAGCGGCTGAGGGAGGCAACGGGCGACCCCCGCGCGGGCAGCTTTCTCGCGCAGAGAATTGCAATCGCAATCCAGCGCGGGAACGCTGCCTGCGTGATGGGCACCCTACCAAGGGCGCAAAATTTTGATAGGTATTTTTAATTTTTAGCTTTAGTTATTTTAATTGTAGTTACATTTAGTTTATTATTCATGCTGTGAAATTTTTGTATTTTAATAATAAATATAATTTTGTTTTGTGAAAAAAAAAAAAAAAAGTCCCAGAACATTTATCTATAAATGTGAAAATTTGAATATTTGTTCTAAGCAAATGAAGAAGTGGACAAAGGCTAGTAAAATATATGTGTCATCTAGTATTTAGTCCTAGTGTTTACTGGGACCCGATCTCATTAGTTCTCATGAACCGTGGATCATTCTAGAACTTTATCATAATTTATTACATTGTTGGCCATTTTGATTTTTATTTCATTTATATCTAAAAAGTGTGCAGAAAATTATTCTTTTCTGCCCTACACACTGAAAAAAATAGATAGCCGAACTGGTTTTGTAACTTTACTAAATAACTAAACTACGGTTATAAGAAAATAAACTTTGCATAAATTTACAAACTTATTTTGTAGTGTATACCCAGTACCTGAACACTGATAGCCAAACACGGTTTTGTAACATATAACACATAGTTCGCAAGTCCCAATTTTTGTGTAAACAGTAACCAAAATTTTGTTACAGTTATGCAAACATTTCTTTCAGTGCAGCATTTTACTTTCCCAGTACGTATTTTTCGTTTATATTACGATAAGAAATTCAAATTTGATATTAAATAGATTTGTTATAAAATTTCCATTCTAATATTTAACTCTCTATTCCATAAATAAGATACTTTTACCTAAATCGTTAAGTAATTGAAAGTACCCTCAAGAAATACTATTAAAGTTTATACTTCGTTATGTTTTTTTTTTAAATACACATTTATTTTAACTAACTGCTTTGGCTCAGCGATCCAAAAAGAATCTTGGCCTCCGAAACGAGAGAACGCCACACACACACACACACACACACACACACACACACACACACACACACACACATACACACACACACACACACACACACACATTTATTTTACTTTCCTTTTTTTATATTGAAAGATTAATCAATTTATTTCACAGATATTATATAGTATAAAACAATAAACTATAAATAACTTAATAATTTTACTTTCCTCGTATTCGAAATGAAAATTAGTGTTTAAATAAATCGGGTGAAAGGCACCATTTCAGTATCGGACTGTCGGCGCTCTCTCGCTGCATTCGAGCGGCAAACTACCTCGACAGAATGAGTGATTGAGTGTCTTTCATCCCTTGATTAACAATCTACTATTACGTTGGCAAAATAATTTCTTATTTCAATTTACATTAATTCGCAATAACTAATCGGTGGCGACTCCATCCCCTTATCGCACAAGCGGAAACGGCGACATTTTCCGCGGCGGTCACGGGTTCGAGTCCGAGCAGGTGCTCAAAGGTCAGGACCGGTGCAACGGCTCGCCGTTCTTCTAATTATTGATTCGGTCGATGCCGTAATAAGGATAATATGGACGAGAAGGCGATATATCGGCGTAGGTGTCGGCGTAGTCCAACGAACTAGAATAACTAACGACCCGTTTCGAAGAATGATTAAGACATGTTTAAGATTTTGGAAAGATCTTTGAAAGATTGATCTAAACGACATGTCAAAATTTATGTTTAATTTGATTCCACTGTGATCCCATTTATCTACGATATTTCTAACTTCAAATCAAAGTGACATTGGTTGCTCGAATCGAGCTGTCAATTATACGACATACAAACGATATCTAAATGAGAACTTATCGTTAACGTGTCGCATTCTTCAAATCGGGCCGTATGAAGTATGACTGGAACTTTCTTAAGATTCATTCTTAAAAAATATATCTGCATTCTAATTTGCCGCGTATACAAACAAACAAAAATGTGTATAGGTATACAAAAGGTATGAAAAAAGTCGTGACAATTAGATGCAAGCCCCAAATATTAAGACCCAAAAATTAATTCTAAAATGCTTTGGGGAAGTGAATTCTACAGTGCAAGTAACTTCTGCAACAGGATACTATTGAAAATGGATAGCATCTAAATTTGAAGAACTTCGTACACTGTTCCCGCGATCGATAGTGCTTCTAGTTTAGTAGATAATATCTGGGAGACCGAGTTTTATTTATTTATTTAAAATTTGATTCAGGCAACAAGGCCCATATTACAAATACCTTACAGACGAACATACATATAAATTTTATAAAATTACAACTAAACACTATTTAGGCGGCAGTTTTGCTCGGAAAACATATAAAAACTCAAATATGTAATATTATGAAAAGCACTATACAATCCTTGGCCGGAACAGGTATTGCAAGACTCGCTTTATCCGGCCTCGTCTACCGCAAACTCGTCCTGCAATCCCTTACTTCACGGCCTCTGTAGTAATGTACTTACTAATATTTTTGGAAGTCTTCTTATTCGTGTAAAGGGATCAAACGTTTTTAATTATTTTTTTGTCTGCCAATTCTTTGCCACTTCTAGCCCTCTGGGTGTAGCCCTCAGGAGATCTTCCTCAGGGGGGATGCAGCAAGCCTTCCCGAAGAGCAGAGCTAACAGCCACAACTTACTGCTCGGGCCCTCCCCGTGAATTCATATCTAACATAACTTTTCATTTATTACGATCTCATCTTACATGAATAGATCATAATGAATAGGTAGTTAAGTGTATATACAGTCAGCTGCAGAGAGAGGTGCCCACCCTCCTGCATACAATCATTCTATGCAGGGGGGGAGGGGGTCACCTTTCTCTGTATCTGACTGTACACAGATGCACTTGTATGTGCCTATTGATTTACTAGAGAACCTCTTCAATCGATTTTCCAATAAATCGAAACACTTTTCCATCGCCCGAACAATGACATCACAAAACTAGAGAAGGCGGTAATTATAAATATTCATAATAAAGCCGATGGCTTCAAACAATAGACTAATATGAGAGAATCGGCTTTCTAAGAACAGCTAATGATGGAGAAACACGGATGAGTAAAATTAACAGAGTTACAGCTGGGCTAATCAACTTTGGATCGAAACTAATCCGTCCACAACATTTAAAGTTCAGGCGCAAATTCTCCAGAAAAAAATTGGTCTAAATGTTGATTGTCCCTGCGTCATTTGAACTTTGAACTACGAATTACTTCACAATCAAGCAAGCTCAATAGTAAGCTCTTACACCCGCGCTGTTTTCGGTATTTGCATTTGCCTTAGCTATTACGCATGTAAGTTATTGATAGTTTGACAGATGTTACAACGTTCGCATTTTTGGTATGGTAAGCCATTTAAATATTACGTAACCAGTTTTTATTTTCAAAAGCAGGAAAACTCATCTCAAATACTTAATAAGAATCTAGATCACTGGGAGACTGTAGGTACCAATTTTTTGGGCACTATAGTATTCTATTATTCAGTAAGGCTGTTAGGTACCTAGTCTATTATTATACGACCGACGCGATTAACTAACATCGAAATTTCATTATTCGCTCATGCATACTTATGTGATAATACTGATAATAAGGCAAAAAATCAATTTTAAATCTTTGTTTTTCGCAGTAGAGCCTCTGTTACTCTGTTAAGTTTATTTCTCCGTGGCAGTGTGCTATTTACGCGATTATGTGCAATCGTATAGACAATAGGTTTCCGGGCGACGCGAGTATTAGAATTCGCTCCACGGTGTTTGAAATCTAGTTAGGTATGTGTTCATATCCTTTAAAGTCAACCGTCAAATGTAACTCAGATGGATGACGCGTGTGAGAGGTTATAGAAAAATTATGGAAGGTGGAGGCAAGTAATGAAATCTCCATGTACCAAAAATTGTCATCAAAAAACCTTAAATAGGTGGCGCTACAATACCTAGAGTACTTGAACAAAAAAATCAAATCATTGACAGCGCACTTCACCCCGTCAATAACGCCTAGGTTCTTAGCTACTCTAGCGCTACTCTGGAGAGATTTGGAACTTTTATTTATAGCTGACAGCTGGACACTTTTGCAATAGTTCTACGATAAGAGATTTCACTCCTTTTAATTCACACACCATAAGAAAAATATTCATTGATATATCACAAGACATATCGACGCTTAAGAATCAATACTGTCTAACTAACATTTTTTACGTTTTTTACCTTTTAATGCAGTTAGATGCAGAAAAAGATAACGAACATAACTGCATTAAAAGGTAAAAAGGTGGAGAGGAGAAAGAAGCCAGCTCGTCAGAATCAGTGCGGTACCGATGTAAGTCGGGTGACAATGCGGTATTATGGTACCATCGAGCTGACCTGATGATGGAGACAGGAGGTGGCCATAGGAACTCTGCGATAAAACCTCGTAACCTAATCGTATTTGGGGTTTTTAGAATTGTCTCGATGAGTATTAGTTGCCTGTGGAAAGAACAACTCGTCAGCCAATGTCGTGTTTGGGAGCGAATGATACGACCGGCTTGCTTCAGAACTGGTTTATTACTGTCTTACATACTTGCATACATGACAAAAATACAGTCAGCGATAAAAGCTTATACCAAAAATGAAGTTTTTGCCTTTAACTTATTTATATGTAAAATACCTGAGTTAAATGGTAAAATTTGCTTAATTTGAGAGCTAATGAAAATGAAAGTGTACTTTGTGAAACATTGATGTTTTCCAATCTTTATACGGTTTATTAGGGTACCTTTAATGTACAGTTAGCAAAGAAAGCGAAGCGTGCTAAGTGCATAAGTACAGTCATTATTATTATGCTAAGTATCGTTGTCGGTGGGACCATCCAAACTTAATTACTGTTTATATTATAATATGCAATTATTACTCACTCGCTGGATAACAGTGCACAATTTAGTCACGCAAAGTAAAATACTTGGATACGGATATTATTTTGTCTATTTTTTTAAACGTTATTGCACAAAATATGTATATACAACAATGTACAAATGGCGGACTTAATGCCTAATAGCATTCTCTACTAGTCAACCATAGAGCTAAACAGAGATACATACAATTGGTGCAAAGAGAAAAACAATGAATTAAAAAGAAAAGCAAACTATACTCATAAACTACATATATTACATAAAACAATAAAAATATACAAGTATAAAAAACGACATATAAAATACATACTATAAATATAGTATTCATGGATTTTATTTTGTGAACTCTTTTTTTAATCGTATGGCATAATATATACATTGAGGGCAATCAGAGCGTAGCCTTGAGGTTGCTAAGCCAGGCAACCAAGTCAGGTGTCACGGTGTTCAGGTCCTCAGCAGGCCCAGGATATGAGTGGAGTGGGCAGCGTTGGAGGATATGTTCGATGGTCTGCTCTTCCTCTCAGCATTCGCAAAGTGGTGAAGCCGTCCATCCCCATTAGTGTGTGGCAGAACTCGTACAGCTTACTAAGTTGATCCTAAGAAAAATAGACACAATGGACTCGAGTCCTAAGAAACACTAGTATGAACATGAACCAACGTCGTCCAGATAGAATCCGCACACTTTACCGCGTGCTGAATAACTAAGATTTGTTATACTCACCTTCTTCATTAATCAATTTTGTAAACTACAATGTATACAATTATCTTACATTGTAACGATGACTTGTTCAAGCCAAAACACACCTTATTTCAATACGGTAAGATTCAGATCACATTTAACATACTGTAGCCATAATTTTCTACTTTGATCTTTACGAGTATAGACTTATAATTTGGTTGTTAAAATGTCAGTTTCTTTAATCATAGAAGACTTTGATACCTATATAATTATTGTATCCATTAGTTATTTTATAAACCTCGTATCTAACTCCAATTCTCACTTTAAATCGACTTTATATTTAAGGAAATAGAGCCTTAAATACCGTAAACATTATTTAAAGAGTTTTCCCGACAAAATGCCATGTTGTAAGAGGAAATATTCATTTATTTATTTAAAAACTTTATTGCATAAAAGAAAAACTTAATGTACAAAAGGCGAAATATGTAGTTTTAAAAAGGCGGAAATATGAAAGACCTAATTTCTTTTAAGCCTTTTATAACTATGGTAGAATGCTACCGTTTTAATATAATATACTAATAATTATGAGGATGGCCGGTACTGCTAGGTCTATGCATGCGATACAGGCATTATATGAGACTAATTATAATAATAGATTTATAATCTAATTCCTGATGTAATTAACTGATACTAAATAGCTGTATTAACATTGGAATATAAATCAATCAGCGTTTTTTGTGTTGAATCCATTGAAAGGTAGGTATATCAACTTATTCATAATGTGTATGTGATGTTACTATTAATAATGTGATATGTAGTGTTCATGTCGAAATATATTGTTATAATATGTATGCTAGTTTTAAGGTATTTATCTATGGGCCACTAGTTGCCTGAAATAAAGATTTACATCCATTTCATTAATTCAAAGTTTTAAACTATACATAACTACTTTTTTATTTGGTAATTTTTATCATTTGTGCTCAGAACCACGAGCTCATACGATCCTAATAGGAAAAAAAAAGTGTCCAAGATTTTTACACTCTTATTTTTTTAAATTTTTTTTTTTGTTCATGCTTAAAAATGTTTAATTTTATGAATTCAATAGCCGTTTAAAATAGTTTAACATAATATTCACTCGTGGCTGAACGTCGAACAGGGTATGTGCCTTCGATGCCTATTAACCTGTCAAGAAATGACAATATGGCGGACGAATGTTTGATATGTCACCGTATATAACAATTATTTAGCTTAAAATTTAGTTTTTTCTTTGTAAGTGTGATGAAAAACATTGTGTTTTTTTTTATACTACGTTGGTGGCAAACAAGCATACGGCCTGCCTGATGTTAAGCAGTCTCCGTAGCCTATGTACACCTGCAACTCCAGAGGAGTTACATGCGTGTTGCCGACCCTATCCCCACCCCCCTCGTTGAGCTCTGGCAACCTTACTCACCGGCAGGAACACAACACTATGAGTAGGGTCAAGTGTTATTTGGCTGCGGTTTTCTGTAAGGTGGAGGTACTTCCCCAGTTGGGCTCTGCTCTAGATCTGGAATGACATCTGCTGTGCTGTGCCCTACCACACAAGGCGAGATGACATTCACATTGCCCATACCTCTCTTTTGGACGTCGTTTAAGGACATACCCGGGTCCAAATGGCATATCTAACAAAACACGTGCTCATTATTTTTTGCTGCTTTCAAACATATACTCAAACCAGCCATTAACTAGCAAGTTGCTTGAGCATCACTTTCTATAGGAGTTAGAAGATTTAGTAACTTTTTAGTACTTTGGAGGACAATTTCTCCCAATAGGTTGAGTTTGGGCAGCTAAAAAAAAATACGTGTCCATTATTTTAGACTACTCTATAACATATATAAATATAAATCAAATCGGAACCGGACAGTTGGGTACCTTTCCTTGTAAGTCCCACAGTAAGCTCAATAAGGGTTGTGTTGTGTTGTGTTGAGTTTGGTATATTAATCTTAATTTAACCATTTAAGTCGACGAGTACAAAAACACATTTTCATGTTTTCTATAAACTAATAATGAAAGTATATAATAAGAATGAAAATCTTAGTAATCTTTATAAACACAGTTTTTTAATCAAGAATGAGATACTCTTCAATAGTTTGTCTATCTATTGTTTCTCAAATACACAGCATTCAAACATTTATTTTTGTTGTCTCGATTTCGACCTCTTGGTCACGATTTCATTTACTTTTTTAGCGATAAGTTGGTACCATTGATTTTTTTTTAACCATGCACAATTTTTTTTTACTATGACTTAGATTTTGTACTTAAACATGATTTCATCTATAGAGCGTGCATGAACTGTAGGAGGCAGCATAGGAGCCGTAAAATTTTTGGCGCGAGGCTTAATTGTGATGTTTATTGTTCCGATGTAGCTCAAAAGATGGCAGAACCTACTATGCACTAGAAAACACGTGACGTGTAAATATACATGTTTATGGTTCCGATTTAGGCCACAAGATGGCAGACCCTCCAACGCGCACGGTCCCTATTTCTTGTTTTTTTTTTTACATTTCGTTACTCACCCTTATTTGGCAAATGTAGTGTATTCCATATAAGCAGGAAGTGCAGACAGACAAACGTATGCATTGATATCAGTCGCCGCCAGATCGGTGATAATATAATATACGTTAAGGGGCCTTCTTTATAACGTTATTAATACTTACTTCGACCTCAGCGACCCAAAATGAGACAGCCTTCGACACAAGACAGCGCCACTTTTCTCGGTCCTGTGCGATTTCGTGCGATAACATTATTAATACACTATTATATTTTAAACATTAGTAACTCATAAAATAAGGAATTAAAGCCGGACCAAGATAACTCGGCATAATACTGTAATGCACAAAGTGTGCCCATGTTATCATTAATGTCAAATTTCTAAGAAAATATGACGTCAAGTCACTTAGTTCTGTTCAAGTCTGCAAAAATAACTTAGATGGTCTCTACTATAAGTAAGTCTAAAGGAGTTACACGCGTTGCCGATCCTAACAACCCTCCCTCCCCTCGTTGAGCTCTGGCAACCTTAATCACCGGCAGGAACCCAACACTATGAATAGGGTCGAGTGTCACTTGGCTGCAGTTTTTTGTAAGTAAGGGCCTCCCCCTTACTAAGGAAAGTAAGTAGTTTATTATTATGCGATTTATGTTGTCGTCCGATAAATTAAGTCGTTTTATATAAAAAGTTGATCTAATATTAATAGTGTCATTACAACATATAGTTGGTCAACTTATTAGGATACAATTTATGGTAAAGCTGTTAAAGGTCCCCTTAAAAAAAAGTGCGCGCCTCACAATGTTGTGAGTAAAATTAACAAATAATCGCATGTGTAGATAGTGTGTGTAGATATAAATGCATAGTGAAACACAGGTAACAATTCACAGTGAGAAGTGAGAACCGTTTATTCCGAGAACAAAGAATTAGTGGACTATGTTAATGTCACCAATCTTTCTTTCTTCCTAGCGTTGTCCCGTCATATTGCCACGGCTCAAGGGAGCCTGGGGTCCGCTTTGACAACTAATCCCAAGATTTGGCGTAGGCACTAGTTTTTACGAAAGCGACTGCCATCTGACCTTCCAACCCAGAGGGTAAAACTAAGCCTTGTTGGGATTAGTCCGGTTTCCTCACGATGTTTTCCTTCACCGAAAAGCGACTGGTCACCAATCATGGGACATTTAAGAGAAAATTTTGAGTATTTTTGATATTTCCCCGATACCTGTATAATTTCTACCTCTTAACGCTTTAAAAGTTGAATGTCCAATTCGTCCTTTATGTTTTCTATGTGTTTAATGAAAGCTGCTGCAATTGATTTCAATATTATTAACAAATTAAAACTGGTTTTTTGCTCCAGCCATGGGATGTATGGCGCCATTCAATTTCAAACTAACAAATATCACTAAAAATTAAACTTAAGCAGCTCTTTGGCTCTTGTTCGTGGTAAAATGTTGCCAGCAATTAAAGTGATGGTAAATACTTGTTTTACAGGATATGTCTATATCATCCCATTAAGTGGTGTCTGTTCTGGGGTGTTTATTATATATTTTTTTTTGCAATAAGAACAATCTTTTCTGGTAACCAAAAATCACATATACTTATGTAAGTAGGTTTTTTTTTACTGCGTCAGTAGTAAACAACCATACGGCCCGCCTGCTGGTAAATGGTCACCGTAGCCTACCGTAGCCAGGGGTACTACATGCACGTTGCAGACCCTGTAAAAACTTGTACACTCTTTTTTTGAAGAATTCCTCCCTGAAGTCCCACCGGGAAACCTCGGTAGGGAACTCATTCCACAGCGGGAGCGTCCGCGGGAAGAAATTTCTCTTAAACCTCACGGTCGGCTATTTAGGTTCTACGGTGTGAGAATGAACATTAGACACCCTGCCGACGGCGAGCGGTATGGCGATAGACAGTGGCCGTTTTTACAAGCATTTATTAACCGACTTCAATTTCATAGAAGGATGAGGTTCTGTATTCGGTTGTGTAATTTTTTTTTATGTACGTTTCCCCGATTACTGATTACTCAAATCGGCCCACGGGCGTCGAAGTAATCGATGAACGTACATAAAAAAAAACCATAACAGAATACAGAACCTCCTTCTATGAAATTGAAGTCGGATAAAAATACTGTACGTCAATTTTTGAGTTCAAAATCCATGTGAAAATATCAGTTATAATATACCAAAAATAACCCACCATGGATTACATGCAGCTTGCCCCTTATCAGATAACACACGCAAACCATACAAAGCACTAAACAACTGACTTAAAGTAGACCTTAATTCTTTGTATTAAGGTCCACGACAGTCAGGCATTTTGTCAATGATCGTACTAACATGCTGCTATAATCTCACCGATCATTGTTGACCTTTATGTATTTCTCATAAGGTTCATAATTGGTCAATATGGATATTGCCAAGTAACTTAAGCCCTTTTTAGAATGCCTGTTACAATATTAATGTGACATTAACCGCGCACTTAAATTGCGATATTATAAAGTGCATTAATGATAAAATGGACGGTTACGGTTTTTAATTACTTTTGATGTGTTTTGCACCTCGTTGATTCGGTGGAAATACTTCGTTTTGCGAGAAAAAATAAGTCTGTGTTAGATAGTAATTTAGTACGTCAGTTTTTAGAAAACTTATTAGTTTTAGGGATACTAAAGTGCAAGGCTCTGAAGGGATATTGTCCGAAATTTGTGTTAAGATAACCCAAAGTGCACCAAACTCTTTAATGTGACAGACTTAAATTTAGAGGTGGGGTGGCGTTGTCCTTCTAAACTCCATAGTAAAAAAACATGTCAGTTGAATTTGAATATAATTTTTTTTGTCACATCTCCTCGGAACCTCGGTAAGGGCGGCAGCTGCTGCGGAGGCGGCTGAAAACGCAAAGGTGGGGAAATACCGCGGTCTCGGTGCCGAATACAGTTTTGTTCCGTTCGGCGTCGAGACCCTGGGTCCGTGGGGTCCTGGCGCTCTGAGTCTCTTTAGAGACCTGTCAAAGAGACTCAAGGACGCAACTGGGGACCGGAGAGCTGGCAGTTACCTCGCTCAACGCATCAGTCTGGCAGTTCAGCGGGGTAACGCAGCCAGCATCATCGGGACCTTGCCGCAGGGACCTTTTTTAGATTTAGTTTAGTTTAGTGTAGTTTTATTTTTGTATAGTCTGTATTTAGATTGATTGTAATTTTAAGTTTTTATTTATTGTTTCTGACATGTTTTTGTACCTTATTTAAATAAAATTATGATGATACTAGGTGACTCCATGTTGATAAATACGATTTATTTGAATATCTACTAAACTAAAACTAAAAGTAGTAAAATTTGAATATCTACTGTTGTAGCAGCACATAGGGAATGCAATAACCGGTTAAATTACATTACAATAACAGGGCACACATTAGAGTAATTTTCATTATGTAAAATAACATAATACATTAAGATATTACATTAACTAATTGAAAACCGTAACGTTAACATTTCTAAGTATTGAAAAAAAGATTAAAATAAACGAAAGTAACATTTTAGCTACTCAAAACAGTAAAATTGTCTGTCTTTTCGGAACAGTAAAATTTACTGTTCGATAGGCTCATATGGAAATGTTTATTGCATTAAACGTTAATGCAATTTCAACTGTTTTAAATGGTTTTTTTTCTCAATTACTAATTTTACAAGATTCTTTCACCTAATTAAAAAAATTGACATGTACAATTTTCTCTAACTCACTTGGAACCTTTTTTTAAAAAGAATTTAACGACAGATAGTAAATATTTCTAATAGAAATTCTCAATCTATATAATTGGCTATTATTACTCACATTTTAAATTCCTCAAATCGCTATTTCTTATAATTAACCTCTATTACCTGTCTAATAAACTATAAAAGTCATAACTTACACTTTCTCTGCTTTTTAAAAAGGACTTTATTGGTCTAAAATTAGAGTTGTTTTTAGATTGATCGTTTTTTTTTTCTTCTAATTATGGTGAAGATTTTCATAGTCGATGGTAGCTCGGCTTATTTGTTAGAGAACCATAGAGCGTGGAGGAACTGTCAGGTTGAAATGAAAAGGCAGGCGTTGCGAACCTTCGTTTTTTGCAAATAAAAAAAAAAGATCCGTTTTGAGGAAATTAAAAGCGTTAAGCATAGAATTAATTAAAACATACCAGACGGCTTATTAAATATAATCAATCAATAAATTTAAATTTAATCAGTCAAAACATAAATATTTTGCTATCTGCATATGAACGTTCTTGGCTGACTATCTTTTAACAGCAATGAAAATGGGTCACTTTCTAGATGAAGTTACTCTCTTCGATTGTCCTCGAGTATTTGACATCTTTTTCACCAGTTTCTCGGTCAAATCTTTACAGACTTGGCAGTAACAAAGTGTGGATGTGTCACTATATATGTCATATTTAAAAAAATATATATGTATGTGTGTATTTATATGTTATATTTTCGGAATATGTCGTTTTAGTGGCACTTCCTCCGGCGATCGACTCCAGAAACTACAAGACGATTTTATATACCATAAAATACAGTCTGGTATTAAACTCTTGGTCCAATTATGTTCTAATTGTGAATTCTATAGACATACAAAAATAATTATAAAAAGCGGACCCGTGCTGGTATTTTACAAAACAAGAATTAGCAAAACGGACACATCAATTCTATAAAAGTTAAAAGATAAATGCATATCTATACATAATACCCACCTGCCTTCGTGATTAGTATGCGAGGTATGCATCTTATATAAGTCCAGACAGTAACTGGAAATGTCACTGGCACTATAGTAGATAATATCATGTCATAGCAAGATATTTTCAATTAAATATCGATAATATATGGTTATGTACATAAATAGTTAAATACCTGGATTTAAGTGTCATTAAGGCATCTGCTATTGTTAGAAATTGTATTTAATTTAATTTAATTTAATTATTGAGAAGTTCTACAGCGTTTACAATGAATAATATACAAATACCTCGTCGGAGATGGCGGGACGAACTTGATGCCTTCGACAGAGAGTGGTGGGAGACTTCCGAGGATAGGGACACGTGGAAGAGTAAGAGGGAGGTCTTTGCCCAGCAGTGGGACAATATGGGCTCATAATAATAATAAATAATATACAATTAATATCAGTACTTATTAAGCATAGGCAATAAGAGAACTCCCTGGAATTTACACAAAATAAAATATCATCTGTGGGTAGACTTGCGACTTGTGCTGTACAAGAAACTACTGTACTGTACTACTGTATTACTTAATTATTCGAAGCTGTGATGAGTAATTAATTAATAATATGGTAATAATAAGTGAAAAATTATCCGTTTCGGACAAGACTTGAACTTGCGACTATTTGGAACACCGCAGTTCAATAGCTATTAACGAACTGAGCTGATGAAACTTTTCAGAAGAGTGCGATTTTTTTTAATTTTTTCTTAATAAATTTCACGGAAATCTGTTGAGATAGATACATTTGGACATACTTACTTACTAAAGAATTTTTACCCGAGCTGAATCTTCGCTCTATATTGTTTTTTTTATTCCGTAGACTAAAATGACATTTCATGTGGTACTAAGAAATGTCATGTCTTACTTATGAATCGTCGTTTTAGTCTACGGAATAAAAAACAGACCTTAGCTCGGTTAGAAAGGTTTGACTAGCACATCACTAGTTACAATATTTTTTTTTATGATTATAAGGCGTATTAAACCATGCACATAATTACATGCGCTAGAAAAATAACGGAATCGCTTCTTTTTCAGTGAAAACAATTATAGAAAAAACAATCACATTATTTAAAATCAATAAATACAATAGGTATCATAATCACAAAACCGATTAGGTAGTTTTTACACCTTTTTGCCACCATGTAACACTGTCGGTGTAATTATTTTCTTATATAAAAGAAAGTATACCGTATTAATATGCGCCATTAGATAAAAAGTTGATACAGATGTTTGTTTGTACGGGGAAACTAGTGATGTGACCGAGGGGTGGGAAAATTATCGACATTATCGCGCTTGACGAAAATTGCCGACATTCTGACAAAATGTTTCACTCTTACGTCACTTCTCCCGGTCCTGAGCCAATCTCATCCAGAAGTGACTCGCAATCTTCCGAATGTCGTCCACCCAAAGAGCCAAAGGACGCCAGGCGGTTCTCATCTGAAAGTGGCCAGCATTTCGTCAGCATTTTTGTCCACCTGCCATTATGTCTGGCAGCATGTTCCTCATATGTAATTTTTGAACCGATATCTATTGAGTTAGTCTTAGCTTTAAGGAAAACCGAGAAAAAGTTATGATAAAAATTATCAGTATTAATTTTGTGTGTCTGTGCTAATAACAGGAAAAACTTTTTACGAAATGTTTATTTAATATTAACATATTAATACCCATAACAAGTCGACTATTTTATGATTTGACCATATATATAGGTAACTATATGCTTATGTTGCCATTTTAATTTTAATTTAAGCCTAATTTTAATTCACAAGCACTCCCAAATTTCACACCGTCACAGACAATTTAACAAACATAATCAAAACCAATTTACTAATACCAATTCGATTCGTAACAAAGTTATAATTGTTAATGTCAACATTCCCGGCAATTAACAGTATCACGTTTCCGCCTAACACCACGTAACAAACATACCAAAATAACCAACTAAAACACCGCAACACTACCCAAAAAACCCACGATGTACCAACAATATAGCCACTAATTAAGACCTAACCTAAAAACCGTCGCACAAACCGAACCGTTTAGCGAAAAAGTAGGATAAAAAACATAAACAACGCATACGAACGCAAGAACGCATCGCTAGGCGAAAAAAAGTGTCAAAAAAATATTATAAAAAAAGTAGAGTGGTGCGCCCCTGGCTTGAAAAAGTGTGCGGAATGGAAATTATACGGTGATGTGAAAAACGGGGGGAAGAAACTGGCGTGGGCTGTGGGATGCGCGCACGCAAGCGGCGGGACGACAAGTGTGGAAGCGGCTTATAGTCTAAGTTGCTTTTTATTATACGTATAAATCTTTGATTATACTTATCCAAAAACTAACTTAGTGTTTCTAGGGTGTGGTATTTCGGTTTTCGGTTGCGTGGAAATCTATCTAATCCTACACCAGAACAGGTGATACAACAGAAAACTGTGTCGCAAAAATGATTTTTTAGTTTTTAAGATTTGTATCTCTTTGGATTTCACTGCCCTATGCATCCCGGTCTTTTGATTGGCTTACGTGGGGATATAGATCCAACACGTAGAGACACCTTGGAGAGCTTTAGTGTCATCTTTATGCTTGTTTGCCGCCGACGTGGTATAAAAAATATAGAATTTAAGATTATTATTGTTTTATGTATGTTAGTTTGTAAGTAGGTATCTATGGTACTTATTAGCTGCTTGAACATAAATTATATTTTATTTTGATCTGATTTCTATTTACAGTCCAATTTCCCAATTTAATTTTCATATATGGGTGTATATGGGGGAGGGTGATTGGATAAACAACTTTCAATACAAAACAATACAGATTGATGGTATGTAGTACTTTGGACAATTCGCATTGTAGTTTTAGGTCATTTTGAGCTGAAGTAGGGCTATACAGAGAGTTATTATATAGGATAGGACTTTGAAAGAAGTGTTATATTACTTGACGAATTTTGAGACAAGAAATTGGATATTACAAAACCCAATTATCTACGGCGATAAAATCGGTCCCAGTGGCAGTTTTTTTTTACGCTGTATCTTTTTTACATAGGAAACTTTATACTACGTGGAAAAAAAGCATACGGCCGGCTTGATGGTAAGCAGTCTCTAGCCTATGTACGCCTGCAACTCTAGCGCGTTGCCGACCCTAACACTCCGCATCCTCGTTGAGCTCTGGCAATCTTACTCTCCTGTAGGAACACAACACTATGAGTAAGGTCTAGTGTTACTTGGCTGCGGTTTTCTGTAAGGTGGAGGTATTTCCCCAGTTGGGCTCTGCTCTAGATCTGGAATGACATTTTTTTATACTACGTAGGTGGCAAACAAGCATACGGCCCGCCTGATGGCATCCGCTGTGCTGTGCCCTACCATACAAAGCGAGATGGCATTAACAATGCTCGTACCTCTCTTTTGGTCGTTTTTAAGGACATACCCGGGATATATCTGTTTTTGTAGTCTAATACCGACATAAAAAATCAGTGGCACTCCGGGAGTGTCACCAGAAGCAAAAACTTGAATCCCATCTCAAAAAATGCCAACATTATATGTGTATGTATGTACATTTTTATGTAAAGAGGTGTCGGTTATGGTAACAGTAACAGTATCGCAAGTTAAATGTTCTTTTTCTCATCTTAAAAAATGCCCAACACACCTAAAGAAGTTCACTTCAAAAATCTTGTATTTGCTATTTCTATAAGTGCCATAAAATTACCATCATAGACAAAATGAGTCTAAAAGTTACAGAAACTTAAGTAATTGTTATAATTTCGATGAATTACCGCCGACGTGAGATAACCGAACGTGAAGAACATGTAAGAAGCCGTCTCCATAGTTACTTTCCCCTGCGCCCGCGCGGCCCCGCCCGGTGCATCTCGATCTATTCCATTACCGACGCACTTGCACTTCAGGGTACACTGATATTTATTTACGTGGAAATATTCGTGGTATCGTTCATACGAGTAATTTGATTCTTTTGAAAGTTATATCCTCTCCGAGGCGAAAGAAAAATAATATATAATGGATCAATTTTATTCGTATTGCTAAAATGCATTCATCATGAAATATACTTAGGTACCTAATCATCGGCATTTTGCAGGTTAGGATGAATCATCTCACTTCACAAATACAACTTGAAACCCCTTGGGATCTGCTCTACGCCGACGATATAGTTCTGATTAGCGAAGACGTAAAAGAGCTACAAAACATTTTAGAATCCTGGAGAGTAGCTTTAGAGGACGGTGGACTTCGAATCAGCCGACAGAAGACCGAAGTAATGCACTGTGACTTCAGCGGTTCTAAACTCCACAGCACGATTTACTTGGACGGTAGCACTCTGAACGAAGTAACAACCTTCAACTTGGTTCGAACATCCAGAACGATGGCACTATTGATGCAGATGTTATTAATCGAATCAACACTGGATGGATGAAGTGACGCGACCTTACGTGAGTTCTCTGTGATAGACGAATACCGGTCCATATCAAAGGTAAAGTTTATAAGGCAGCTGTACGGCCGGCAATGACATACGGCTCTGAATGTTGGCCTCTTAAACAGAGATGTGAAAAATACTTTATAAAAAGTATTTAAATACAAAATACAAATACTTCCTTGATATACTATTTCAAATGCAAAATACAAAATAGTTTTCAAATTTGTATTTAAAATACTAAATACAAAATAGGTATTTTCAAAATGTTTTTTTAAAATACAAATACTTTGTGATAAAAGATACTCTTAAATAGTGAATACCTAGTCTGAATTAAAAAGTTAGTATTGCTCGGAATTTACAAGATGGAAAGGCTTTCTTTATTCTTTAAAAATAGTCCTCTAGAGTACAAATTTTGTGTCTCCTCATGTTTACCGGTTGAATGGACTTTTAAGTGATGGTTTTTAACGGTCAATTATTAAAAGCATTAATTTAGATTTGTAATATTTTACAGCTAGTATACCTATACCTCTCGTTGGTTGGTGAAAACGTCTCGTTTGTGTTTCACCAGGGCAGAAAAGTTTGTTTACCTCTCGTGCCTTGAAACCCTTGCAACGCAAGATTCAACATTTTTAATCTCTCTCTACGCTTGTGGTCATTTGCGGCGTTACTAAACAGATTCACCAGTTCCATGTTAAAATAATAAATAAATATTATAGGACATTATTACACAAATTGACTAAGTCCCACAGTAATAAGCTCATTAAGGCTTGTGTTGTGGGTACTAGACAATGATAAATATTTATAAATACTTAAGTACATATACATAAGGTCGATATTTAAACGATAGATACAATAACAGCTTCGACAGGAAAACATAACTAAGTATGTAATAATAGTATTAAGCAAACGCGGATGGGTCCGCGCGATCTTGCCAACTATTACAAAAACCCTAGAGGTTTTTAATAGTGGCTTATTGTGTTAAACCCTGTTTCAAAAAATTCATACTTAGTGAATAAATACACAAAAAAAAAAGAAAATTAAAACACCTGTGTTCATCACACAAATAAATGCCCTTACCAGGATTTGAACCCGGGACCATCGGCTTCATAGGCAGGGTCACTACCCACTAGGCCAGACCGGTCGCCATAAAAGAATGAGAGTTGCAAGGATTGTAACGTCAGAAGAGATTGTAACTCCTACTTACTTCACCTAATAAAAAGTATTTTGTATTTTGAAAATAGAAAATAGGTCCCAAAAACTAATTGAAATAAAATACAAAATAGTTTTCTTTAAAAGGTATTTAAATACAAAATAGGTATTTTGCATTCTGTATTTGCATTTTAAATACAAGTATTTCAAATAAGTCACATCTCTGCTCTTAAAAAACAACATGCTGCGGAGATGAGAATGCTCAGATGGGCCGGCGGACTCTTGGACCATATTAAAAAAAGCCATGTCAGAGGCAGTTTCAGAGTGAGGTCGATCCAAGAGAAACTCATCGAAAACCGGCTCCGATGGTACGGCCACGTCATGAGGCGTCCATCTCATATGACGAGGAGAGTTTTAGAAATCAGTGAGAAGCCTAGGGGGCGCGGAAGACCCAAGACGACATGGATGGCGCTTATCCAAAAGGACCTTAAAAAGGCAAATATTCTAGCCCAGCCGACCCCAAGTAAATGGGATAAGGCTAGGAAGAAGAAGGAGTAGAATAAGTATTGTATACAATAGTGATATAATCAAGCTTTTCAGTCTCGGTACCTTACTTAGGGCACTCAGCAAGCTTCTAATTACAAAGCTCTCTATTACAATTTGTATAAAATAGAATTTTGAATACTGGGCAAAATGTTGAATGCATCACAGAGCCATCTATAAAACAGGTTCGAAAACATTTAGCCAAATAGTGTTAGTAAAGTACAACCATAGGTTCCCAAGTTTCCCAACGTTCCAAACTACACGGTACCAAGCGCTATCTGTTTTTACTACTCTGAACTAAATACTCTCCAAGAACGCAACGGCCAGCTACATCTTTCGCGCTCACATTAACATGAAGAAGTTTGGAAGAATATTAGTAGATGGCGCTGTGACCCGGCTACCTGTAGTACCACTGGTCGCTTTGTCGTAATTTTCTACTAGATGGCAGTGTGCGTTACAAGCAATATTTTTATAAAGAGGAATGACTAATACAATTGTAAATTAAATTTATATAGTGTTTATTTCCGTGAAATAACATAATTTATTTCATTGATAGGTACTTGATACTCGAAAATACTTATCTCAGTCATGTGTATAGTGTGTCGCTTTTGTATGTTGTGTGTGTGCATGAGAACCACGTGTATAATGTTTAACATATTTATGCTATATAATAATAATAATAGGCGACCGCTGCCGGCACGCTTGGGGCCTGCGGGACATCCTGCCCCGCCCAAGGCTCCCGCTGCCGGTGATGCAGTGCGCCGCATGAAATGGACTCCATCTATAAACGAGAACGTCATGCGAGCGTACTATGGGGCTACAGAGGGGGGAACAAAACTATCCGCGTATCGTTCAAGAATACTGCCTCTGTTTCAGGCCATTGAACCCACCATCATCATAGCGAAGAGTCTCGACCAACACCTTGAGAGACTCTCGCTAGGTGGTTGGATCAAGGGTCAGATGCAGAAGGCGGTGATCTTGGACACGGCGCGGATAGTGCGGCGGTTCCTCTCTCTGCAGCCCTGACCACCGGCAGCTTGGGCCCTGCCCCGCTGCTGGCGGCACACTAGGTTAAGTTTTTTACAATGTGTTTATATGTTTTGTATAGTATTTTTTGATGTATTTTTATATTTTACTTTTATATCCATATTGTAAAAAACATAACCTAAGAAGAAAGAGAAATAAAGATAATAATAAAATAAAACACCGAAACCAATTTAAAACTAATTGACTGCCAATTATTTGCACACATAGTACGACTACTCGTTCATAGATGGCGCTTCTTGTTCTCAGTCTTATTGGGGTAACTAATTCGACGGGAACACTTTCGAAATAGAATATTTTCTTATTTAGTAATTGAATAAAATGTATACCGTCGGACTTAAGTGATTGACGTTTGATACAAAATATCATATTGTATACAGCAAGTAGTTAAAAAAATTGTTCCGTGTTAAAACTTAGTTTTTGTAATAGGGATCTCACCTACAACCCACACATAACCCACACCTATCATATTTTTGAGATTGTGTTTTTATTTTCATATTTTATAATTTTGCTTCTTTATTAGACGTGAATGTAAAAGAGCGTATACACTTGTCTTAGGGCCTGTTTACATATTGATTAGTGTTTAATACGAGTGTATACGTTTGCTACTAAGCGTAAATACTATCTCGGACGATTGATGTTTGAAATGACATTGATATGTCATAGTTTTCAATTGTTTGATGGAATTAAATGTCATGCCCGTGTTACAACAATGCTATATGCAACATTTAATTACTTTTTATAATATATATATATATATATAAATATAAAACATTTTTTTTTTTGAATTAACTTATGCCATTTAGTTTTCTTAAACATACTTACCCATACCCCGGAGTGAACGGAATTCAATTTACCACTTTGGAAGTGACTCTCGCGCAAACTGTTCAGTTTAGAGAAAAATTATATTAGAAACCTCAATATCATTTTTGAAGACCTATCCATAGATACCCCACACGTATGGGTTACATGAAAAAAAAGTATGGGGAACCCCCAAAAATTTATTGTTTCTTTTTTTTTTCTATTTTTGAGTGAAAATTTTAATGCGGTTCACAGAATACATCTACTTATCAAGTTTTAACAGTATAGTTCTTATAGTTTCGGAAAAAAGTGACTGTGACATAAACGGACAGACAGACGGACATGACGAATCCATAAGGGTTCCGTTTTTTGCCATGTGGCTACGGAACCCTAACAAGAAAATAAGTAGTTTTAATCATGCGTTTCTGTTAAAAACCAGAAGAAAGTTAGAGGCAGCCCAAATATGAATTACCTTTTATCACAAAGTAATCATGAGAATCGAATAACATTATATATTATATTTTTATTTATTATAAGAATTAATTTTGTGCGTTAAATTATTTATTGAATGATTTTTAATGACTAGTATGTAAGCGCTTTTGTACACCACTGTAATGCTAATGTATGCTGAAAAAAAAAACATTAAATAAATACAATCCAAATATATGTTCACCTTTGTAGTCTTTCAGAGAAAAATATTATCAGAAAAAAACAAAAGACGCGCGTAAAGGCAAAGTTTTTTTTTTACCAACGGCGCGATGGCTGCACTATGTAGGTTTGCCATGTTACACACTTGACCTTGTCTTGACAGACTTCCTTGTTCAAACGTCGGCTTTCCCCTAGTGTAAACTATCCACTTTTCCCAAAATATTATCTCTCAGTCTCCTCACTCAAATATACTTTAGCCATCGGTTTACTAGTAAAATGGTTTGAGACTGTGCGAAAATAGAAGAGTCGTGGAATGTATTGGGCCCCATACATTCCACGACTCTTCTCTTTCCGAACAGACTCTACTTATTTCTAGACCAACATTTTATGTTCCTACAGTTTTACATTTTGACTACTAGTCTGGCCTATTTGGTAGTGATCCTGCCTGACGCCGATAATCCTGGGTTCCAATTCTGGTAAGGTGAAGATCTATTTGTGTGTTGTTCCTGAGTCATGGGTGTTTTCTATGTATTTAAGTATTTGTTAAATTTGTTATTTAATGCATTTTTAGTCATTTTATTTTTATATTTGAATTTTATTTTGTAATGTGTCATATGGGTTGGTATACCTGTTTTATTTTTAAATATATAATATACTTAATTGTCTGGGTACCTACAGCACTAGCCTTCTTGAGCTTACTTCGGGGCTAAGTCAATTTGTGAAAAGATGTTCTTCTTTATATTTATTTATATTTACATTGAAAGGCGTCCTTTTTCAAATATTGAGTATGTGCATCATTATGGCGCCCACCAAAAGACTATGGACCGTAGTATAAAAGTTGAAGTACCTATAATAATTTGGACCTTCAACAGTTTACAATTATGCCAAGGTGTGCGCTGTCATCACCTTTAAGTATTTCCCCTAGCACGCACTTCATAGAGACAATAGGTTCGGTTAAAGCGTAAAAACAAACTCCAATATGAATCATCATTTTTATTTTTTAAAATAATTATAGCTAACCGTTTCGGCAATAATAGTTACTATTATCAATTCAATGACACAATAAGCATTTTCCGTTGTTAAAAATAATAATTCCACAATAAAAATAATATAAAGGGTTAGTTTGTTCATAAAGGTAATTATTTGTTTAAAATATAAGCTTAACATAAATCAACACTAAACTTAACTAAATACATAGCAGTTCGTTATTGACTAATCAATCGAGTACAAGTACAAAAAAATAACTTTTATAAAAAATATAATTCAATAAACACGTTACAGTTCAACGCTACAAATAACTAATTAAAAAAACATGGCATCGTTTTTTATATTAAATATGAACTTAAAATACGCTATACATCAAAATACAAATAAAACAATTCTGTCGCGATAAGTAATCGAATTGTATTATGTATGTTTGCCTAAACATCGATAAGGTACAATTATAGTATCATCACATCACATCCCTAATGTTATTTACATTCTTTTTTTAATTTTAACATGCCAAATATGAATTTTGACTTCTACATCGTAATTTAATTCTAAATTCTAAGCAAATGGAATTTTACATTACGCCGAAATACTTTTAATTTTGACCATTCAGTATTTCCAATAATCGATCACTATACAATTTTTATTATCCAAATATTTTACCATATTTTATGATACTAATATTTTTTGTTAGTTTCCAAAAGTTTCATTTTTTTTTGTAGTTCGCAATCACGACATTTTTAAATTACAGAGTCCAACGTGATTCAGAGCTGCCATCTTATATTTTACTATTTTGACGACTATATAAATGTCACGCGAATGACAGCAGGAATAGAGAGAATAACGTTGGATAACCTGTAATAAAGTATAAGTCCCGCTTATTTTAACATTAAAAAGTAAACGGGACTTCAAGAAATAAAGACTAGAATTCACCAATTGAAAGGGGCAAATACAATAACTTGGTTGTAAATACAAAAATAGTTGTAAATACAGATGGTTGTAAATAACAGTTGAACAACGCAAATGCCTGTTGTGGCACCGATCGGCTAGTATTATAGACGAAATATGCGCTGTCAGTTGTTTTAGAACCGTCCAAATTCGAAATTCAAAATGATTTCGATTGTAAATTTGGTTGTTACAAAACCGTTGTAACATTTGTTTATTTATCATCATTACATTCTAAATATTGTCAAAATTGTGTTTTTCGTATGTTTAATAGTAATTTTTACCTAAAAATGGATATGACGCCGATCTGGTGTCCCCAGAACACCGATACAGAGTACATTAACTATTATGACATGTAAGCACATTGAAGTACACAGATTTTTTTGTATTTATGTTTTTTATTCGTTGTTCACTACTCTCAAACACATAGCATAGAGCAAGCTTTATTATTTTTAATTTGTCTTTGTCTTACTCCATGCTATACAGCGGGCCCATTTATAAAACGATATTTCAAAGCCAATGTAAATGTTTCTTTATAACTGAGCCCTTGAATTACATTACATTAATTACGCTAACTTACAATATAAGGTAATAACTATTATGTGAGTTTAAATTGAAAACCTGGCTATCCTGTCTATATCTTAAAAATACGATTAATAATTGTATATTTGGCTAAATATTTTAAAACAAGCTCAAATACTAAACGTAAACGACGAAGCTTTAAATAAAGAACTTTAACAGTCAATAAGGATGTGTAAGTTAACACAACAGCAATCCATAGTGAAAACTCAACAACTAATATTTCCAATCGCGCAAAAAACTTTTTCTGCGCAATTGATAATATTTTTCTTAATTGGAAATAAAAAATGTAATGTAATCGCTGGATGTAGTTGCGATTAAGTCGAATTATAATTGCAAGCCGCATTCTCATGAAACTGCCGGTTGAGAAGAATGTGTAAGAAACTTCTCAGTAAATTCATGTTTTGTGGCAATTTTAAACCATAAAGAAAACGCTAGCTTTAAAATTATCAACGAATTCTCCTAGTAACATAACGATAACATAATATTTAATAGCCAATAAAACTAGAACATTTAGGCATCTTATCCATTTTTCTGTAAAAATTGAACCAACAGCGCATTAAGTGAATCAAATAGGTGGAGTTACTTGCTTGCATCCAAGGTTCACATCTAACAAAACCAGGTCTATTGACACTAAAAGATGGGGCCGCGGAGAAATCAACCAATTGAAATTCAATTGATTCAGAAAAGGAAAAACCAATTGCTGGAAAAAATCAATTGATTTACCGCACGACCCCGTCCGGCGACGCAAGTAAATCGCTCATTTAGGCTTTATTATTAGTATTAAATGTACACAGCTTAACTACGGAAATTTGTCTGTAAAATAAATGTAGAAAAAAAACTTCACTCCATATTTTTCAATTTCAACATTAAAAAATTTCTTCGTCGATAACTTAAAACAACTGCAGCCACGATCTGATATAACTATTCCTTCGATGATCACAGAGATTAAAGCCTGGAACCCGCGCGATTTATCCAGACACTAATCCAAAAACTTATGTTAAAACTTCATTAGATTAGAAAATACATGCGTATATTTTTACACAAATATTTTTACATTAATCGCACGGAATTGCAGGCTTATACGTTTGAACACTTTCATGGAAACGTAACTTTTGATATAATATTCTAAATGTAGGATTCACGGTCCGTGCTTACATAGTCCGTAAGTTTGTACAACTCGCGTTCAGTTCCCTAACACGATGGTTTATTAATTATAACTTTAAAAATACCCAAACGTCCATAAATTTTTCCTTCTACTACGATCTAAATTTAAAACAATACCTTTTATACATTATTCATAGGAACTTCATTTGTTGTTATATTAAATTTATTTTATATATTAATTTATGAGAACATTTTTACATAAATAGCGATCCGTTCACGATTTTTTTATTGTATTTATCGAAAAAATGTTCGGTTGCTTTTAGTTTCAGTCGAAATTGTTTTTTGTATAATTGTGTATTCACGTTTCCTAGAAAATTGATTATACCGGTAACCGCTCGTCTCGATGTAACTGGCCATATCTCCCCAAAGAAATACTTGAAAAATGTGCCGAAAAGTTTTGTATTTAAAATGAATAAAATACTTAATGAAACGAATAGTTCAATTAAAAACTCTCATCCACCAACCAAACGTCACGACAAAAATTATAAACGATTTTTTGGGCTATTGCATTGTGTTTTTGTTCACTATTTACATTGATACTCCGCTAGATGTCGCCGCACGGCTGTGTGCGACTACCCACAACGGATATACCAATATTAATTCAAGAATGAAATAATTACGTACGTTAAAATCAGCTTACTATACCTTACCTATGTTACGATTATACGTAGATAAACAATTTTGTGTGAACAAATTCGATGAGCTCCAATTTGTACGCACAAAATGTTACTTATTTATAATACATGATGATAATATTAAAAGAATTATATTCGGCAACACTTGACATTCTCATAGTCGGACCGGGATCTGACCACTTTCCAATTGGATCCAAAATTGGTTTTTCTTTCGAATTGAATTGAAAAGTGATCATTTTCAGGTCTGGTTTGATTCTAAATCTACTGCAGCGACAACATGGAGCAACTAGATGCTTCGGGTTATTGTGACGAAGCAGACGCTTCAAAAAGTATTGTTTATTGTTAAAATGATTCACTGGGCTATTGTGATTCATTTAAATGTGTTAAAAGTAAAATTAAAAATGTAAATAATGGGCTCATACTTCAACATCCGATGTTGATAAGAATGTCTCGTGTCTTTGTCTTTTTAAGGATTCGTCGAAGACAGATGGACCTTTAAAATCTTCGACTGTCTGTCTGTTCGGTTAAACCTGTCAAATTGACAGTTCCTCTATTCAGTGATAAATCGCTATTTTTTCTATTCGTACAATTTCATTTTAATTAAGTATTTACAAAAAAAGAATAAGTAACGGCAGTCTTCTGAAAAATAATAGTTGGTATTTTTATTTACAACTCTACAAAATAATTTGTAAATAATTATAGTTTTTGTTCAAATAATAATCGCATTAATAAAAATAAAATATTACTTTTTAGAAACGAAGACGTAACGTGGCTATAGTATATACATTATTATATCTAATATGGCATTTAATAATAATAAAATTAACATTTCACGCCGAAGAAAGATAGTTCCAAGTGATTTGAAAATAGTAAAATAAATTCTCCAATTTGATATAGATTTTTTGTGCGTTCAAAACGTGACTAGCATAGCATTATTGCGTGAAAAGACAAGAATAATAATCATAACAAATTTCAATATCACCTAAATAATATATTTGTAAAAATATCTTAATATGGAAAACTTTAAACGAAAACTAATTATTGCATAGTCGCTAAATGCGATAAACGTGCGAAAATAGTTTGGCACATCCCAAAGTTTGTACTAAGCTAAGAAACACCGCTCCGTGCTAAAGCTAATAAAAATAAATATATCATTTAAATAATAACGCGTAAAACAAATAAATATTGAAGATTGCACAGAATATTATTTCTCGTATCTATTTCTAATTTTATTTCTTGCAGCGAGTGTGTGTTCCATTTTTTGTTCAATCATTTTCATTTAGTTTATTTACATTAACATCGCTAATTTCCTATTTACAACAGTTAGTTCTATCTAGGCTTACGTACCATTATTGTTATGCGACTTCTTTATAACTAATGTATAATTTGCAATCGGAACCAAGAAAACAATTTTAACGTCGCAAAATTAACTAATCAGAAGCGATCACGCTCTGAAACCGAAACTTGAAACGATTAATTTTAACTAGAACGAAATCGCCTCAGATTAGTAGTAGCTGAAATCTCATGGCTGAGGGTTTTGCTGGAGGTGGACAGCTTGCTGCGCAGCTTGCTGGGCTGCTTGTGCCTGGGCTTGTGCTTGGGCTTGCGCCTGCTGCTGCATCTGTTGTTGCTGGACGGCTTGCTGGGCCGCTTGCTGAGCCGCTTGCGCCGCTTGGGCTACTTGTTGAGCGGCCTGCTGAGCGGCTGCTTGCTGAGCGGCTGCTTGCTGAGCGGCCACTGCCTGCTGGGCCGCTTGTTGAGCGGCCTGTTGAGCGGCCGCCTGTTGAGCGGCGACCTGCTGCGCAGCTTGCTGAGCGACCGCCGGCGACGGCAAATTAAACCCTAGCATCCTCGGATCGTGCAACCGCAGCGCCTGCTCTAATCTCTGCTCCTGCGCGATTCTGAAAGCTTCAACTAACTCTGGCGACAGCTGTCCACTAGCATCGTTAGGTGGGGTAATCTGCGGAGGAAAACCTCCATTATGTCTTAACGGACTTGGAGCTTCATTCCCATGGGCCGCAGCGGCTTGAGATACTGCAAGTCTTAGTGCTTCCGCTTGACTTCTAAGTAATGCCTCAGCTTGTTGGATTCTTAAAGCGGCTTCGTTAGGTGCTGGAGGGGTTTCCGCAGGCGGTTGCGCTGGTGGTTCTCTAGCTAGTTGCTGTCTCATGGCTGATACTAGATTGGCTGCAGCGACTTGTACAGCATTCGCGCCTTCCCCAGGTTGAGCCATCATATTTGCGGCGGCTGCAGCGATTGCGGCGACTCTTTCGTCGCCGTACGCTTGGTGTCCGTTGCTGGCGGATCGGAGTAGGTCTGTAAGCTTGTTGACAGCTGCTCCTCCATCTGAGCCTGCTGAGGAGGAGAGTCTGCCGTTGGAGGAGGAGTCGGAGTGCGCTGGGGATGGAGGGGCGAGGTTGAGGAGCCCTGAGCCTCCTGCGGAGGACACGGCGGCGAGGAGGTCGCGCTCGCGGCGCTCGGCGGCGGCGCGGGACAGCACATACTGCGCCGCAAACTGGTGCTTCGGCTCCATCCGCATGTGTTCCATGTGGGACAGGAGACCTGGAACATGCGGTGTCGTGTAAGATTTCTGGAGTACATAAAAGCCAGCCTTTCATAGAACAGTTTTAGAAGATCTAGTAGGTAAACCTAAAAGGTCTTCTATTACTTAATCTCATTTTATTACTGTTAATCTAGTTTTTATTGTACTATTAAAAAGTTGTAATTAATACTTATTTTAGGATATTATATAGGTAACTAATGTAAGAGAAAGAGAAATAAGATTTTTCATGTTGTTTATTTTCTTATTGAAAAATACCTAACTAATTCGGCGTTGGGAATAAATTCTCATAATAATTTAAGTTTAAATTCACAAAGCAAATACTCGTAGGAGCAGGTAGGTAATATGAAGATAAATTATACAACAAAGGTTGTTAGTTTATATAAAATTTAATATGAATTGTAATTAAAAACCAAACCACGGTGTCAAAATAGGGAAATCGAGAATAAAATAACACGTAGTAACAAGATTTAATTTACCTACAAAAATAATTATTGGAGGTTTGTAAAGTAGGAAGTCACCATTGCCATTACTATTTATAATTATGACACAATCCTAAATAACCGTAACTCATATTGAAGCCAATTAAAATGTTAAATAAATGAGCAATTAAAATGTGTTTCAAATGTCTATAATTTTTAGGTTGTAATATAATTTAATAGCATGTTTTATCGCATTCGGCTGGTTTTATGTAAGATGATATTTACAACAACGAATACTTTACCACTTTTTGTCATATTACTGTATTGTATTGAACACATATAGTGAGAAAAATAAACTCTAGGTACCTTAGATTTTATAACTTAATGTTGATTTCTCACTATTAAATTCAAGATTAGACGATTTAAAGGAGCTACGCTTAAATAATGTTTAGTTTTAAGTTTATAAAATGCATATATATATGTTAGTCTGTAAAGTATTTGTGATTTGGGCCTTGTTATCTGATTTAAATTTGAAACAAATAAATAAATTGAAAAATCATGTAATGTTTAAGTAAAACCAAACATTATTTTCCTAGTAAATACTAATCTTAATAGATGAAGTCATTATTAGATGAGTATCATTCGTAATCGAGCTTCTGCTAAAATGTTCCTAGTACAAAGACAACAATTGTATGTGTCTTCAGAAATACCTTGATTTTTCACTTCCAAACACTGAATTATATTTTATATTTAAAGTGCCTCTCTTAGTTTCCCTTCTGGGTTGAAATGCCAGATGGCAGTCACTTTCATAAAAACCTAGTACCCAATTCTCAGGATTAGTTGCCAAGCGGACCCCAGGCTCCTATGAGCCGTGGCAATAACAAACGCTAGGAAGAAGAAGAGGTATTTAGAGTACCTCTACAACGGAGAAGAACTCCTTTTGTTTTGTAATTCAAGTCAATCTTCTATTATATACTGGTTCTTAATTTCTGCTGACTCTCATAATCTGTATCATAAAAAGTACTTACCACTTTCATGCGTAAACACGGCCTGGCACACAGAACAGGGCCACATCCTCAAACTGCTGGTCAACTGCGTCTCCGGATGGCAGGCAAGGTGCTTCCGTAGCGAACCCTCGTTCACGTAATGTTTTCCGCAGACCGGGCACGGGTGGTTCGCCGTCCGCCGCTTGGCTACATAAGGATCAGTTGGTTTAGCTTGCGCAGGGTACGGTGACGTGGCAGGGGGGCCTGCGTGTCACCAGGATGGGGAGGTTAGTGGGAAGGTTAGGAGAGAAAAAAAATTGTGGTTAGTGAATGTTAGTTTATGTGGTGACGGTGGGGGCCGTCGGTTGCTTAAGTTTAGGGAAATGCTTATGAAGAGAAGTTTTTGAAAAAGCTTAATTTTTTTTATGATTTTGGTATGATCATTAAACAATATTATTGAATGAAAGAATGATGAGATCAATGATGAAGTGTTCGAGAAATAATCGCTTATATTCAGGTTGGCAGTTAAAACAGAAGTTGAGAATAAAAAAAGATGAAAGTGTGACGCCAACTTTTCAAAAGCCCTCTCCATTAGCGATACAAAACGATAACAAAAGACGTGACGACAAAACGAGGAAAATGTAGCTATTAGAAACGTAAACAAACATGTTATGACAATAGACTGCCATCCGAAGAATCCGTATCGCAAACCAAACTGTTTGCAAAACACCGCCATGCTTTAGCATAACAACATATTCCTCGTCCGCACTTATACTAAAATTACTGTTAAATTATCTAATGGAAACGATACTTGTTCGTGTGATTTTTAAACCAACACCCCTGCTGGCTTCTCGCCAGTTGGAAGCTTTTATATCAATAAATGTTTTATTGCAAAATATTTACACAACCATTACGTTGTAAGAGCAAAACTGAGCAAACTTCCAACGACGACTCTTAAAACTAAACACACATCTGTTCCGCGTTTAGAATCTTGACAAATTCAAAAATGGAAAACGAATTCTAAACTTCTCTCGAAACGAATGCGTTCTTAATTCAAACTTAATCTAACACCCGCTGCAGAAAAACCAGGAGTCTCAGGAACTTACTCGCAACGCCGGACGCGTTGGGGTCCTTGTGGGTGTTCTTCATGTGTTCGACGAGGGCTTCGCCCCCGAACACGACCTTGTGGCAGATGGGGCAAGGGGTTGCGGTGGCGCCCCCTATCATGAGGGCGGCGTGTTGCTGCAAAACACCAAGATGCAGCTGAAGCTCCTATGGGCGCCCCAGCATAAGTATATTAGGTAACGTTCATAAAACACACGTCAAAAGGGAATTTGGAAACCAAAAATACGCCGAAATGGAATTTTGATAACGGGCCGAAAAGAGTTTTTGGGAAATCATAGTAACGGCCGAAAAGGGAATTTTGATTTAAAGATTGGAAAACGAAAGAGAAAATAATAAAGGGAAACGTGGCGTTTCCTATAACTGTTCAGTTCCATAATTAAGTTTCGAAATAAAAATTGCCAAATATATTTTTTTGTATGATAACACCAAGTTCCAAATTTAGGTATTTGACATAACAACAAAAAATGTGCTTATGTTACAACTGAACACCATTATACATATCTTCAAGAAGTAAACAAAAAACCTTACGAATTTTTTTATAGCAATAAAATTATTAAAATAAATGTTTAAACCATCGAAGTAAAAACACAAGACTATTCAATATTTGCAATATAAACGCTTAATAAATATAATATTTACACTGAAAACACAGTTGCTTAAAAAATATGGCGCTTTGCCAATATCATTCGGAATGAACTTGAAATTTCACAAAGCTTCCTGTTATTTATAATTAGTCTTTTTAGCAATATATGAAAGTCGTTTGTGGTAAAGATAATTCCAAATAATCATTGCAATTTTATATTGAATTGCAAAATGCTATATATAATTTAATAGATTGTTTTACTGATCGAGAGTTAACTCTAAAATTGATTCAAATTTATTGTCTATTCAAAAATTATATATTAAGAAAATTCAATAGTTTAAGGGTAAACTGTTTTAGCAAAAAGTACTCTCAATTTTTAAATTAAAAGAAAAATGGAAAAATTCACAGCTCCCGGCAAGAATTTAACTTGCGACATTTTGGAATACCGGTCCAATCACTCTTAACCGACCCGACTGAGCTACCAAGCTTACCAGAAGCGTGCGAATTTTTTCATTCTCTCCTTTTCCACACGCCTTCGGTTGGCACATAGCGCCATCTACCTACAAAAGTACTCTGATTAAAAAAAGTTGTATATGTTATTAAATCTAGGAGTCCCACTCCATTCAATTGAAAAAAAAATATTATACTGTTTTTTTTAAGTAGCCGCCATTGCCCACCAGTGAGACAATTTATAAGCTCGTTAAAAAAAGTGAAGTTGGTGAATTCGGCCATGCTGATACTAACCTTGGCCGTGTGCGTCCTAAGGCTGCTCTCCGTGGCAAATCCCTTGCCGCAGATGTTGCAGTGGAAGGGCCGGTTTTTGGCCCTCTCCACCTGGGCGTCGTGGTTGCGTAAGTGCTGCTGCAGGTTGGACAGCTGGATGAACGCGCGCCCGCAGTCGGGAAGGTGGCATTTGTAGGGGCGTTCGCCTGGAAAATAGATATATGTTAATATGTTGCTGTCAAATATTAAACAGCTGTTCAGAATGGGGAGGTAGTGGCCGTTTCACTATACAAACATAGTCGCCATTTTCCTCTGGATAATAAAATTTTAGTAAATACTTTTACGCAATTTTGTATATTAACCCCAGCTTTGCCCCATGGTTGTTGTTGTTAGTTTTGTTCGTTATTATAGGACATAAGAGCTTTTAAAAATGTGTATGGAATTTGTTTTTGCACTTTTCCGGTTTTTTGATATAGTGATTACTTTCAGAAATAACTGCTCCGAAAGAAAAAAAAATGTCCTCTTCTCTAAAATTGGTAACTATGGAACCCTATACTGAGCCTGGCCCGACATGCTCTTGGCCGATTTCTGTTTTGTACAATTGTAGCTTTTATTGAAGACGATCCGTAGTGTTAGAGATTGAGTATAAAAGTCATAAATCTGTTGAGTTTCATAAATATAATGTTGTATGTAAATTTGTGCCCATTCACGATTTTATACATTGTATTATCTAAGGAAAGTAAATAAAATAAATTTTAAGTATCAAACAACTCATAATGTTACATTATTTTATATCTATTATATATTTTTTTACATTGTTGACCATACAAAGTATTGCTATAGTTTAAGCTTAAATCAGAAAGTAACTTTTGAAGCTGTTGCACTAGTAAAACTTTTGTTTGACGGAAAACTGGTTTTGTATTGGAGTTAGTAGTATATTTAAAGCATGAAAACCATGGTTTGTTAGTAAGACTGCAATTACAATAAAATTTGATACGGTCTGGAACTGCACTAGATTGGGTCATAGCACCAAAGTTCTTAAATAAATCAACATATCAATATTGGAAAATTGTGTTGATGCCAATTTTATAACTGCAATAGTATTTATAGATAAAGTAAATTGGCTGAGAATCAGCTTTCTAGTCAAGGTCATAATATATTTTTAAATTTAATATGTCAATTAACTTAAGAATCGTCGTATTAGTTGTAAAACCAAGTTTCTAAACAATTATTTATGAAGCAATGTATCGTTCAACGGCCGTTCCGTTGCAAAAAACAAAACACGACCGCGAATCCCGTTCGAAATTCGAATGTTACGCAATCCGAGTTCAACGGTCAGCGACCTCCGAGTCCGAATAACCCAAATCGGGACCCGACCTAACCCAACGTCGCCCGCCATTTTTAAAAATAAGACCATAATAAAACCAACGCATACTTTTAGCCGGTACCGGCAAGCAAATGCATAGGTCATTGACTGCACACGAACACACCGCACACACACAAAAGCTACTTTTATAATGCGTACACGCCAATATAGGGTATCTTTTAGTCCTGGAGTTGTGTTAGTGATTTTGCATGTCTGAGAAGAATGTACGCATTGCGCGTGCAAGATATTGTAGAATTATTTCCTAGATGTTAGATAGATATATGATGGGGCCTGACACAGGCAATGGTCGGAAATATGGCCGGCTGGTAATACTAATCTGGCCCTAACGGTCCGATTGCCATATTTATGGTTAGTAAATTTTATAACAGACTGGGTTTTATTGGGTCGCTTTTGCAGAGAAAAGTTTAGTTTAAAATATTGCGTTACATAAGTTTACATTTATTAGGTATTTTATCGGTCGTCGAGCGAGTGATTAAGTGTTTATGGTCTAAATGGATTAGAAAGCATGGGTATTGGGAATCGTTATGTAATTCAATGTAAGATAAAAGCTTAGATTTGAACAGCACATTAAATTTTTCATAGCATTGTAGTCCTTTGATAAGTTATCGATGAAATTTAGAATTCGATGAACTCTCGAAAAAATATTGTTTTAATAATGTTCTACTAAGCTTACCTTATCCGTCTGTGTGTCTATCTTTGCTATTCCTTATAAAACAATTAATTGATAGACCATGTTCAAATTCTGCTATTCAAAAGTAAAACCCGTGATGTAAAACGATTTTTATCTCAACATTCCACCAGTCAAGTTAGGAACATAGAAGTTTTTTTTTTTGTATCAGTCATTGGCATACAAGTTGACCGCCTTTTTGATAGCAAAATATTGTAAGTCTAAGTTTTCCCGATCCTGTACAATCTCTAACTCACAAAAAAACCTTTTATGAAGCTTGTAGTTATAAGACCAAAAAACAAACTGGTGATTAAACTGATAATTAAATCGATAACCTCCGTTCTAATCGAGATCCTATCTCAAACAATAGTAATAAATCGCAGTGCACATTATTATAATTTCGTCCGCGGTGTATTAAATCCGCAAGTACAAGATTTACTTAACACTCAGTGACTCACGCATTGTAAGTCAATAGTGTTGGCACGTTTCGTTTTAAAAACAAATTACAAGACAATAAAAAAATATAAGAGAAATAGCAAAACAGTTTAAGTGTAAAATATTTTGCATAAATCTTTTGTTAAATAGAAGTGGTAACATTATGTGAGCTAATGAGTTATAAAGGCATGTCTTACTTATTTAATTACAGTTTGTGTAATCAAAGTTATTTAAGACTAGAAGTATATATTTGTGTTAAGTATTAAAATAGGCTTTAGTTTGTATAGCTATTAACATGAAAGACGTAATAAACATTATAAGCCTGTTACGGAGGTTCTGGGAAGTGTGCAGAATCTAAACAACATCCAATAAAAAACACAAGTTACGTTGCAAAACTACAGAAAGAACGTACTTCCAGATTTCCAATTATACAATCCAAGATAACGGCTATTAAAAAACAAGCGACCATAAATAAAATATTATCCGTCTTCCGGGTACACTATACTGAACTATCCATTGTACTTATTTTTCAACCCATACAACCTACGCGTAAAGGTTTCCAGTGGGACTCAAGCCTTCCTTGCGTTAATATTGCGCCTAAACATTTACCCGTAGCGTCGCTTTTAGTACAAATGGTAGATCAATTTATACTGGAAGTTGTCTATGGTTATTTTTGTTATTTCTCTATGAATAAATGGAAGGGAAAGGCGCTCGCCTTAGCACAGTTAGGACGATGTACGATGGCCTAAAGGATGGTATCTTAGATTGTGTGGTATTTACATTTTTGAATGTACATGGGTATTTTGCGTTAAGTTCTTTGTTAGTTACAAGCGAATTGGTCTTTTTGATGTCTTTTTGTGAAGAATAAACCCACTGAAAACGTACAGAAAGTAAACTATTTGATAGATTATCGACTAACAAAATCATCTTGTGTAAATTATCTGTATTTTCACTTATTGACCCTCTATATGTATAGATGTCTACAAATACAGTACACTGAAATTGCATTTTTTTTGGTCTAATTTGTTTATGAGCTTTAGTTAGCTAGTTAGCTATTAAAACTCACTTTATATATTTTTTTATCTCGATTGAAATATAACTAAGGTTATGTGGGGTAAGAAAAACGGTATATTTTGTTCGGGGCAAGAAAACAGTACAAGGACTCCCTACAAGTTACCCTATCTAACTTTACCCTTTTTCAAAACCATAGACAAGAATCTTAATGAAGGAAAACTCTGTTCGTTTGTAGCGCGCGCGCAGCCTACGCAGGCATTTACATACAAAAGTACTTCCTTGCAAGCTGCGCGTAGGCATAAAGCATTCTAGGCTCAGGCTCAGGCCAGAAAAACGGTTATTTCCAACTGTCTCAATGCAAAAATGCTAATTTTATGCATTTTGTGTTGTGTCAAATGTTATGTTTACTAGTTTAGAAATTTCGTTATATAGGCAAAACATATTAGAAATTAAATTGAAGTTTCAAGTAATAATCTGGATCATTACGCTTGTCAAATCTAACAAGCCTTTTTTGATAGGTAATCCTTATCCGTCATTTTGACATTTATGTTTGTTAACAGTTGGTTAAATACAAAAAAAATAATAAAACACATACATATTTAAAACAATGTTTTTTCACTTTTAATGTTCATTTTATAAAAAATATAGATTGAAACGGACCTATCAAGAACACGCCACAACTGAAACCGTTATTTTAAATTTGAATAACGAAAATAAACGAACTACCAACCACAAACAAACCGTCTGAAAGGTATTCGAATTTCGAAAATAATAAATTGCATTCGGAATGCATCGCGTCGATTTTAAAACCGTCGGCGCGTGTAGCGAATTTATTTTTGAAATTAGAACGCAGACTTACGCGCCATTTTGACTCGTCGAATAAATCTTGCGTGTTTTCGCCGTTTTGATGTTATTTGAGATTTTTGATATACAATGAACTAGGTTTTGAGATTGTATTATAGCTATTGCTTAATCGGAAAGACGGAAACTGATTATAAAAACCATTATAGTTACACAAGTTTCTAATTTAAACCCTAAATAAAATAAAATTACGAGAATACACAACATCGCAAGTCGTGTTGCCACGGTAATAAACATCTTTACAAATAAGTGGTAATTAATCTCTAAGTTTAAATATTCTTTTCGGAATTCATCTGCGACTTTATTGAAATTTGCTAAACCCTATTTAAAGACAAATCATAAATTCCACAAGTCAATTTACCAATATCTATGCCATTTGATCGAAAGGTTAGCTAGACTAATTTGTTTAAAAGAGTAAGTTTGTGTGAAACAGACGGTATTTTTTTTAACTTAATACGGACCGATTCGAACTTTAAGATACGTCAAATATCAGGTTTAAGATACAATATGGATCGAATATGACAGTGTCATATATGACGTTTTTGTTTGAAGTGACTGCTTTACAAATACAAATACAAATACAAATACAAATATTTATTAATAACAAAAAGTTACAAGTCATTTCTTGATAGTGAGTACATTCTGTACTTTATTTTATACCTTGTAATTACGATTATAAAAACACAGTGTTGAATTAATTAATTATTCATTATAAAATCAATGTATAAAAGTTCAAATTATAATAGTAACAACAATATTATTTATATAATCAGAAACAATAATATTATTTACTTTAAATTATAATAGGTAGGTTAAAGTATTCTGCGTAATCGTAGAACACTTCGCTCATGAGCCACATTTTTAATTTACACTTATACTTATACTTTATACTTATACTTTAATATAAGTATTAGATTCTCTACCTCGACACAAATTAAATGCAATAATTTAAAAAAAAAACGGGTTGCACTCCGGGAGTGCCGGCAGAAGTGAAAACTTGAATATTGACGTTGTGCATTTTTGATATTTTGGAATATTTAGGGAATAATTTTGCACGAATTACTTTAATAATCAGTATAAAAGTATCATTTATTTATTTATTTAATCTTTATTGCACAAAAGAATACCTTATAGCAAAAGGCGGACTTAATGCCATGAGGCATTCTCTACCAGTCAACCATTAGGCAAAGCAGAGAGATTGTGGGCAGTGCTACTTTAACAACAACAATCATTCATGTGGTAAAATCAATATTCATTTATTTCGCTATCGTACAGAAACATGACAATTTATATTACATTAAAAATTTAACACTTCAGAATTACAATTATTTAACATTAAAAAGTTTATCTCTCAGAAAAATCAACCTCCATCCATAATTTCAACGACTCTTACACCATCATCATTACTAGAACCATCATCGCCAATCTCTAAAACTGATACGATAGGTTTATGGTAGCTGAAATAAGAAACCGCTCTACAACACCATCAGTTGTGTTGTAGAGCAGAAAATAATGTTCTTGACAAACATGAAAAAAAAAACACAAGAGGTTAAAATAACACAATGATGTACATACTAAAAACCCAATGCAAAAAAACATAATCAAAAACTAAAACTAAAAAACTAAATTAGTAGCAATTTTCTTGCTCTTTTTATGCACTAAAGTAATATACCACTACAATACCGAAATAAAGATAACTCGAAACTTACTTCAACGGTAAATAATGTACGCGATCGTAATTAAACCATACATAATTTACGACGGTCGAAAATTTAAATTATTAGGCATAAAATGCGTGCACACATGGAAGTGCACCCCACCTTCCGCCCCCACAGGGGGCGGCCCCACCCCCCCAACTATTTTGGGGTGGGCAGTGGGCACGGAAAAAATAACGGTACACACCTGCGCGCGGGTGAATTTTGTTGGTATTGACATTTTCAATGCATATGGCAGCCATTTTGTTTCGTATAAATAATAGTAGTGATGTTTAACTCGCGATGGTGGGGTTTTATGGATTTTAACTTAAAAATATTGGTAAAGTTTTTATTTAGCTAAAGCTGCTTAATGGCAATACATATTTAATTCAAATATCAGTACCACCTATTAATATCATCAAATTATCATAGTAAGTAAAATTTGGCTAAACTTCTTACATAAAAAATCTAACCAAATGACTGCTTTTACGCGTCAAAGTCAATAAAAGATAAGTAGATGATAAATTCCAAGATAAAACACAATTACTATGATAAACGTAAATAAAAGCAGATTTTACAAACAAATAGCAATAAAAATAACAACGCTTGTAATTCAACATCTTGGCAAGATACTATTGTCTATATAATTTAAAAGACAATACAATCATATCAATACCCACATAAAACGACCGAACTCAAAACGAATTTGGAAAAAACAGCTCTTCATAACTTGTTTTAAACAATCCCACGTTTAAACATTCAAGGAAAACTCGGTTTTTTTTACTTTTTTTTTTAATTTTCGCCGCCGCTATCTCGGCAATGCTTCAGTGGTCAAATAAAAACTTGAGGAGTTCAGAACAGGGATTCCGTCCGAGACTTCCGCGTTGTAACATTTTCAACATATTTTCTTAATATTTTTTTACCGTTTCATTGTCGCATATTATAAATTATTTCATTTTTATATGATAAAAAGAAATACAATTAAATTATTTGGTGGAAACTAGAATATAGACAAATTGTGACCATGGCCGGCAAAACCTCCCACTTTGTCGCTTCCCATAAGGACGAGATTTGCTTGTATCTTTAAACGAACAATCTGTCAAGGCGTCCTTGTGACAAGCGACAAAGAGGAACGTTTTTTTTTTAAATTTAATGTAAATAATGTAAAATTCATGGCAAACAAAGTGATGACATTTTAAATCATTTTATTACCTAAATACATTGGTAGACTTAATGTACGTATTTAGATACATTTGTACAAGTATAATGGATAAAACCTCTATTAACTTTGCACCGTCTTGACCAGAACAAAGTGAGGAGTGTCATTATGAACTCTATATTTACATATAACTTTGACAATAATGGTAACATTGCCACACTTGGTCATTGCTAATGCCATGCATAATAGCTTGGTCGGAACCTGAGCACAAAGTTTTCAACGAACGCTTACGCGACCGTGACTGCAGTAATCTATTACTACCCGCCATTTCTTTTGATTAGAGGAGTCGGGTTTTTTGGAACTAATTGGCGTGGGCTTGACCACTCGCTACAGCTCTCTTCAATTATATTATCGGCTAACATTTGTTGTTACAAGTCTACTAAACACTACCAATTCAGTTACTTAATACAGAATTTTCAAAAGTTTAAAATTAAGCCTTTTAAAACACTATTAATAATACAAGAAATTCAAATAACCGAAAATTCCAAAGAGCACTCCATTCCTTTCCGCCAGGCAGTCAAGTTAAGAAAGATAGCCAGCTAACTTCTGAAAAGGGTACAACGTTTCCAGAGGATTCCTCGGAAAAGCGAATAAAAAATAAAACGGTTTTGCACAAGAGAAAAATGCAAAAAGAACAAAACTCGATCTTGGCAAGTTTTGCTAAAGTTGTACCGTCTGGGAGGGTTGGCAGCTCTTGCGTCTTATTGGAAAAGGTTTTTGAGATATTCCATTTTATCTATAAAAAAGACATTACATGCATGTTTAATTTTGTGTTTAAACACAGGAATGTACCGAAACACTTCATATTTTTGGCAACTTTAATTAAGTTTGATCATATTCCAAACTAAGGTCTGTTTTTTTTATTTCGTAGACTAAAATGACGTTTCATATGTAAGACATGACATTTCTTAGTACCACATGAAATGTAATTTTAATCTACGGAATAAAAAAACAGAATATAGTGATCTTGAGCACATTAATACATATAAATTTTACATTGTGATTTTTGGAGTGTTTGGTGATATTGTTCTTTTTACTTCGGCTAAGCATAGATATGCGTTCCTTATTACTATTCCTCTAAATCAAGGTATCGCTTTCATTTCGGGACTATCCTATCGTCATTATCAATAGAATAGCTAACCTCCTCTCTTCGTGTACTCTACTTATTCAGGTCCTGAGTTAGTCTCATCCAGAAGAGCCCCGCGATCTTCCGAATGTCGTCCATCCAACGAGCTAACAGACGCCAGGCACTGATCCGTAAGCATAATCATCCACAATAAATTATCATAGACAAAAAATCCTAGACGAAGTGACAACCCTGGCACAAACTAAGATCGTGTGAACAGCGAGAGGTTGGCATCACTCGCCGATTATTTTTATTCATCCCCTCCCTAGCTTAACTTTTTAAATGTGTCGCTCCGGCTTCCAAATTTAAAAATTCTACTGCAGTCTGTTGAATTGGGAATTGGAAGTTTAAAATGTTTCCACTAGTTTTTAACGTTTGAATAATAATTGCGAATTTTAAATTTGGAATGAGCTTTTTCCGAGTTCTGACTGTTAGTTGCGGGAAATGAATTAAAGTTTTACACGAGAGATTAGCTTTTATATTTTTTACTTGGCATGTGACATTTATATTGCAGCATAGACACTATGTTTTTTTTATTCCTTCAGTGATAGTTCTGTGTGTATCTGCAATTTAATTGAAATAAAAGCAGCAAAAGTGGTAAAAAAATATAATCTCTATTTTCGTTTTTAATCTAGATCGTTGACAATAAAATGAACTGTAATACTGTAACACAATACTTATTTATAAATCATTGCTGCAACCCTTTGGATAGTTTTTTGTTTCTTTTATTTCAACCCTTTGATTACCTGGCATTGTTTTTTTTTTAAGTCCAAGGGGTCCGGTGCGTCAATCTGTATTTATTTCATTATTATTATTTTATTAATTTGATGAATGACATTTGTGTAATAATTTAGATCAGCACTGTACAAGTCAGACTTGTATTTATAATTAACATTATGGTGCAAAGGTTAAAATAGGTACATAATAATATAACTTAGGGTACCTACTAGTTAGTTAATACCTAGGTAGACGAATACAAGGTATAGAACTAATTAAAGCTTTGTGAAACTTGTTTCTTCCTTTTTTTCTATTTATTTCTTAAATTTAAGTACTTTGGTTTAGGTTTTGTAATTGTTCCATTAATTAATATAAAACTTTATTCATGTTTATTACTGTATTTGTCATCTTACAATGACATATCTTTATTTTTTCTTCACTGGCCAAAAAACTATTATTAGATAATTAGGTGTGGATATTAGAAAAGATTACTTCTAGATTCAACAAAATTATAATAATAAAATATGTAAGCAGACGACCTCTAACGACCCGAATACTCGCCACATGGACATACAAAAAATTCATCCCCTTGTCTTCCGCATACAAACTTGCCTAAAAGGGTGACCTTTTGACAAAAGTGCATCATTCCGATGGACAATGCCCCGGCAGCTGTCCAATGGCCGAAATAATACTCCATTATTATTACGCTATTATTATGCTAATTTTGTATTAAAGCTATTATTTTCACAGGTACCTCTAACCCTGTGTTTGCAAGTTTTTTTGACCGACGTGACCAATTTGAATAATGCATTATTATTTAGAACGTCACGCTTCTTCAACAATACGGTAATTTTGATAATAAATTACCTGCCAAAATACGCATTTCTAAATTTAAAATTCAAGAAACGTATTTTCAATTTATCAATTTTAAAATAATGAGGCCTATTTTCAAATCACCGGAAGTCAATTACTTCCCAAAGCCCAACCCTAGCGATTAAAAAATCACTCGCCATAGACAAACGAGCGAATTAACGAAATTGCCGCCAAAATTATTCATCCAATTAAAATGCACCGCGTCATCCTAACCTCTTACACATTCGATTGTTCCAAAATTGAATTTTAATTACCGATTCTTTACTCACAATGGCGTCTTCAAAAAATTGAAGAATTTTCGGTGAAAATGGGTTCGATTGAAAAGGCCCGAAGAGTAATTATCTCAAGTATCTGTTCAGTTTAAATTAAGTGAAAAAACTTGAGTTTTCGCGGAGGTTAAAGGGGAGGGAATAATGGATTTGGAATTGGACACCTGGGTCGATTAATTCGTGATTTTTATATTCGTCTCAGGTAGAATATGATACCAAAAGCTATTAAAAGCATTTTTCTACATTATATGATGAATTCGTCCTGTTTTGTTGAAATGCATCTTATTTTTAGACATCCAAACGAAAACAAAACGTAGTCTCAATTAAACTATCAACTTAGCGCCAGATTAATCGATCAGCCAGTTCCGTTCAAATAAAAACCAAAAACAAATTAAACGTTTGGCCATCGAACACATACGCGAAGCAAACTGGTTGCCCGTACTATACCGTTAGCTGGCAACATTTTGATGCCTATAATAACATAATGGTGCACTTAGGTCTAACCTGCTTCGTCGATCTAAAACGGCCTATATTGTTTCAAAAACGCGGGTGATGGGACGTTTTGGAATTGAAGGAATATAGAAGTGAGCGCTTATTTTAACTGTTTACACGGCCACGAAATTTGCTAAATCGGGTAAAGGTTTTTGTCAATAATTGACAGTAATGTTGCTTGAGCTTTATGAGACAATTTTATATTAATGTTAGTTTTGTAACTGAAAATAATTTTAAGTTAAAAAAAAATACAATAGGTTTACACACCACGTTTTTGTTTTGACGTGTGAAACAAATTTATACAATATAATAATCGTATTTACTACGTCAAAACAATCACTAATAGCCCCTATTGTTTACTGTCATAATTAAATCATAAAAATAAAAGCCCCATTCTTTCTTAATTATTAAAGAAACGGCTTTGGATGAATGAAAGAACACTTAAGTAGCAAGTTGCGAAAAAAACAAAAGGACGCCACAGGGATTTAAAAACAGAAAGAGCGAGTTTTCGTGTTGTTTGTGGTATTCCATTTTTGAATTCGAATTCGCGTAGTGTCGCGGCCTTTGTTTCTTTTTCGTTTTTGTTTCTAGTCAGTAATTTAGTAACTTTAGCAACAACGCAACTCTTCGAGCTTTCTTTTTATTTTAAACTTTATTAATAAGTAGCAAAGTCGCTTTTGTAACTGCACTATCTTTGAAGCGAGATAAAGGAAGTTATCTGCCGTAATGTGTTTATAATTACTTTTGCTTTAAACGATTTTTATTAAAAAATACGCTCTGCATCTGTTGTGTTCAGATGTTACCGAAAATCTCGGTAAAAAATCGGTAAAGTTATTGATGATCGAGTTCCGGTTTTTTGCTTGAGAGACTTTATGGCCGGATTGGTACCACCTGTTTTCTACCGGTTTTTGGTTTAATTTTGTATGTTTTATTACCGTGTAATTATAGGTATTATGATTTTGATAGTATTAATTGGTAGAGTCCGTCTAAGCTAAGTTTACACGGACTTAGAACAAAGTTCGGACCAATCATCATTATAAAAATGATATTTTCACAGTGGTCACACATAGTAACATTTTTGGGCACAATTTTTTTTTTTTAAATTAGAATTCGAATGAATAGATGAATTAAATGCTAATGTGTATTTTCATTCATGTACATACTGCTGTTACATTAAATCAGAACAATATATGGACCCTGAACAGGGTGTAATGATTAATAATATGTGATCTAATCAATACATATTTGGTCCAGCATATTTCGTTGGCCGTCCAAAGAGGTAATGCCAGCAGCGTGCTAGGCACATTTACCCGGGTACCTGTCGACCCTAGTATATAATATTGTTAATTTTTGAGATTTAGTTTTTATGTTTGTTAACTACTATACAAAAGCACATGTAAATAATTTTTTAAGTCTTCAATGTAATAAAAAATTCAATCAATAAACATAAGTAAAATAACTTAAAAAATAAACGTAGATAACTAAGAATATAATGGATGCGTAGAATCCACCCAAGATAAACATCCTTATTATTATTACTTCAAAGACTATTTCGCTTTGGTTCATTATAAACGTGAGACGAAACAATAATGGACTTAATAAAGAAATGAAACGCAAATGTTTTTCTCAAGCATGCCATTTAAAAGCAGGAAACCTGTTTTTCACCGCCATATTGTTTCTCTAGTCTATGGCTAATTGTGATGTAAAGCGCCATCTTTGTTTTACAAATGGCGACCTCGATTTGTAATGCGGCTTGTCTATGGGTTTTTGTTGGGAAAAAGTTTATTGTGTTGCAATTAGCGATGGGTAGAGAAAACACACATGTATGATGATGATATTTATTGTTATATTTCCGATATTTATTTAGCAGGTATTCAGGTTTCTCAAGGGTTGGCAAAGCAAAATGACTCCTCCGATGTTGCTTATTTTATTTATTTATTTATTTAAAACTATATTGCACAAAAGAAAAACTTAATGTATAAAAGGCAAACTATAAAGAAAAAAAAAGGTATTTTCATCGGCGAAGATAATCGCTTCCCATTAGGCGGCTCATCTGCTCATTTGTTGACTATCAGATTAAAAATAGTTATTCAAGAAATATTAAAGTTATATTAAGAATTTTATTTTGTCTTGTGAATAATATATAATTTCTCTCTGTGGTTATATTGCAAAGTAACATACGGGTTGTTAATTCTGTTAATTACATTTAATTCTAAGTACAAGAGGGAAATAACTATTTACCACGTACACAAATCACTCATAAATGTCATTGAAAGTACATGTCAACGGCGTGTTTGGGGTCAAATGTACACCTACCACAGTTTTTTTCGAATAAAATAAAAATGTGATTGCCAAAAAACAGAATAAATAGGTTAACAGCCTTAAAAGGTAAAATCCTTTCATGACTAACGCTATACGAAAGAAAATTACGTTAAATAAGTAACGTTAATCATGGCATAATTTTAGTACCTACAACAGAAAGTCATTCAATTACCATTATCAAGAAACTAATTACATACATCAAGATTTAACAATCAAAACTTAAGAACAACCCTTCCTCTGCACAAAAACTTAACCCTAAAATGCCATATGGTAACAATGGAAGTAAAAACAAAAAAGGTTACAATTAATATCGGTAATTAATAATTCTTTGTAAAAGTAATAAAAGCTAATTGGTGAGACGTTTTGTTTCTTTTGACGCATCGTCGCGTTCTTTCGCTTTGTTTTTTCTTTGATTAGCTTTTTTCTTCACACTTCGTTCGAATTAATTTAATTAAAGTTGAGTAATTTCTTTTACTAACGGAATTTGTGAGAAGTGGATTATTGAACTTACTGTAACAACTGAATTTTATTTAATCTTGATGATTTGGTGAAACAAGCGTACGGTAGTAAAACAACACCGTGGTGTATGGAATAGAAATCCCACAAGTGTAAAATATCGGACCGGCCAAGATACTCAAAATTATGTGAACAAGCACTTTAAAGTCATGATAATACTGGCTCTGTTCAGATATTAGTGAATATATCAGCCGCTCCGATACATCAGTGCCGTCTATATTGGAAATCGGTTCATTCATAGTGTGAAAAGTATAGGCACATAGTACTGCTGTCCGCCGTATGGATATCGCTCAAAAAAAACCCTCGTGTGATAGGACCTACTTATTATGAACGACTTTCAGCCAATGTAAACTGTGTGATCAGACATTCAAACGCCGATTGAGAGATTGTTTGTTGGATAGAATAGACCGTTGTATTCTGGCAGTGAATTTATGAACGATGTATAGATTTTGATGATCCTCTACAGGAGATACTATCTTGACATTATTTCAAAATCCCTAGTACCCTGTAATTATTTAATTATTGAATTGATATTTTATTGATTATGTTTTTATTACAAGCTTTTATTTAACTTCACGTGTATGTATCTTTGTTGCTTGCTTTGTATGTATGTCCTGGAATCTTGCAAGTTAAATTTGACCCTGTTCCCGGTTTCCGATTAAGCTGAAAATTTGCATACATATGTAAGTCGGGTGACAATGCAATATTATGGTACCATCAAGCTGATCTGATGATGGAGACAGGAGGGAGCCATAGGAACTCTGTGATAAAACAACGGAACCTAATTTTGTTTGGGGTTTTTAGAATTGTCTCGATGAGTATTAGTTGCCTGTGGAAAAAAAAGTACAGTCAGCGATAAAAGCTTGTACCAAACAGTATTTTGCCAAAAATTTATTGTATATCTGTTTTGACGATCATAATAAGAATTCTTGTAGATTGACATACCTGCAATTTATAATGTAATCTGTATTATGAAATAAATAAATCAAATCTAATCTAATAATATTTGTTGCTCATTAAGAATTTTTAAACTAAAATCTATAAAATATTAATGTGACCTTAGGTACAGCTTTTTTAGTACGGAGTTTATCAAATTAAAAAGCATATAAATATAAGTATAATAGAAAATATATCACGTTCCATATTCCGCACAGTGGTCCCACTCTTAATTTATTCCAGACAAATATAATAAGACTATTAAGGAGAAAGCGCAGTAAGCCCAGTTTAATAAGCAATCGCCTAAAAAAGAAAATGTCCTCCCCAATATAATTTCCTAATCGCTGGGCCGAACGTCCTGTTCCGCAAAAAACTCAAACACGACCTTCGGAGCGTCTTGTCAGAAATAGAACTGTGTGGATATACCTTTTTAAAGAGATTTTTTATTTTTTTTATAACTTGGCCTATTTTATATTTGGCCCGAGTAAGCGAAAGATTCTATAATTTATAAGTTAGAATCTCAAGCGTAGCGAGGGACTCAAAAACACGAGATGTAAAATAACTTTTTTTTACAAGATATAAATATAATCGTTTGAGACCACATTTATTTACATTCATGAATGAAAGGAATCATTATTATGACGAAAGCTTGTCTCACTCCCTGGAGTGAGGAAAGTTGCACTTTCCTCACTCCCCGGAGATACATGGTGACAGTGCAATATTATGGTACCATTGAGCTGAGCTGATGATAGAGACAGGAGGTGGCATAGGAGCTTTGTGATGAAACAACGCACCTAATTGTATTTGGGGTTCTTAACTAGAATTGTCTCGATGAATATTGGTTGCCTGTGGTAAGAAAAATACAGTCAGTGATAAAAGCTTGTAACAAAACTTAAATTTTTGCCAAAAACTTTTTTATTGTTATAGGATTAAAATAAGTAGACTGCTGAGTCATGCATTTCAAATGAAACACGATCAAATACGATCTAAAACTGCCATTGTATACAATGAACCATCACGAAAACCTCATTTCGGATTTTTTATTCAAACCGGCGTATCCACACTTTGCCAGGACATGATGTCAATATTTACCCAGGGAAAAGAAGGCGGCAAAAAATAAATTAGGCAAAAGCTCATTTTGCCCTAAAATCGTCACGACATCTGCGGCCCGGAGCGAGGGAGGGTGATTTCTTTCCCATTACTATTTGAGTGGATGTGGGACGCCGAAATGCAAAATGGCGGATTGGGGTTCCGATTTTTGGTGATTTATATACGGAGTTTTAGAAAAAGTATGTATTAGAATCTTAAATGAACCACTTTTAATCGGCATTAAGATTTTAGTCATCGGATTATGCTTAGTACAATGGATTGCATATTCTCTAGATGATATATACTATATCTTAAGCCTCTTTTTGGCAAATGACGAACGAAGACGTGACGAAGGTAATAATGGTATGAGTAAAAATATTTATTTGTGCAATCAAAGTTGTAGATCATAATATAAGTAACTTATAATAAGACAAAGAAAGACAACTATGGCTTGCCCTTGGGTTGTTTTTTCTTATAATTTAATAAAGGGGAGATGATTGAAAGAAGTCCGTTTATATTTCTTATAAAGCAAGGGTTGACCTTTAGTTTACTTTAAATTTAGAATTGTAACCATCGTTTAACTTTGTTAAAATATTTTTGCGTTTTGAAATAAATCTTAGAAACTTGACGAATATTGCAGCTTTTGTATCCTTAGTCCTTATGACACTTTTCTTATATTTGATGATATTAACAAAAAGTTGATTTAGATCAGAATCTTATTTATTATTCAAAGTAGCTTTCACTACCTGTATTTATCTTAACAATCAACTTTTCAGCAGATATTTTTAATATAATCATAACACAATCCAACCTTTCAAACGTTGCAAGTTTTTTACTTCTTCACAAAGTTCAGGTTTTCTTTAGTGAAATTGTACTTATATTTCATTCATTAAAATTACAATGAGTATTGTTCAATGGAATTTGTTGTAGTATTTGCTGTTGTTGGTGAACAAATTGTATTTTCGAGTGGGCGGGATGATGACGATGGTGAAGATGAATGAATGTGTATTTAATGTATGTATAGAGTAAGTATACGTACAATAATTTTGACAACAATATCATCGTTATTATTAATTTAGTAGCATCAAGTCTAAGTATAGCAGTCAGTAAGTATGTCATCATAGCGGACATGGAAGAGAACAATTTCACACCTGAGGATTCCGAAGACCGGGCAAAGAGGAGAAGATAAATAGGAAAGCGGACACTGGCCCTAGGCCGAGAAAACGCATTAATCTTTGATATACTTGTACATATTTTGATTTCTAGAGCAATTTTCGACAAACCTTTATATTAGTAATCAAATTTACTTTGCTCATAGATAATAACTTCATCTAAAAACTTTTTTACTTACTCAAACATTTTACACGGCTTTTGTGGCACTTTCGGAAATAAATAAACCTACCAAATAGTTTTGATAGTAATTTTCTCTGAAACAGTATTATATTTCATTGTCTTAATCAGAAAAAACGGTGCGAAGAATACACATAAAACAGAATATTTAAAGAGTATACAACACTCGAAGTTAGAAACGAAAATATAAACAAAAAAGGCGAAGTGAAGGAGCCCGGCGCTAATTTCGACGCAAACATTGGAAAAATCAAATAAAACCCGATCGCACGGAACAACCTTTTTTCCATCTCGTTCTGTAAATAAATATACTTCACTTTGGGCTTCAGGTGTTTTGATACTTTTCGATAAGATACACAAGTTACAAGGAGCATTCCATGGTATGTCCTGTACAATCGTATTTTATTTGGTATTGATTATTTGAGAATTTTAAGTCGATGATGATTTTTCTTAGCATTTTTTTATTCCTTGTCACAGAAAAATAAACTCTTACTATACCTGCAACTCTTCGTGAAATTCGCGCTTGTATTTGTACTAGACAATGGTAGGCTGGAATGTGTGAATGTTGGTTTCAAAAGTAATAGTTAGGTTTCAAAAGTAAAAGTAAGCGTCTTTCAATAAAAAGACAGATTGAATAAAAAAAGAGATTATTTAATTTTTTTAAAAGCTAGAAAAACGAAGAATTGAGTTCTAATTAGTAATAATTGTTTATTAATAACAAAAATATATAATGATGCGATTTTATAAGTTAAAATTGCCAAAAAATATCAACAAGAAATTCATGTTTGTATCATATATTATTTTAATAGCTTTTGTGATCACGGGACTGATCTTTCATCATTCAAAATTTATGCCATAGTAAAAGTCTATCTAAAGTAACACATGTACAACGATGCGCCAAAACTACAAGGTTATTCAATAAATATTTTATATTGCTACAGTCTTAGTTACACTTTGTAAACTTCCTTCTTCAAATACAATGATTCATTCCAACATGGAATATTTAACATTCAATATTCAACGTGAAAAGGATTGCTATTGTTAGTATATCGTTTCTAAAGGCCTAAACAAGTTTTAATGGAATACATACGAGTATATGCATTTTATACCTATCACTTAGAATATGCAAATACCGTATCATCCTTTACTACAAGTATATTTTATTATGTTTGTACTCTATTTTTTTTAAGCTTATAAACATTTTTTTTATACAGATAACAATTATAACTGTATTTATAGAACGACCAAAAATATTGATAAAGTATCAAGAACCTTGTGCCAAGTACTATCTGCCCTCTTTTCTGGAGGGTGGGACAAAGACGTGATGGAAAATGAAAAAAAAAGCGACAGAAAAAGATAACAGATTCCCTCTCAGTTAGTCCAATGATGGAAATTACGCCTATTTCGTATTGGCCGCCGTTTGCTTTGTTTTTTCTTCAATTCGTTTTACGTGTTTCCAATTTGAAGGTGAATTTATACTTGAATGGTTTCATTTTACCTTTTGTATTAGTATGAAATCATTTTTAATAAGTATTGATAGTTAAGTTTGAAATGTGTGTTGACTATTTAAGTTGTGAATATAGAATTCAGTACAAAAAATACGCGCTTGGGTCAAATTTCTTTTCATTTTCTTGTTTCTGACTATGTATGTCTGTCTAGCTGTAGATTATATTCAACATGAGAGAAATCTAAAACTAAATTTCATCTCGTACAAAGGGCTCCACTCGGTCACATTTTTTGGTCACAAAAACAAGACAACAGACAAGAGAGTAAAGATTTTTGAACCGTTTAACCTTTCACATGTGGGTGGTCAAAAATCGTGGACGTTCACGAAAAAGGCAAAAAGATAAATAAAAATCGGTTAGGATACTTATCATACACTGACAAGAGGTCCAGTACACGTAGATATAGTTTATTTATGATTATAACATAACTTATATGGTTATAATGTTAGTCAAACTTAATAGGCTTCTAACATTTTTTTTAAACCAAATCTTATTTGTGACATTCATTCCACAAAACAGGTAAAAAAACAAGAATTTATACATATAAGTCATATATATATATATATTTATTCGTGCCATCATGACTAGCGAAACATCTTTTAATATTATATTCATACCTACCAACTTACAAACGTTATATCGTCGACGTCCAAAAGTTTACACGTTTTAGATCTTATTCCTTTAAAATAAGGCGAAATAAGAATACATATTTTTGATTTAGAGTGCACATAGGGCTCCAATCCCCAGTGGGCTAAAGATTTTTCACCCGGACAAATTTTTCCATTATAACATTTCCAAAAAATGATAAGATGGATTACGTGCTCCCAGAGGTGCGGGGGACTTATCCCTTTCTCGTGGTTTCTGAATTTTAATATTGTGATTGGTAGTCATGATTTTAAGATGGTGGTGTTTTTATACCTACGAGTATTATCAGAGTAGCTGTAAAATATTTTAAAATTCGTAACATAATGAGTTATTGTATGCTACGGTGATGTTTAGGTGTATTATTATTTTTGGATACTTATATATATACTTGTATACATATATCTACTACTATATGGCAGATAATGTGTTAAGGCATTAAGTTCGCCATTTGTGTAGTACACACATACAACACACATTTAACACATTCTCTACCAGTCAACTAATATACTCACTTTTCCACATAAGTTTATTTTTTAGTTTATTTTTATTTTTTATACGTTTAAGGCTTTTTATTTACCCATCTCGATACACAATAACTTATACATGTAATAAAATAAAATAAAATAAATAAATCATTTATTCCGTAAAAAACCCTGCTTTTATAATTCTTTTCTTCCGCCATACTGCAAGACAGTTTGTTGGCAGTTGGTTAACTTGTACATTGAATATTTGTAGTACTTTCAAACCATAGTCGCCACAAATATCATAAAACGTTATCTAACAAACACAAACATTTTTTTGTACACAATACTATTAATAACAAAGCCTAATTACCAAATAAAAGTAACTAACCACAAACAAAACCTTTTGCCGATTCAATGCATTAGTTAGGTACCTATATTTAAAGGAAATGCATTTCACGCGACCGCAACAGCGCGGTTGCAACATAGAGAATTTATAATATTGCATGTTTCCTACATTTTAATATTTGCTAAAATATAGATTTTCCGCTTACCGTATCGCGTATGAACACTAGCTTATTGTAACCATTTTGCGCGTTCATTTTGAAAAATGGACCAGTGTGCGGGCGTGGAAAGTAGAACTATATAATTTTATGTCACTTGAAATGACATTTAAAAAAATGTTTATTAGAGCAAGACAGAATGTTCCTAATTTTCAAGTTCTTTAATATTCTAAAACCTTTTTCTTGTTTTATTTACATATGTACTTTTTTCCTGGAAATTGATATCAATACAAATTTTCACTCGAATATCAAAACTCACTAGCAAACCAATCAATGATTTTCAAAACATTGTATCTCGGTACTAAATCTAAAGCAAAATATGATCTTTAATTTAAGTACTTAGTCATTAGTTGAGTGTTAATTGTTTACCGACAATATTCTGATCTTATTCAATTTTATTATAATATTTAACTTGTCAATATTCAACTATAATTCTAGGTATCCTAGGACCATTCTATTTGCTGGCTACCCCTCAGTTGATATACGTGAATTAGGTATGGCGGGGTCACGAGAGGTCAGCCGTCCCAATACCGCTAGCAGGCCTTATAAGGGACGACTAACAATCTATGTATATGTGTGTGAACATATGACAAAAGAGCATGTCAAAAACTTGAATTGTGTTGCAAAATAATAAAATAAAAAATGACTGAATATTCTGAGCCATTTTGTTAAAGGTAGGTATTTTGACAGATCAAATTGATCTAAACCGATGTACATGAAATGACTGATTTAAAAAACACATTTTACTTTACTTTAATTTTGTTATTAAAAATCAAGTCAATTTGATCATTGAAGGTAAAAATTGTCCCTGGCCAAGTATAGTCCAAGCAAGTAACGATTTTATAGATTTATATTTGTATATATTTGCATTTATGAGGCATACAAAGAAGAGATTCCTTTTAAAATTTTAATTTGAAATATATCAGATATTCGTCCCGTTTCTGTATTTCAATGTGAAATTGATTTTAGTAGGAAACCTGATTTAGGTCTTTTGTGCATTTAAGAAGGATATTATCGGTCTTCTTTCATTTATCAGTGGGTTACTATTATTAGTACACCTATGTATTTAGATGAGACCGACGAAGATAGTACTGATACACCTTGTGAAACGAAATTAGTTTTATAACTTCATAATTTTACTTACGGAAGTTTTTTATTTTACTTTATTTTATTTATTGGAGAAACAACTGAAGTATGCAACAGGATAATAGGTTAAGTACATTGTTAAATACATATATTTTGAGATGAACACTTACTTTCTTAAACGTTCTCACTAAAATATACTTAAAATAATAAGTTAGGACCATAGGCAAGCATTCGAAGTGAAGTGTAGCATTTTACTTACTTGAGAATTATATTTAAGTAAATTTCTGTAATATTTGGTATTTTGTCCGTAACATACACTTTAATAGAACCACTGGGTTAAAACAGATACAGGTTATGAGTTTAAATTTAATCTTAGTTTTCTTCTAAATCTTTTGTCATAACATCTATTTATGATTTTCTTTTATCATGCCTATTGACTTTCTTATAATTATCAAATAATAAGATCAGTACCGTAAGTTTAAAATAACAAATTCTTTATTTACAATAACAATAAACATAATGGATATATATAGATGAAAGATGGATATATACCGTAAGTTTTATTTTTACTTTTCTTTTACTTTTTGCTTTACACGTGTTTGTGATTTATCTAAATTAACTTTATCATCATAATTATCATCAACCTGAATTTTTGGTTAAGTAGCTAATTATATGTCAACCTACATTATTTATATACCTTTTATGGTAACTTTCCTTAATCAATTTCAACTATTCGTCATTGTTTACAACAATGATTGCAATTGTATCTTTCTCTATTATTACTAACGGTTGATTTTGATTAACCAGGCTTTTTTTTAATTTGTCGTGTCTTTTCTGGTTTAGTTTTTTTTTTCCAACTTTTCTTCATGACTCGCATTGTTTCTATATGCCTAATCATCATGCATTCTTTTTATAATGCAATGATTCTGATTAACCAAGTTTCATGTCTAAATATTCTTGCCTTTTCTGGTAAATTTTCAGTGTGACTAGCATCGTTATTTCTATATAATTCTTATTTCATTCCTATCATGTGTCCGTGATTTATGTATGTTAAGTATATCATCATTATAATCATCTACCTGACCTTTTGGCCAACCAACTTTTAAGTAACGTTTGTTTTTATTTATATAGGTATCTATGGTAATTTTTCCTCTAAAACCTCAACTTTTCTCCGTGATTCGCGTTGTTTCTCTATAATCATCACGCATACGCGTCCGTTTTTCCGAGCGCAGTCATCGGGCAGCGTCGCAATGATTCTATTGATTTCCACTACCCACCCCCACCCGCGGGGTGGTCCAGTATATATGTATACGTGTAAATAAATGACGGAGGGGGGCCGAAAAGAGCAATTATGTTGAGGTAGGCTGAAAACTATGTAATTTATCTCGTATACGTTATTGATTTTGCGAATAATTATTATTCACTGAAACGTGACTTCATCAAGTATAACTAAGCTTGAAACCTCCGATGTTTCTAAGTTGTCTTTATGGTCGTGTGAAAGACTGGCTAGAGATAATCTTTTGGTTGCGCGATGTGTAAAAAGTGGCTGTGACATAATCGGACAGACAGACGGATGTGACGAATCTATAAGGGTTCCGTTTTTTGCCATTTGGCTACGGAACCCTAAAAATCGTGAAAGTATAAATCGGTGTATTTAATGCCCAACGCAAAAAGAGGGGTATGTTATGTTTGACGACAATGCCTGTCTGTCTGTGGAGTCATAGCTCTACAACGGATGAACCGATTTCAGTGCGTTTTTTTACGTAATAGGGAGTTTCTACTTTTACAGAATGATGTAAAGCATTTTCGGAAAAATAATGATTGTTTTTGCATATAGCGTAGGGGGTTTTAATTTTTTTTAATTTAACGACTTGTTTTTGCAAAAGTCGCTGGCGGCTTCCTTGCACGACGTATCAGTATTGCGGTACAGCGAGGAAATGCCGCCAACATCCTTGGTACAATGCCTCAAGGGCCTATTTTAGACTTAAGGTAGTTATAGTAATCCTCTGTATATATCCATTATGTATATTGTTATTGTAAATATTATTGTTAAAATCCAGTTCTAAGGTGTTATGGAAGAAGAAATGAAATCTGAAAAGGACACAGCTTTTAAAACGAAAGTTTTTACTACTGTGGACAAATCGTTGACAGCTTGAGTGCATATTAGTAGTTATTTTATCTCACAGGTTATTAGAAAGCCGGTTAAGCGTATGAGTATTGTAGATTCAATCAGAAAATGAGGCTTTATACTTAGTTATGTCCTTACGAAAGACGTCAACCTAAAAATACAGGTGGACCATTATGACGAAACTATAGGTTTGTTTCCTAAGTTATAAATTTGAAAAAGAGGAAAGTTTAAACGAACTATAAATCTGAGTAGCTCGTCGTAGTCTGAGTTCTGAATATCGAGTATAGATGTTTCGTATGATTATAAAAACGTAGATAATTAAAATTAGATTATGTCAACTAAATATTATTTGTAAAAAAACATCTGTTTAAACTGGCTGTAAAACCACATTTAAAAGAAAAGAAATTAATATCTTCAGCAAATGCTACTTTTTAAGACGGACAATCGAAACTTCTTCTTAATAAAAAAACTTTCTCCGTAAAAAGGGATAATTATTAAAATCTATCCTTGCCTTTGTTCCTTTCCGTGGATTTTTCACCTTGGACTTTTCATTATGATATAAAGTTTCGTCCGACTTTGAGCAAAGAGAAATTCTAGTCTCGCTTTTTAACAACCATTTTGAAGCTGACCCCCGAACCTGTACTAACTCCGTCTAATCAGGGATCAATATAAAGTGGTTTATCGCTTGGTTAGTGATATGAATGTATGGCCAGGTGCTCTTTTCTACTTCACTCAATATAAACATCGTATATGTATAGGATTTTAAAGGCACTTAAGACCATTAGAATAAAAGGCAGTTTTTCCATTGAATTTCTCGAATACTGGATAATTTTATGGACGTTATTGCTTTTCTTTAGATTCGTTTTAAATTATAAGATACTTTTTCGAGATAATTTATTCTTAAGCATAGTTTAAAAACGTAAAAGTTATAGAGATGCTAGCGTTTATTAGCTACGATAACTGCACAACATCAGGGCGTGCCGTGCGCTAGCTGACGTGGTATGAAATAAGTTTTTGGCAAAAAAATCATTTTTGGTACAAGTGATGTGAGAGTATATATACCTATATATATTAAATATAGGTTAATAAATTAACCTTATAATGGTTTTTTCCTAAAAATCCCCATTATTATCAAAGGAAAAATATACACCAATGTATTATATCCCGTTATGTCAAATTTAGATTTCCCCAATTTAATTTTTGTTATGAGTTAATCAACTACTTTTCTTCAAAGAAATATTGAAGATAACTTCAAATTACATATTTACCGACAAAAAGTTATTACCTAATGGTAGAATAGAAGAATAACTATGTGCTTCGAATTTGACGATCAAAGTAGCCTTGATCAAAGTAACTGTGTGGCCCATAGCGCCATCTAGTGTCAAACTTGCAGGCACGATTTTCTTAGACTAAGCTTAGTCTAGGAAATTATATTAAGCACGTTTTATTCATGAAGACGCCTGCCATGACACTTATTGTCATGATATAAAAGGTTAGATTTGACAAATTTGCGCATCATTGTGGATGACACGAACTATAGGTAATAATTATGTACTTATGTATAAACTTTGTGTCTTCTTCCTCGCGTTGTCCCGGCATTTTGCCGTGGCTTATGGGAGCCTAGGGTCCGCTTGGAAACTAATCCCGAGTATTGGCGTAGGCACCAGTTTTTACGAAAGCGACTGCCATCTGACCTTCCAACCCAGAGGGTAAACTAGGCCTTGTTGGGATTAGTCCGGTTTCCTCACGATGTTTTCCTTCACCGAAGTGGCTGGTAAATATCAAATGATATTTCGTACATAAGTTCCGAAAAACTCATTGGTACGAGCCGTGGTTTGAACCCGCGACCTCCGGATCGCAAGTCGCACGCCCTTACGGCTAGGCCACTAGCGCTTAAACAAATATATATGTATGTATATTTAATTATAGTATATTTATATAAGTTTATTACCGTTAGTATATAATATTTATCGCTATATTGCTTGTTTTAAGTTACTTATTCTATTTTTTTTTTGTTTAATGCTTGCACGTACTACTGTTTCTGTTTAGCCTGATGGTTGACTGGTAGAGAATGCCTTTAGGCATTAAGTTCGCCATTTGTACTTTATTTGTTATATTGTGCAATTAAGTTTAAATAAATAATAAATAAATAAATATATGTATGTATAAACTTTGTGTTACACTCAAAAATAAATCTAAACACAAAACTAAAAGTTTCTCAACAGAATCAAAGAAAGCATTACCCTAATGACAATAATGACATAAGAAACGAAACTTCAGCGAACGTTTTTACATAAATTACGACAAAAAGGCCTCTTTCTTTGTTTTTGTGTCTTTGTCCCATTGTCATGTAGAGTCGCGATAAAACAGAAGTTTTATGTGGGTGGATCAATTATATCTTGGCACTCGTTGCCATGGTTACGTCCCTAGGTCACTCTTTATTCAGATTTAAAGCATTCAAATGCCCCAAATCTACCTCTTTGTCTTAAATTCTTTTTTTAATTGGCTTTCTATTAACAAAGAGTATTTGATCGTAAAAAAGAGGTATATAGATTTAAAAAAAAAACGGGTTGCAGTCCGGGAGTGCCGGCAGAAGTGAAAACTTGAATATTAACGTTGTGCATTTTTGATATTTTGGAATGGTTAGGGAATAATTTTGCACGAATTGCTTTAATTATCAGTATAACAGTAATATCATTTATGTGGTATACAATATTCATTTATTGCGCTATCGTACACAAACATGACAATTTATATTACATTAAAAATGTTGAAGTGTTACACATGACAATTAAATGACATTGTAACAGTTTTTCGATCAGGTCACGTGTCCGTCTTACGAATTTTCAATCTGACGAATCTTACGGTCACGTGACCTGTCGCGAGTTTAACATTTTTTCCCCCATCACAAAAAGTGCACAGCGCCGCTAAAGAAGTTTTCACTTCATAAAACCTCGTTTTACTCGCGCACCGAAGGTTCCGTACAAACTTTGAATTATCTCGTATAACTATTCGCTATGTGACGCTATACGACTGTCACACACTCTAGCGTCCGCAAGTCTAGGGGAAAACGTTAATTCACTACATCTTATAAAACTACTCCAAAACTAAAAACTACTGATATTCTTTATTCGAAATGACGGTACCATAGACTAATGGCGGAAAATTATAGAGCGGCGAAACAAAATGGCCACGTGTTGAAGTTTTTCATGCGATTTCAGATCGCTTACATGGGGAATTGTCCGTTATTTGCCGAAGAGGGTGCATTTTAAATAACCTATACGAATTTATAAACCTTTCTAGAATTCACTGCAAATGAAAATTAAGATATTTAATTTTTTAAGTCGTATTGAAAAATCGATTTATGACTCTTTTCACTCCTAGTTAGTATGTAATATGTTCTTGGTTATAAAGTTTACGTTTTTAATGAAATTTAAACTGTTGAAACATTAAAAAATTCAATAAGTACCTTCTATTTTACTTGACCAACCTACATTGATGAAACACTAAATTGTTCACGTGTGCAACAAATAATTAACAAATTAGTACTTCCGGTTGAAAACAATACCGCCATCGCCGCAACATGAAATTAAAAAAGAAAAAAGTCATTATCACCGGCAGCCAATAATCATCGCTCGGAACGTATTTACCCTGCTTGCCTAGTGCAGGCGAATACACCGCTTCTGACTAGTGTTGTTGACACATATTATGTTAAGTCTAGTTTTTTTAGTAAAATAATTCATAAACCAAGTAAACTGAGTCCAGTTTTTTTTATACTACGTCGGTGGCAAACAAGCATACGGCCCGCCTGGTGGTAAGCAGTCTCCGTAGCCTATGTACGCCTGCAACTCCAGAGGAGTTACATGCGCGTTGCCGACTATAACCCCCCCCCCTCGTTGAGCTCTGGCAACCTTACTCACCGGCAGGAACACAACACTATGAGTAGGGTCTAGTGTTATTTGGCTGCTGTTTTCTGTAAGGTGGAGGTACTTCCCCAGTTGGGCTCTGCTCTAGATCTGGAATGACATCCACTGGCTGTGCCCTACCACACAAAGCGAGATGAGATTCACAATGCCCATACCTCTCTTAAAAGGTATGGGCATTGGGTTCTCTCTAGTTAAGTTTTTTGTTTAAAAAAAAGGACACATTATCGAAAATTGTAATAAGAGAGATAGACAGATATTTTTAGTGTGTTTTGCCTTCCGGAATCAAAAGATGAAATGAAAACATATTAAAACGTGTTCATTTAATGAACGAAACAGTCATTGACTTGCTTTTCATGGATGTATAGCTACCATTACGAAACGTCACAATCTGAATATGACAATATTCAGTATCGTTTTTAGGGTTCCGGACCCAAAGGGTAAAACGGGAGCCTATTACTAAGACGCCGCTGTCCGTCCGTCCGTCCGTCCGTCTGTCACCAGGCTGTATCTCATGAACCGTGATAGCTAGACAGTTGAAATTTTCACAGATGATGTATTTCTGTTGCCGCTTACAACAAATACTAAAAAGTACGGAACCCCCGGTGGGCGAATTGGAATCTCGCACTTATCCGGTTTTTTTAGTTTTTTTAAGTGAAAACTTTTGTAGCGGCGCTGTGCACTTTATGTGACGGGGAAAAATTTTTAAACTCGCGACCGGTCACGTGACCTGATCCAAAAACTCCATGATGGTTCTAGTAATGATGGTGGTGTAAGAGTCGTTGAAATTATGGATGGAAGTTGATTTTTCTGAGAGATAAACTTTTTAATGTTAAATGATTGTAATAGTTCTGAAGTGTTCAATCTTTAATGTAATATAAATTGTCATGTTTGTGTACGATAGCGCAATAAATGAATATTGTATTTTACCACATAAATGATAGTACTTTTATACTGATAATTAAAGCAATTCGTGCAAATTTATTCCCTAACCATTCCAAAATATCAAAAATTCACAACGTTCATATTCAAGTTTTCACTTTTGCCGGTACTCCCGGAGTGCAACCCCTTCTTTTTTTTTGTTTTTAAGTATATCAATTTATCATTGAAAATTCTATTTAGAGCGTGGTGAAAGGAACTCTCACAATCGATATCCTGTTAAAAAGACTCATATTGAGGCTTTAGAGAGTCACTGGCCTGCGTTGAAATATGAGAGCGCATCTTACATTGGTTCTTTAAGTGACCAAAGTTCTCGGTAAGCGTTGATAATCACAGCAATGGCTGTTTTAATTGCTGGCTGCCAACTTGTCTGCGACTTTGGAACGTGCGAAATACCGTGTAAAAAAAAGTATGAGTGTTCGATATTTGAATACTTAGTTTGGTTTAAATTTGGAACAGTTCAACCGTTTGTGTGAAGCCTTTCTGTTAGTTAAAAAGAGGTAAAATTTAACCCGAATAATGGTGTCTCTGTCTTTTAAGTGTCGAAAATATCTAGCATTATCAGCAGCAGAAATATATATGTGAAGAATTGTTCAAAATTATCTGAACAAATCATTATTGCCTCTAGAATAAGAACTTGTAAAGGCCATTTTGAAAATCTCGCTCACTTAGCTACTTCTGTTGCTTTTTTTTTATACTACGTCGGTGGCAAACAAGCATACGGTCCGCCTGATGGTAAGCAGTCTCCGTAGCCTATGTACGCCTGCAACTCCAGAGGAGTCACATGCGCGTTGCCGACCCTATCATACCCCCCATTGAGCTCTGGCAACCTTACTCACCTGCAGGAACACAACACTATGAGTAGGGTCTAGTGTTATTTGGCTGCGGTTTTCTGTAAGATGGAGGTACTTCCCCAGTTGGGCTCCGCTCTAGATCTGGAATGATATCCGCTGTGCTGTCATGTGCCCTACCACACAAAGCGAGATGACATTCACAATGCCCATACCTCTCTTTTGGACGTAGTTTAAGGACGTACCCGGGTCCCAATTTGCTGTACTAATATCAAAACGTATAAACATATCCTAACCTTACTTATAAAAAAACTATCTCCGGATCAATTTAATTAATGCATTGTTTGTAAATTCAAATCCCACCTAACAAACATTTAATATCATCACAAATCAAAACTACACGCAAGCCAAACTAACGAACGCTAAAAATTCCCACATAAAACAAATGGTTGAATTCATAATGTGCATACAAATAGAACGGGCGGCCGCCATTGGTTACTTGAACGTGGAAAAACACGTGAATTTTTTTTCTAAACCACGTAGAATGTACGTTGCGTCGCAAGGCGCGCTGCTATTGGCCGCCCGTTGCTCGGCCGCCGGTCATTGGACAATTTTTTCCCGCTTTTCACGTATACGCCGCTTTTTTTACTCGAATCGGTGGCCAATCGGGCGCTGTTTAGTTTTTAATTATAAAAGTTGCTCTAAGCGGCCAGTATTTTAGCTATCGAATGCAAGTTTAAATTTAGAATGTTGTCTGTTGCGTTTCGTTTTACGATGCCATCGTCCGTTATAGATGTTCAAATGTATAAAAGCATGCGTTTCCACGCAGTAGAATTATTGAAGGTTTGAGGATATAATTATGCGTTAGGTATACATGTAATGTGATATATTGAATGATTACATACAAGCTCTTAGTCTATGCCTCTATGGTTATAAAGCCTTAGTATTAAGAAAAATGACAAAGCGTGTTAACGTCGGTATTTTCATAATGATATCTAATTTGGTGTTCCTGAGATTCAGAGTAGGTACTTACATGAATCTTTCATGTTATAGGTATTTGAAATAGTGGTTTTCTTCGTTTGCCTATTTCCCTAATTAGTTAGTTATTGTTCAAACAAATATATAGTTATAATATTTACGTTAAGACCGTTTCAGGATCTTCATACTTAGAAACTTTGGTAATGTTTTAATCAAAATAAAGTACATATAAAATGATTTTGAACTTCGGACGCAGTTATTGTATAAAATAGTGTCATAAATTGCTTAAATTGTCTGATATAACTAACGATCAGCCTTTAAAAAGTCTTTAAAACAGTATTCCATATTCATAAGTCCATCATAAGCAAAAATATCTGACCTTTATTTTATTTATTTCTTTTATTATTCAAATTGATTATTAATAATTAAGAAACTAACATCAAAGTATAATTTGCTTTAATCGTGAACACTAGTAGGCAGGCCTCTCTCCTGTGTTAATCTTAGTACTATATGCTGCAGGAGGAAGTACTGACCTGTGCCACACTACAGTATAAGCACTTATACGGCTTTTCCCCAGTGTGGACTCTGATGTGCTGGACCTGGTGGTTGTAATTGAAGTTCTACTGCTGGCATTGGTTAAACTTACCTGTAATAAGCCTGGTATGAAGCTGCACACGACTGAGCTGGTTCACCTGTCGCAATACGAGCTTACGGCTTTTCCCCCATGTGGACCCTGATGTGCTGGACCTGCTGGTTGGAGCAGCTCGTCACTGCATTGGTTAAACTAACCTGTATGGAGCCTAGTGTGCTGCTGCACATGACTGAGCTGCTTGAACCGCCTGTCGCAGTACGAGCACTTGTAGGGCTTCTCCCCCGTGTGGACCCTGATGTGCTGGACGAGCTGGTGGTTGGAGCTGAAGCTCTTCAGGCACTGCTGGCATTGGTGCGGCTTCACTTCCCCGCCCAGGCCCCGTTGGAGCTCGCGCGCGTGCATTTGCATGGCGTTTTTGTGCATGAAGATCTGGAACAAAATGTTTGATGTTGTAAAAACCGTTGACTATCTTATATTATGTTTTAGGGTATAGGGACCATTTCGATCTATGATCGTTTATATAACTGACCCAAATTTGCATCAAGACTACTACAGCAGTACAGACTATTAAGTGACGATTTGTAAAAATAAAAAAACAAACATTTGTCTGAAAGACGCTTAACGATAACACCTGCTTGCACCGTTTTTTGTGATGTTATTTTCCATTTTGATGATAAAAGAAAATGCGAGGGCAGACCATAGTATTCTAGCGTAGCAATGCAGCACAAACGCAGCTTTTTACGCATATGGGCACTTTTGCAAAGAGAAAGGCGGGAAGCGGGTTTTTTTTAGTATATTTTTAGTAGTAAATTACCTTTGATATTGAATGATTTTTCTGTATGTATTAAACTAATATTCTTATTTTTTTGAAAGAGAACGCTTCATACAATAGCGGAGGAAAAATACTAATAGCATAATTTATTTATAATTTCCATATTCAAGAAAGTTCAAGAGGAAAAATAGAGAGTATAATAGTATTTATATCGTCATAGGTGATATGTCACACTTTTACCTTATAAATAAACACTTAATTTTGCTATACTACGTTAGTTAAAACAGAACGTAACATATAAGTCTAAATAAGTTTTTGGCAAAAAAAAATATTTTTGGTACAAGCTTTTATCACTGACTGTACTTTTCTTTCCACAGGCAACTAATACTCATCGAGACAATTCTAAAAACCCCAAACACAATCAGGTTACGTTGTTTTATCACAGAGTTCCTATGGCCATCTCCTGTCTCCATCATCAGATCATCTCGATGGTACCATAATATTGCACTGTCATCCGACTTACATATGTATGCAAATTTTCAGACAACCGTCAGGTGAAAGTAAATAAAAGCTTGTAAAATGATAAAACAAGCTATTTGACTATCGGGGCAAATAATATAACTTTTTATAAATCATTATAACTATTTTTTTTCAGGTATGTGTACAAAAAATAGCAAGTCACCTGATTTATAACAGTCTTAACTTGTGTCTACCCTCATGTCTTCTACAATCCTGCTCCAAATTGTCCCTTTTTAGCCCAATGGTTGACTGCTGGTAGAGATTGCGTTAAGTCCGCCATTTGTACTGTTACTTTAGAGTTTAGAGACGTATCATGTCTCTAAACATGTGGATATTGTAACGGTAAAGATAGTTTATTAATCAAGTAGGCATATTACAATGCGCTTATGAACGTCAAATAAAGATACACCGGCTCTAACCCTACACCTCTGACCCGAGAAGATTTAAATCCCCCCTTAATTGGAGGAGGGTATCCCAATATGGACCGGCAAGAAACTCGACGGGACACGTCAATTGTATTGAACTTTCTATAAATGAGTTTATGATTTAAGTGTAATTATGTGTTTAATAATTATAGAAAATGTTGTTCTCACAATACATTCTCTTGCTTTCAGCTTAAAAACCTAAATGTTGGACATGAAACATGTAAAGAAAGATAAGTATATAGTAGTATTAAAATTGCTCATTAAATTTAACGTACATTTGTACAACCAGCTATAAAACCGTTATAAAACCTAAGCGTTTTCTTAGCACAGCACAAAACGTTGCATGACGCAAGGTACGATAAATAATATTAAGTCCCTATAATTCCGTTTATCTGACTTAGCGCTGGAAAGCAATTTCTTTGAGCTAAATTATAGGACGGCGCGTGAAACTTAACGCCGTCTGCATGTATGTAATGTAGACGTCGTTTGCATGTGTGTGTAATATATGAGGTTTGTGGAAAAAAGACGTAAGTCGCGTTCTATTTTTATTAGTGTCGAAGTTCCGGTTTCGGCAGGTTACGACATACCTAAAAATCATGTTTCGGCCGTAAGTTCTACTGAATCTTTTGGCCGCGACGTAACTGTAGGTATTTTCGGTAGTGTCCGACCGAAGTTTCGGGATAAAAATCATGTTTCAGCCGAAGGTTCGGCTTCGGTATACATCTATATATATTGCTATGATATAGGAGGCAAACGAGCAGGTTAATTGTCTGATGGTAAGCAATTACTGTCATCCATGGACATCTGCAACACTAAGAGGGTTGCAAATGCAACGCCGGCATTTAAGATGGGAGTACGTGCTTTTCTTGAAGGTTTGGTCCGAAGGTCCGGAAATACCGCGAGCGACAGTTTATTCCACACTTTAGCTGTGCGGGTAGGAAGTCCCTGGAGAAACGCACAGATGAGTACTGCCAACCATCTAAGTGGTGGGGATGGAAATGTCGCGTAGGGTGATGGCGAAAAGAAGCGGCAGGGATTAATCCGAACAGTTTATCGGAGCACTCCGCGTTATATGTGATAGAAAATGCAGAGCGAGGCTACATCTGTACGCAGCGAGTCAAGTCTCAAGTAGTCAAGCCGATCCGAAATACGTTGGCAGTCGACAATTCGAGTCGCTCTTCGGTCGATGGTTGAAAAAAGCGTTATATTAAATAACCCTTTTAAAAAATCGCAAAAAAGCGGTAAGTGAGCGAACTGTGTCAAAGTTTAGTCGATACTGTTGTCATGTATAGTTATCTCGCGAATCTGGCTTGCTTTATATGCATGTATATTTATTGAAAACCCTTTGCGGTGCGATTGCAAAGAAACTGCTTTGAGCACGCGATACACTTCGGAACATTTTAACGGTACGCCAAAATTGTTTCATTTTTAAAGTACTTTTAATACACATAGGTGATTTAATGTCAACATATAGAAACAGAGATATGAAATAATATGTAATACTTATTGTATGTGACGATGATACATAGAAGAAAATAGCTTAATATTTGGTCATTATTAAGATTTGCTTGGAATTAATCGTTACGTGGTAAAAATCAGGCAAATATTTAAAACATACTTCATAGTAAGAGTCGTAAAGAAATATTAGATTTACGAAAACAAATAACAATTTAAATTTATATAATGCAAATGAACACTAGGTTTTTGCTAACCCCTTTTAGCTATCAAACACATGAATTTATGGCGATAACATGAATGTTAATAAGAAATCAGCGAATAATTAAGGAATTCAAACTAACCATCGATGAAGATAATAGAAAAAAATTTAATGTTCTAATATTTTTTATAAATAGTATTTACCTCAGGTAATATCTGCATATGGTGAAACGCTTGGAAGTCCAACATAATGATCAAATTTCGTAACTATCCAAACAAATTTAGAAAAAACATGAAGCGTGTTGCCTTCCGTAACTCTGAATTAATTATGACAATTCTAAAACGGAACGTGAGAAGGAAAACGTAATTAAAACCAACGGCTAAAAAAATAACTTTATTCAAATTATCTCAGTTTAACAGACAAAACAGGAAAATATTTTACGTACTAATTAATTAATATTATTTTCAACTTTTAACATTTTTGTTTTGTTTTTATCTACAAGTTTTTATGTTTACCGGTAACGAAATTCTGGGAACGGGGCAAAATAAAACGCGGAAAAAATAGTAGGACTTTACCTATTAGTACGGGAAACTAATATGAGTGAAGAGAATACGTAAATCTTATTGCAAAGACATATACTTTGGTATATCATTTATGAAATATATTACAGGTTAATATCTAAATAACTTACTAATAATAACAAACTAGCTCCGTCATAAATTCCCTCTTAAGCCCCGAACTGTTCCCGACCTGTCCCAAACGTTGCAAACATGCCGGCTGCATTGCCACGCTGAAAGGCTAAGGATATTGGTTGGACCAGATAAGATTCAGCCCGGGGGTCGCAGGCTCTGTCACTCAACCGGAGCCTAATGTCCCTGGCCAGCTTCTTGGCCTCGGCGCACTATGGCCCGACAGCAACCGGAATAAAGTCATACTGGTCCAAGGTTGGCGTATTTACCGTGTTTGAACTTAGCGGCAGCCTCAGCCGCCTTCTTACTTATGTGGCTGACATGAGTGGGAGCAAGCACACACACATTTGGCATCCCACAGCAGGCTCCGGCCTTTTGCCCACGGGACCAGTGTTAGACCGTCCGGCCTCTGTACGGCTAACCAATAGGCTCCAAAATGCACGGTGTGTTCGCGGAGACCATATCGCGTCGAAGCAGCTCATGAATGGCTTGGTGTTAACCTTGACCAAATGGCCACAAGGGCATCTGAGGGGCTGACATACCCTGCTCCCAACCCATAATGCGACACTCACTCGTCTATAGATCATCTAGTCATCCTGTTTTAGTAGCAATTTTCACTAAAATTACTGACCGGTTAGTATAAATGGGGCAATAAGACTGTCACTTTAGGTACCTAACTGAGATATAAAAAAGGTTTAAATATAGGAGGAAAAGGTGCTAAGGAAGGAAAAGGTGTCCTTTTTTGCATCTTTGTATGTCACATTTCAGTCCTATTTTTGCAATAAGGTTGATTTTACATAAGTACGTAGATATTGTATTTCGCATGTAGGTGCGTATTCGTCTTCTAGCATTAATTTAGCCTTTTGTACACCTTTTACTATGCATAGGAGTTCAAATAATAGAGATAAGTGTAAAAGTGTACCGATCAAATTGTCCGGCAGTGCAGCCCTCGCACGCGTGTTAGAAAGTGGATCCCGCCGTCGGTATCACGCAACGAAGAAATTGTAAAGAATTTATGCTTTGATACGATATGATAGAGGTTCAATTCCCGGGTGAGGCACGGTGATTTATCGCTGAATGTTGGGAAAATAGATTTTTGTAATGAGAAAAGGAAACAAGTTTTTTCATCATCATTTTATTTGCTTATAGTGTTTGTATAATGGGTAAGTAATGAAACGTATACGTACTTATGGTATATTCCATAGAACATATAAACTCTAATAGTATAATATTTAAAAGTATAATATTCACTAAGAATAACGATTATAACGAATAACAACGAAAAATATAATTTTATAATTAATAACACCCTTTAAGTATAATATCATTTATGATAAAATTCATGTAATATAATGTTGAATTAATATAACTTTAAAAATATATAACAAACATTACCAATAATAATATAAAAAAGTAACATACTAATAAACGCCAAACTTTCTCTCTTTTCTGTCTATTATTTCTCTCCATTAGGTACCCATGTTTCTCTCTATTCCCCGACAAACTTTGTCTCTAAAATCTGTAGGGTTATGAGTAGAAACTAAAATAGTAACACAAAGAGTTTTATACGAAAATCAATAAAAAAAAATAAGTCAGTTCAATTAGCTCGCAGTTCACCTAACACGCTCCTCCTCGCTTCGCTCGTCGTCGCACCTATCTATACTCTGTCAACCAATACTCTTCCGTGACAGTATCTACACGCTCTGTTGCTTTATATTCAAATATTATTTAAAATGTTATTCGACATTTTGATATGTATACTAAATCTAGATTATTTCAAACGGAATTACTTCTTATGCTCGTTAGGCGAAACAATGATATATTTTATGTATGTTATATCATTATGAGCTTATACTATTTTGAAAATTGATAATTCGTACATTATACTTAACGTTATTATACGTTATGCACGTTTGTAAAGTAAAATTATACCAAAAGTGCGTATACGTTTCATGACGCACCCTTGTATAATATTTAAAATTTACTAGGCACCTAATAAGATTTCAAATACATAATTTATTTACCTGGAAATTGACAAATAATAAGTTCATACTTTTTTATCCATTTAAATGTTGCGAATAGGACAAAGTAAAAAAAAAAAGTTAAAAAAAAAATTGGACAAGTGCGACTCGGACTTGCCCACCGGGGGTTCCGTACTTTTTAGTATTTGTTGTTCTAACGGCGACAGAAATACATCATCTGTGAATATTTCAACTGTCTAGCTATCACGGTTCATGAGATACAGCCTGGTGACAGACGGGCAGACGGACGGACAGCGAAGTCTAAGTAATAGGGTCCCGTTTTACCCTTTGGGTTCGGAACACTAACCACTTAATAAAATAGGCACAACAGCAAGAATCTAAGCAGTTCATTAACTTTTTAAAAATGCTGTTGATATGTGAGACATAATCAGTGTTAAGTATATCATTTAACATATTAATTATGCATTGTAAAAAATTATATGTACTTAGGTATATGTAACTACATCACTTTAACACCAAATTCCCCGTCCATAAGAATGTCGATGTCAATTTTTTGACGTCACAACTTTTTCCAGCAGAAATGACATCGTAAAACACGACGTCCCTAATGAATGCTAAGTGACTGAAGACTTAAAAAAAAAAAGATTGACCATTAAACTATGACCCGTCTATTCTTAGCCAATATACGTAATGGCAGTTTCAACTTATACTGGACACAGCTACAATGAGAGGTCCTACTATAACTTGATACGTATACTGGTAGTAATTATAGGTGATCGGAGGTCAGCTATTTTTGGTATTGTGGTTAGGGTTGTGAATAACTGAAAAAATCTCCCGTCGGGAACGAGGAGTAAAAAATTGTGTACGTCAATGCGGCAGTGCCAGATGTATTTTGTATAAGTTGTTCAGTGATAAAAAACTATATTTATTTTATTATTTATTTATTTATTATTGTAAATCTGTTTTTAAATTTGTTTTCTTTGTGGTGTAATAAAGAATATTTATTTACTTACTTATTTTTAGAAGCCATGGAAAATAGTTCTTCCGTTTAAATGAATTAATGAAAAATACATTTATCGAAACACAAATTAAAATTGGATTAAATCTAAGTAAATTGATGGTTAAAGTTGTTGTTGTTTGATAGATGCAAGAGGAAATAAGTTATTATAGTTATATGTTTTAATAACAGTAATTTTGAAAAATATTTCTGGCTATATGTATGTATGTATAAAATCTTTACTATACAAAACACATAACACAAAAATGGTACAGGATAGGCAATACAAAGGCGAACTAAAACCTCTCTATATCCTCGTGACTGAAGAATAGTAGCTTCGCTATTGGACATTCTGCAAGCTAGTACAAGTTTGTTAAGTCGCGAGTCACGCACGTCAGCATCATCTATAGCTTTTGTACAATGTCAATTAAAAAACTTCTATGTTTATTTAAAATTAACTGCACGACGTACAAAAAATATTATAAATGGCGGAGTTAACGTCTAAAGGCATTCTCTACCAGTCAACCATAGGGCCAAAAGAGACGTAAAAATGGTGGTGAAAGAATCAAAGTAAGAGTCTTCAGCAAGACAAGAGTATTTTGTACTAGAACTCATCCTGTGATAAATAAATAGTTATCATCACATAATTTTGCCAAATCCACAAGCACACATAGTTAATTATCAAACAAAATTATGTCCAAGCTAATTATTTACTAATATGCAATAGATAAACTTATTTGTGTTTAGCGATAGTATTACCGTTGGGATGTTTACCTATTGCCAATTACACGCGTGTATGCTTGTTAATTTACCATTAGTAATTAGATCAGTGTATATTTTTTATATTTATTATTGTATGACAGATGTATTTTCTGTTTTGTGGTTAACATGAACTATATTATATTTGAAATTAATTTGAATAAATAATACTCGAGAGGTCAAATAAAATAGATAGAGCTGTATATGAGTATTATTTAAAATGACAAAAACCAACCTTATCATAAATTATGATTGAATTACAAATGATGTCATTATTAGGTGCATTTATATTAGATAAAATATTTTTGGCAATTATCAAAAATGATTTTAGGGTATTTTGTACAAGCTATTTTTTTATGTATAAGAATAAACGTTTATAAAGTGAAGTTTTTATTAAAACAGAGAACATTTGTCACTGGATATTTTTTAAACAAAAATACTTTTTGCAATCATCACAAAATATAATTAAACTAGTGTAGTGTAATGTGGGTGTGTGTTTGTTAGTGCTTGAGAAAAGAGACCTAGGCTCTCCGAAATATGTCGCGCGAGTGACTAAAAACACTTGAGTGGGATCCGTAGAATTAGTTTAATGTTAGTATGTCTCCGGTTTAAATTCGACAAAATAAAATACCTATGAAACTGGTCCCACCATCTTAACGGAGACACTCGGACACCCCCTTACATCATAATTGAGGCCATAAAAAATGGAGCTTTCCATAAAAAAGGAGTGAAATATACCCGCCGCGCAAATTGTCCCGTATTATGGCCTATTAAGAAAAATTACTTAAGCCGTTCCCTTTAACTAGATTTTTACCGTTTCCGAACGTGATTTTTGTTATAATTTTTCGGGTCCTTTTAAGATGAAGGAGAACGACATTTTTCATACAAATTTAGTCCTCATTTTTCTCTTTGGATATTTTATTTAAAATATTTTGGCACGATTTGATGTAGGTATATCAACCACAGCTATGACTCTTCGTTTGATTTTATTCAAACTTTATTTTTATGGAACTAGGATTTCGCTCCAAATTCTTATAATAAGAAAAAATCGAATAAAGACAAATGAAGGGGCATATAGAATAGAATAGAATAGAATAATAGGGTTGTTTCCATCTACAAATCTTAGGGCAGAATTGTATCCCAATAAATTCTTATGGATTATAAGAACATATACTTTTAGGGGACTTGTAATGACCATATTTTTGTAAATATTGAATTTAAAATATCTTTTGGCACACGTCACGTGACCAAACTCGAAACGTCTTTGAAGATTCTGATGACGTCACAACTCTCGGATTGACACTGTTGACAGTTAGGCGATAAACAACAAATGATAAATGTCAGTTGACAGTTCGTATCTTCTACTCGTACGTGTAGTTATGTGTTAAACCGTAAACTGTGACGTCACACAATTTTCAAAGAGCGTTTTGGGCGCGAAAGCATCTGTCAAAATATATTTTGTTAATTTGACATATTTAAAGCCGTTTTTAGTATAAAAGTTTAATTTTAGGGCAACTTTTAGTTAATATAGAACGTAATACAAGCGTTTCAAAAAATTGGAAACAACCCTATTGGTAATTTAATATGGTATATATATACATCAAATTATGTTAATATATTTTCCATCACATCAATATCCAGAGAGGGAAATAGGGACTACGTTTGTACAGAGAAGCGACCAGTCGTTTTCCTCTTAAGTAAGTACATGTTTATTTTTATTTTTTGACATTTATGTACAAGAAGTGATAACTTTTTGTCTGTTATCTTTGCCCTAAAACCGCTGAACTAATTCAGATAAAATGGATAGGTTACAATACATCATGAAAATCATACAACACAACGCAGTCACGGGCAGAAGATAATGTAGGTAAGTACTTACCTACGAAAATAATTACAAAAACATCGGCCAAGAGCATGTCGGGCCACGCTCAGTGTAGAGTTCCGTAGTCGGAATTCTAGCATAAGGGAATATCTTCGCAGCGCTTTGTTACTTCTTACTTTTTGTAATAACTCAAAAAGCGGCCAAGTGCGAGTCGGACTCGCCCATGAAGGGTACTTACTAGATCTCGTTCAAACCAATTTTCAGTGAAAGTTTGCATGGTAATGTATATCATAATTTTTTTTAATTTTTCATTCTGTTATTTTAGAAGTTACAGGGGTGGGGGGGACACACACATTTTACCACTTTGGAAGTTTCTCTCGCGCAAACTACATATTCAGTTTAGAAAAAAATGATATTAGAAACCTCAATATCATTTTTGAAGACCTATCCATAGATAGACCCCACACGTATGGGTTTGATGAAAAAAGATTTTTTGAGTTTCAGTTCTAAGTATGGGGAACCCCCAAAATTTATTGTTTTTTTTTTCTATTTTTGTGTGAAAATCTTAATGCGGTTCATAGAATACATTTACTTACCAAGTTTGAACAGTATAGCTCTTATAGTTTCGGAGAAAAGTGTCTGTGACATAAACGGACAGACAGACGGACATGACGAATCTATAAGGGTTCCGTTTTTTGCCATTTGGCTACGGAACTCTAAAAACGGCTGGACCGATCGCCATAGTTTTCATTTAAAGTATTCGTTAAGCTTTCATTTAATGTTTATTTTAGACACACGGTTCAAAAGTTATAGGGACACAATTTATTTTTCTGAGCATTTATTTCCTAAAAATATTAACTTTATAAAAATATGTTTTTTCGAGACCTTTATTCATTTTGAAAGATCTATCCAACGATACCCCACACCATTGGATTAAAGCGAAAAAAAAATCATTTTGTAAGTGAGGTACCATAAAACAGACGGATATGATGAAACTATAAGGGTTCTTAGTTAACTACGGAACTCTAAAAAAAAATATAAGTAACTAAACGTATGATTTCACTTGTTTTTTTTTAGATTTTAATACTAATGACATGCATATACCTGTAATATAAGGAAGGAATTATGCCTTTTAATTACTTTGCGGTTTTTCTCCCGTTAAAACTAATTTATATTTATACATACTTGATTCTGCTTACCGTATTAAATATTAATACATACCTACCTATTGATTTACTTGTCATTTCAAGGTTGTTTAATAATTAATTAATATGAATATTTCATAATACAAATTACTTATTCAGTTTTTTTCTTAAAAGGTACTTTGATGGTGTCTAACAACCAAAAGTTTTGGAAGTTACGACAATCAGATGTAGACAAGTACTTACTTAAATATAATATTGTTATTTTTAATTAACAAAAATTAACAGGTAAAACTTATCAAATCTGTTAATAGTGCTAAAACTATTAGTTTTAAAACTAGCGACCAGAATTTTACATGTTTTTCTGTATTAGATCCGTAGTCGCAATCAGCCTATTTTTTATTTTACCTATGCAATATTAACACTAACACTATTTGTAAATAAGTACTTACTCTAAAATTATTTAACAGTTATGAAGCTGATGGTCCCGGGTTCAAATCCTGGTAAGGGCATTTATTCGTGTGATGAGACATGGACATGGACATTTGTTCCTGAGTTATGGGTGTTTTCTATGTATTTAAGTATTTATATATTGTATATATCGTCGTCTAAGGACGCAACACAAGCCTTATTGAGCTTACCGTGGGACTAAGTCAGTTTGTGTAATAATGTCCTATAATATTTATTTATTTTATTTATAGTTATCAAAATATATGCTTCTGATAAATCAGGCGAAAACTTTTCCTTCGTAATAATATTTAAAAAACAAACATTTTCTCAATCACCGCTGCAGTTAAAATGCATCAAAATGGGTTGCAGTTAAAAATACTCGGCCCAAAAAAAACGAAGTCAAGTTCAAAAAAGTGCGTCACGCGGACAAAGAAGTGAGTCAGACAAGGCCGGGTATTTCAGGAGATCCTGCCTCGTTCAATTCGGTACAGAAAGAATTAAGGGACTTTAATACTCAAATCTTCTTCCTAGCGTTGTCCCGGCACATTGCCACGGATCATGGGAGCCTGGGGTCCGCTTGACAACTAATCCCAAGATTTGTCGTGGGCACTAGTTTTTACGAAAGCGACTGCCATTTGACTTTCCAACCCAGATAGTAAAACTAGTGGGTCCCCTTATGGGGGATTAGTCCGGTTTCCTCACGATGTTTTCTTTCACCGAAAAGCTACTGGTTAGTTAGTTAGTGCTTCTGGGCATTTTCCGCAAATCGACAACCATTGTGCCTATTTTGCGTGAAACGAGGTAGCGCTATTCTAACCACCCCAGCTCCTCCACGAAGCCTAAAGCTACTGGTACCTAAATATCAAATGATATTTCATACATAAGTTCCGAAAAACTCATTGGTACGAGCCGGGGTTTGAACCCGCGACCTCCGGATTGAAAGTCGCACGCTTTTACCGCTTACCAGCCACTTCAATACTCAACTATGTACGTAAAAGTTGAACTTGTAAAAAACCGAATAAAAATAATTAGATTTATTTCCTAATTCCTTTCTATTAATTAATGATTTTGATGAAAAGGTAAAGGAAAAGTGGGAACGTTTAAATGTCAAATTTCTATGAAAATATGACGTTTGTCTATCATGACACTTCCATACTTTGTTCTTAGGTTGTGGTGTGTTGTATCTATGATATGTCGATGTAGGCACCTTTAAGAAAGTGCTCTTAAGGTAAATGTCAGTACCGGCTTCCTTAAAGTGTGTAAAAAAGGAAATGATGAATAATCCTTCTTCGGATTCCTTCCCTAGGACTCAATCAATCTCCATAGGTCACCGGTTCAAGTGAGAAGTGGTAACAAAGAAAATGACTTACTTTTGAATTTGGAATGAGTAGTTTCTAATAGGTATTCAATATAACATGTTTGTGTTTATTATACTTAGACGTAAATGAAAGACAACAAACAACAATTCAATAATTATGAATCATGTTAGGTATTTAGCATAATTTTTGGCAAAAACTTCATTTATGGTACAAGCTTTTGTCGCTTACTGTACTTTTCTTAACACAGGCAACTAATACTCATCGAAACAATTCTAATAACCCCAAACACAATTATGTTGCGTTGTTTTATCACAGACTTCATATGATCACCTCCTGTCTCCAGCATCAGATCAGCTCGATGCTACCATAATATTGCACTGTCACCCGACTTAAATATGTAAGCAAATTTTCAGCTCAATCGGGAAGTGGGTGAAATTTAGCTTCCAAGATTTGATCCAAACTAACTAACAAACTTACATATGAACAGGGCAAGTTAAATAAAAGCTTGTAATAAGTAAGTATTGCTAAAATTCCAATAAAATAACAAACAAATTAACGAATTAAACTGTTCATTATAAATGTTAGATCACGATAAAATTACACGTGTAACAAATCACTTAAGGGAAAAAACAATGTAGTTTCCCCCGTTTAACAAAAAAATACTCGTTTTATAAAGGCATAACTCTCACATGAACTACAGTTGCTATTAGACTTTACGACCTTGCTATTTAAGTCCATTTTTAAAGTGCCATAGAAAAAAATACAGTGTAAACCAAACTTTGTTATAAAAAACACGGGAAGCGACAACTCGCTAATTGTCACGTTTACACCTGTCGCGTTGTCGCCTTTGTCATAATTGTCACCATTTACATTTCGCGTGAGAAACGACATACTTTGGACTAATTAAAAAAGCTAGTTAGGGAGTCAACTAGGTTTTATTATTCGCGTTACTTCCGTTTTCCTAATAGAGCACTTTGTTGACAATTAGCGCAAATTTCTAGCCATATTTTTATGCAACTTTGTCTAAACAAGCCATGGCAAATAGGTGTATTATGCACCTTATATCTTTAGAGATAAAGTTTAAAATACAACAGATTTCTTTGACATCGAACTCTTAATAAACATATACGATATCGTCGGTTCAAGTATAAATCATGTATCGTTTACTTTATAACTATTGCAATTTACTTACTTTGTTTCTATTTGACGCTAGTTTTCCAAAAGGTTTTATACCATGTTACAAGCTTTTATTTAACTTGCCCAGTAGGGCTAAGATGGTCGGCTTTTTATCATTTGTCACCATGCCTGTCACGTTCTATCAAATATGTAAGCGCGAAAGTGACGGGCATAGTGACTAGTGATAAAAATGGAACCATGCTGCCACCGCTGTTATGTATGTTATTGTTTGTGTCAAATCTTGAAAGCTAAATTTGACCCACCTCCCGATTTCAAATTGAGCTGAATCGGAATGTCTGATTAAGTCGGGTGACAATGCAATATTATGCATGGAGCTAATCTGATGATGGAGACAGGAGGTGTCCATTGGAACTCTGTGATAAAACAACGCAACCTAATTGTATTTGGGGTTTTTAGAATTGTCTCGATGAGTATTAGTTGTCTGTGGTAATAAAAGTACAGTTAGCGACAAAAGCTTGTACCAAAAATGAAATTTTCGCCAAAAACTTTTCGACACTTAAGCTTATTCTTAGTATATACCCAGATAATCTTTTTCAGATCATATAAAAAAAACAGTTTTATAAGACTTTCGACATGGATAGTTCCTAAAATTTCAAGCTGGAATCATTGTGATATATTTAAGTGCACTACTGAAATGATTTTCAAAATAATTTCAAAGTATCAATGTTTACCTAGTTAAACCTTATAGAAATAAAACGTCATGTTTACAAAAGTAAACTAATACTACAGCAATTAAAACGCTATTGATTTACGTTGAATGCTCTTCTCGTCTTACTGGATTCTTTTCATTTTCTTTTGACATAAATACGTGTATCATTTCTTATAATTAAATGTATTTTTAAAGTGACATGGGGGTTACTTCATTCTATTACGTCTAGCCCTGGTCAGCCATCGCGAAAATCGAATTTTGAAGAGTCTACGTACATTTCAATCGTTGTAAGTAACATTATTTGAATGACAGGATCTATATACGAAGTTGTTTCTATGTTTTATTTTTGAGATTATATATTAACGACACCACAATATGAGAAAACTTTGAGTATTTTTGATATTTCACCGACACCTGCAAAATTTCTACCGCTTTATGCGTTAAAAGTTGAACGTCTTATTTGTCCGTTATATGAAAGTAACTGCAATTGGTTTCAATATTATTAACAAATTATAACTATGGTTTATTGCTCTAGACATGGGATGAATGGCGTCATTAATTTTCAAACTTACAAATATTAATGAAAAAGCGGCCAAGTGCGAGTCAGACTCGCTCATGAAGGGTTCCGTACCATTTATGACGTACTAAAAAAAAACTACTTACTAGATCTCGTTCAAACCAATTTTCGGTGGAAGTTTGCATGGTAATGTATATCATATATTTATCATAGACGGGACACACATTTTTCCACTTTGGAAGTGTCTCTCGCGGAAACTATTCAGTTTAGCAAAAAATTAAATTAGAAACCTAAATATCATTTTTGAAGACCTATCCATCTTTTTGTGTAAAAATCTTAATGCGGTTCATAGAATACATCTACTTACCAAGTTTGAACAGTATATCTCTTATAGTTTCGGAAAAGGTGGCTGTGACATAAACGAACAGACAGACGGACATGACGAATCTATAAGGGTTCCGTTTTTGCCATTTGGCTACGGAACCCTAGAAATTAAACTTAAGCAGCTCTTTGGCTCTTGTTTATGGTAAAATGTTGCCAGCCTTTAAAAACTGATGGTAAATACTTGATTTACAGGACTTGTCCATACCATCCCGGTGCCAGTCCCATCATAAGGGGCGTTTATTATATACAATAAAAGTGTTTATATCGTTGCATATATATCAATAATAAGTCAAGGCTAAAAAGCTTATTGTGTATAAATGAGTCAGGGGCAGGATGTTGACTTTCTTTCCGCGATCCTGACCTGTGACTGAAGAAAGTGTAAACAATGGAACACTTTTATAAATATTCCGGCCGCCATTTTTTAAACTTTTAAAACCGATTTGAAGACACCGATTCAAAACAAAATTACCTGTGAGTTCTTATAATTGGCTTCCTGTATCTACTATATTTTTCTATGTTAATGTCACAGCTGTTGGATCTCCAAATAAATAAAAATAAAATAAAAATATTTATGTTATTTAGAAATGACGTAGATCATAGGATAGATAGCATGAGACACCTCTGGAGTTTAAGCGTCCATATGTTACATTGATCGATTATAATCAGCCGGTATATATGGTTGTTTGATGGCGACGTGGTGTAACATTCTAAAGTTTTGTAAAAGGGAATTGAGACTGGACCAAAGTTTGCAGGAAGAATGCAGTAAATTTATTTTAGTTATTAATGTACATTTTAACTGGTACGTTTGAATGCTGGATATAATTCTTCCTACTAGTCTTTAATGTGTTATAAAATCAATGAAATCACCAATTGAACGTGTGGGTTTGTTTTTCTCGTGTAGGCGTTTGGCGATTTGCCCGAAACCTGTGATCACTGAAATGTTATTGTGGTGAAAACTTTTTGTGTAAGATACCATCAATATAAGTAATGAAAATGTTTTCTTAAATGAGCCTAAAATTAAGTTTTTAATGTCTAAAAAAAATGAAAGCCCTCGAATAAATACGACAAAAATCAAACTTCAAGGCCTAGTTTCCTTTCTGGATTAATGGGTCATATTTTTGGTTAAAGTACCTACAACGAATTGCAATTAATCACTGAAGGTGAAAAAATCTCTGATTTAATGTAAAATCATAATTCGTTTTTGGTGCTCAATACTGGGTACCGGGAACATTGCTGTATCTCCATTTTGACTAGGTAAGTATTATCAATTTTTTTACGAAAAGAAACAGGGTCTTTGTAGGTTTTTTAAATCACGGACTCCTAAAATCATAACCCGTTATCAACCTTGGTACGTTCACGTAATTATAGTGTATTACGGGGGCGGTCGTCGCGTCATTTATAAATGACAGTTTTTACTGACATCTATTGCAACATGTGTTGACGTGACAATACGTCGTGGCGTTTTGTACAATAAAAGTTTTGTTTGCCGTTTTATAACAGTTTGAAGTTAATATATTCAAGTAGGTATGTAAAAACATATTCGTTGAACACACTATGCGTGACAAACATTTTAGATCTCACACAGATTTTAAAAGAAAACTTCTTACTATTTTTTACAACTTGTCTGCATATCCCTACATTATAATATTATCAAAGCGAAAGTAACTCTGTCTGTCTGTTTGTCTGTTACCTAGATAGTCTTCTTGTCTGTTATACATCGTGTTTTTATTGAATTCCGTTAACTCCGGGGTATGCGTAAGTACGTTTAAGGAAACTAAGTGGCATATATAATTTTCAAAAAAAAAAAAATTGTTTTTTATTCTTATAAAAAGTAATTAAATGTTGCATATAGCGTTGTTGTAACACGACCATTATATTTTATTCAACCAAACAATTGACAATTGTGACATATCAATGTCATTTCGAACATCAATCGTCCAAGATAGTACTTATGTTTAGTAGTAAATGTATAAACTCGTACTAAACACTAATCAATATGAAAACAGGCCCTAAGGCAAGTGTTTACGCTCGTAAGGGCTTTATAAGATAAAAATAAATTATTGATTATCTCCGAAATGGAGTTAATTAGAATATCGGTGTCTTTGAGAAAGTTATTTAATTTAAGCTCAGGAATGCTCCCTTAAAATTAACGGAAATAAAAAAAACGGTGTATAGATCTACGGAAGAGACACGAATTGCCTTTTAAACCTTTCCTTACTAATGCTATATTTCTTCCTACTCTTAGCAACTAGGGCATAAGGGCAAGTTATATATTATTTTCATATAATTGGGAAGATGAAAACTTTATGTTTATAATTTTAAAACGCCAATAAAAAATAAAGAGGTCACAAACTTGGATTATTCATTGGGACAACATCATAAACAAGTCTGCAAAAAATTAGAATTTTTTAAAATTACTGGATTATAATAATATATTATAATTAGTGTCATTGAACTGTGAGCTAAAGATCTTACCCCCCATTCGAAATTCGAAAATTAAGATACGTCAAATATTATTTCTAGATACGATATGGAACGGATATGTCAGTGTCGAAAGTGACGTTTTATTTGAAGTGATGTTTTTGTTTCTGTCAATTTTTGACACTGATATATCCGATCCATATCGTGTCTAGACCTAATATTTGACGTATCGTAATGTTCGAGTCGGGCCGTATTTTTAAGAGTACGTATTTTGACCAATAACAAGTGCTTATTTTAAAAAGATCCAATAAAAAGCGTCATAAACATGAGCGCGACACTGACCTATGTCAACAACGCGCGTGTGTGCGTGTGCGCGTACGCACGACGAGCCGCGGAAAATATTCGTAAAACACTAGCTTCTGCCTGCCACTTCGTGTGCGCGGGATAATTAAAATAGGGGTGAATTGCAAAAAATATATACGTAATTATGCTTAGTTAATTGTGATTAGTCTTAAGTTAATTGATACATTTGTGTTACGAAACTTAATCATGTAAATTGTATTGTATTGTAATTATTTCATACACATATAAGTCTATAGTATACGCAAAAACACTTTCATGCATATTACTTAAATGGAAATAGCTTAACTGTAGTAACACAATGGTATCAATTAATTTTAGACTACAGGTGCTTAACTATGTACTTCCAATTTATTTGTAATTGACTCAAACTATCCTATGCCCTTCTCCGAGCTTTGAACTATCTCCGTACCAAATTTCATGTAAATCGGTTAAGCGGTTTAAGTGTGAAGAGGTAAGAGACAGACAGAGTTACTTTCGCATTTAATCATACATAATATTAGTAGGGATACATAATGATATAGAAATCATCAATATCAGCCAAAAGATACCTCTTTTTAAAATTCACATATCGATGATTAATTAAATGACGTACTATCAATTTGGAAATACGACGTTTTGCCATAGAATATGACAGTTTTTTTGTAACTTTACGTACAAGTATCTTAGTAGTTCTTTGGGATGTAGATAACTTTTGTACTTTTACAAAAAAAATAGTATTATGCTATTAAGAGTAACTAACAAATTTAATAAGTGTTTTGCAATAGTATTTATTACTTTTAATTAAGGTTCAAATTAACCTCTTGTATGATAAGTATTCTGACCGAATTTTCAGTCATCTTTTAGCATTTTTTTTTTGTTGAACCTATGATGTTTGACCATTACACACATAAGAAACGTTAAAATCCTATTTATTGTAAGCTTAGTATGACTTCTAAGCATAGAATGACTTGGAAACGTAAAAAACAATCATAAAATCTGGAAATGTATAAAAACTGTGATGCGCTGTCTGTGCCCGCCTATAGGCAGGCAGACAATGACATGCGCATTCAGATAACCTCATTTCTTTCCGCGATAGCACACACACAAACGTCTGTTGAAGCTCGTTTCTGAAGCCGGCGTAAAAGGTGAGTGTATTTATGGTACGATGACAGAATGAACGTTAAAGTTCTTTTGTTTGCATTTTTTTTAATTGTTAAGCTTGTCTGAATTTCAAGATTTGGAGTTTGCTGCATCGGAAATAATATCAGCTGAAAAAATGTCATAAATTGTCTGTAGATAGAGCTGGACCAAGATAGCTAAATAGCTTTTGCAGTGACCATGTGGAAATGTGAAATGTCTACGAAAATATGACGTTTAATATGGCCCTCAATTTGTTATGTTCAAGTGGTGCAAAGTTAGTTTAGACGGACTCCAGATACTCTCATTTACAGATAACTACAGAAAATTGTCGTAATACAAGCAACGATATTTTAAAACTGCGAGAATCTTATAAATTACTAAACGATACACGATAAATATTATGCGTCAATAAATTCCTATAACTACTTTAACTAGTTACTATAACGAATAAGTTATCTAGTTCCAAACTTAATAAGCCATATATCTAGTCAATTATCCCCACCAGACAAAAAACAAACTATTATGCAAAAGATACGTCCTACGGCATTCCGCGCAAAAAGTCGTATGTGCTCAATTGTCTTAACGCTGTAAGTGTTAATAAAAACGTTTTTTGCGTGTGTGCGTGATCAATATGGCCGCGTACGGTGATGCAATGGCTAATCGTGTTTGTAGACGCTTACTGCATTTTTATACTGTTACGTAATTTGATGACACGTTTAGCTTCTGACGACGTCAGTTGTTTTTGCGTTGTTTTTTCCTTTATAATCATTGCAAGATACATTATAAAGAAGAAATATACACCATTTGGATTTATATGTAATCTAATCTCTAATATAATTACTAAGTTTAACGACCGGTCTGGCCTAGTGGGTAGTGACCCTGCCTATGAAGCTGATGGTCCCGTGTTCAAAATGTTCAAATCCTGGTAAGGGCATTTATTCGTGTGATGAACATGGATATTTGCTCCTGAGTCATGGGTGTTTTCTATGTATTTAAGTATTTATAAATATTTATATATTATATATATCGTTGTCTAAGTACCCTCAACACAAGCCTTATTGAGCTTACTGTGGGACTTAGTCAATTTGTGTAATAATGTCCTATAATATTTATTTATTATTTTTATTTATTAAGTTACAGTGAAATAATTGTGATTTTTTTATCTAAAATCTTCATAATATTTGACATAAATATATGTTAACTGTCAAATAACATATATGTAAAAATTTGTCATATAGATACTTACCACACTTATATCAAAATTATTGTATTAGAGGTCACGATTATATTAAATCAGTTCGTAAAATATATCATTACTTTTTTAATGTATATTTTTTTAAACTGAACAACAATAAAACGAAAAAGACATAGAAAAAAAACAGAGTTCATAAAAAGGTTGAAGGTAAAGAAATAAAGCCCAACCTTGTAGAAAAAGATATTAAAGAGATGGTCCTTAAGGGGTCAACGTACCTTCAGGGCTAAATTGATAAGAAAAACAAAGGACACTATCATAAGAGTAGGTATCTAACGTGAGCCAGTGAACTTTAAGGGCCTTGATTTTATCTTTTTATAAAGATAACTTTATTAGTATAAGAATGCGTAAGGTTTTTAAACTGTAACGTTGAGGTAGGTAAAGAATATGGCCTTAGTATTATCATCTACCTTTTTCTTGGCAAAATAATATTTTATACTCTAATAAAATAATCATAATTCTGAATGCGAGGTAAAATTGAATTTAAATAAATATTTTTATACGAACTCCCTGCACATACGTCTTTTTTTGAGGCTTAATTTATGATAAGTTCTCATTTGAACTCACATTTAATATAAAAATACGAAAAAGGGAATAATAAGATTCCTAATTATACACTTCATGATATGTAATTTATTCCAAAAAAGCAGCTAATATTCTTGTAATTTTTTTAAATGCGTCATAACCATATAACGTACTTTTAATCCATTTTTCACAATTTTCCTATTCCACTCTAAAAGTATCGACTCTACGCACGTTACTGTGGCTGGTCAATACTTCGCTATGTCAAACTGTCGTATCTCCATATGAATTACAGTCACATACGACATTAAGCATAACGTGCACAATTCATGCCTTATTCATACAGGTCATGATCAGGGACAACGAACCTGAATTTTTACATCGATTACACCACAATGGTAATCGATTCCATTTTTAATCGTTTATTTTTAAGCGGAAATTAAATTTGATTGTGTGGTAATGTATTAATGACTTGCTTTCAGACTTTCAACTTCGTACTTTGGCTAATAGAAATAACTGAAATAAGTCTTTTGTATGTTTTGAAATGGAACGTTTATGACTTTTATATAAAAAATGAATAGTTTCAAATTACATATCAACCAGTGACCTTCCTGATGCAAAGATTATCCATAGCCATTCAACGTGGCAACGCGACGAGTGTCATGGGTACTTTTGCGTCGGGGGGGGTTGTGGGGTGAATTTCTAGTGTAGGGCGTTATTTAGGTTAGGTTAGTAAAAAAAAAATACATATATATATCTTGTTTTGCGATTATTTTAGAAGGTGAGGAAAGTATTGGAAAAATATACTAAGCAAAATTTCACAGAGCTATATGTTTTAATTTAAGTTACAAAATTGTTACTAAGATCAAAATAAATGAGACTAGTACCTGAAAAAAACCAGTTTAAAACACGTGTAAGAAACCTAAAACGGCTTCAGCATTAATATATCAAATTCCAAAAAGTCCCATACAACATTACGCAGCAGGAAGGTATCGCAGTAAAATAGCAATATCTACCACGTGCCACAATAAAAATAAATGGAGAGTGCGGGGTCGCTCACCTCCCTAACCTAAGACAAGCTGCTGCGCACACGCACGCACACACGCGCGCCACGCCCACACGCGCAACAACGGAAGGATTTTTGAGCGGGTTTCGAGATTGTGTTTTTTTCTAATGTTTTGCATGTTTTTGTTTATTTTATTAACTTGTAACTAAGGATTACAAGGTGAATGTTTTGACTTTGTATGTGTTTCTTATAAATGCTGTAAAACCTTTTTTAAAGAAATGATTTACGCGGTCATTGATCCCCACATTGAAATTTTACATGATGTGCGGTTTTTGTTTGTCATGATTTAAAAATAAGTCGTTTAATAGAAGATTCGCATTTATAACACTTCTTAGCGAATTATTGTAAAAGTTATATATCAATAACAACCGTTTATAAACTACATTCTCAACTTTTATAATAAAATGCCGCTGTGACTTACGTCGTTTATGATAATCACATAAATATTGCGGTAGGTCACAAAAACCAACAAACAATAATCAGCATTCCGAGTAAAAACAGTGGCCTACTTAAACCGCCGTAATTGCAATTATGCTATTTTACCACTATACGTGTCCACTGCAAATTAAATCACAATTTATAAAAAGTCTAAATTCTCTATCGCGCTCATACTCATTTACGTCTTTCTATTATTAAGAAAACTAGAATGATCAGTTGAAAAACGGCGTAAAGAACATTTATTATTACGTACTTACGACGTTTTTTTCAAATAATGACGCAGATATTGAAAAACGATATCGTATTCTGCGGACGTTGCTCTCTGTTAAAAATGTATTTATGTGTGCGTTTCTTGACCTACGACAAGAATGTGTGTGTGATGAGTCGTATTGGTCGGAATTTTAGTTCAAGTGTCAAGTTTTTAACACGTATTTGATGTTGTATTAGGTTTCAAATGTGCCGTAATTAGATTGTTAAATTAAAACGCAGTTTCTAATTGCAGGTTATGCATAGTTTCGTAACATTCTAGGAGGGATTTTTAGTTTGTTGTTACAAAATTGTTTCATGAATTAAATAAGGTCAAATAGCTCCAGTGATGTATCTGCAGATATTCCGTGATCTCGCACACGTCTTCAAAAATTGCATTGCAAACGAAAAGCAAACTTTGTATAGAAATTAATTACAATGACCAATTTTCATTGTTATTTGAGAGTAAATATGGGAAAAAATTTAGATTTAGAATTGTCATATACCTATATCTATTAAAATCTCATAAAAATTTGGAAGATATTATGTAAATCGCCTATACTTTTACATCAATCTAAATTATACCTAATCTAAAACTTCCTAAACAAAACACAATTAGCCGTAAACATAGTTTGATTGGAAAGAGCTCTCAAATAAATTAGATCGTTAACTTGCACTAAAGGTTACGTTGGCATTTACCATTCTCACTAAGACACTATTTTAGTTTTAAAAAGCTTTCGACATCTTTCCAAAGGTCTCTTATATTACGATTAACCTTCTTTTCTAAATGGTGACTTCCATCCAACTGCAGTATGAATGTGATTTACCCTTACTCTAAGTAGTCAAATGAATATTATAGGACAATCTTACACAGATTGGCTAAGTCCCACGGTAAGCTGAAGAAAGCTCGTGTTGTGGGTACTCAGACAACGATATATGACACTATTATGAACGATATACACTAACGATTATGAAATATTTCATTGAATTCATATTTGTAATTATATTTTATAATTTTTGGACATTTACTTTTATTGGTCGGAAAAGAATTTGACGTGTAAAAGTGCCCTTGGGGCCTAAATAAGTGTTTGGGTTTTGAGTTTTAGAGTTTCGAATGCGATCTTTAGGCAAAATGGTGTAACTGCTGAATAAATTGTTAAAAAGAAGTATCTTTAACTAATCTTAAAATTAAATATTAGTCTTAATATTTTTATATGAATTAACAATGATTCGGAAAATAGGATTTTTAAACCATATAAAAAAAACGGATAGCACAATTTGCACTATAACTTTGTTTTTACGAATGACCAGCTGATCAAAGCTAAAGTATATCAATAAAATATACATATTTACGTACGAAAACTAAATAAAAAACAATTTGTGTAACAGTTTTGTACATAATACGTTATAAATAGATGTGGCATATTTAGTTATTATTTACACAAGTTTCTTCAACAATTCTTTGCATGAAGTCTATTAACAGGATAAATTATTGCTTTGTATTAAAAATAGAAGGATATAGGCAAATAGAGCATATTTTTATGCCTCATTAGTTTATTAAAAACAGGAAATACTGCTTATTATCGGGACAATAACCGCAAAAAAGCCAATTAAAAATAATGAAATAGATCCTTCCACAATGAAGGTAAGAACGATAACTACACTGACTATTATTAAAAAAGTTTAGGTAAGGTTTTAGTCTTATTTATAGTTTAGTTTAAAAGTTTAAGTCGAATTTACTCAGTTGTTAGATTTCTTTTTTTTATGGAGACGAAAATATGGTTAAAGAAAAAGATAGATTTTTCAATTAGGCATATTACAATGCGCTTATGAACGTCAAATAAAGCTACGCCGGCTCTAACCCCACACTTCTAACCCGAGAAGATTTGAATCCCCCTAGATTGTAGGAAGGTATCCCAATATGGGACCGGCAAGAACTCGGCAGAAGACTCGGCAGCACACTCTTTTCAAAACATTATTACAATTTGGAATTTCAAAAGAAAAACATACAGTAGGTATTTTCTTTTAGAAATTTGATGCACTAGATATATCCATGATATATATTTATGTATATCCCAATCTTATCCATGATATAATCGCTTATTTTATAGTATGCTCACGAAAGTCGCGAAAAAAACAGTTTTGAATTTAAGAGTCTATAAGCTTTTGGTATCTTGTTATAGAATTTTAAACAATTTCATCTTATCCTGACTGTGATAAGGTAAGAAATAGTACAGATATCTAATTTAATACACATAGGGCATATTTTTTATTGTAAGTAAAAATAGTTAAGTCGATATATGGAAATATTCCTGAAACGTAAGAGTTATTAGAAGAAGGAAGAAAATGTTTTGATAGTTTAATAAGTATATTTACTGTCTAAATAATGTATGTTAATGTTATGGAGAACGTTTTGAATAGAAATACTAAATTATAAATCGAGTACAGCCTTAGCTTTTAGAAGTCTAATGAAAAGAACTCCCAAACTCAATTATAAGGACATATTCGGAACAACGAAAAACTTAGCACATTCAAACGCTAAATTTAAATCTCGTACAATAGATATGTATCAAATATATTATGAATTTATGTATTATACTATGCATTTATGTATGTTTATTCATAATAGTAGTATTTAGATACTGTCTTTTATCTCTCTGTTTTATCTTCTCCACACCAATTGTAATTGTAAACATTGTAAAATTTCTGGTAGAGAATTCCTTAAGGCATTAAGTCCGCCACTTGTACTTGTATGCAATAAATTTAGATTAATATATCAATTGCTGTATGGGGTACCTTAATTTCTTTCTTATACATATAACTTCTTATAGTGTTTCAAAACATCGCCTAGCCAATATGACAACCGTAGAGTGACAAGCTCCAAAAGAAAACAAAAAAATGTATATGTAATTGTATATGACAGATGTAACAAAATGGCAAGTAACTATTTCCACATTATGTAAGTTTCTCTTCTCGGCTACGCCCCCAGAGGTCAGTATGATTTTGAAAATAAATAGTTTGTGCCCAGTAGGGACGTTCCACAGCTATAGACAAAAATCGCTCAAAATATTATTGACTGATTGATTTTGGAACTTAAATGTTAAACTTAAATAATTATAATCTATTAAAAACCGCAAAACCGTTATGTTATGTTTTAATTTATTTTCTTTTCTGAATTAAATTATTGAATTGAATTGAATTTAAGAACAAGCCTTTTCTCGTCTGTGTTAAAAATAAACACAAGTTAGATGTCACCATAAAAACCACAGTAAAATGACTTAATTACTTGTAAGTCGCTTTGTTTACCTTATTTGAAATTAAAATGATACTATAAAGTTCAAATAGAAAGGATAAACGGTTTTTATCTAGTCCGCACTATTTTTAGGTTAGGCCACTTTCCCCATTCAAACGTCAAAGCGCGTTTCTAAAATCAGGTTCTTACAACACTCTTTAAAAGCTAACCACATTTACTTATTCCTCTATTTAGAAATTATAAATAAATAAATCAGCCTATATACGTCCCACTGCTGGGCACAGGTGATATATATTTAGAAATTATTTAAAAAAAATCGTCTCTATGGCAACGGCGCGCAAAACAACCAAAACTGCATTACAAAAACAAAATGGATTCTAAAAATACGACAAGCGTTTAGTAAATTGATTTTAATTAAAAATAATTATTATTTGATAGTTTGATGCGGAATTTATATTTCTTAAAAAAACCGGACGTGTATAAACGTTGACGATAACAAAAAAAAAATATACCTGCATGGATAATCTCCCGAACAATATCCTCGAACTTTACTAAAAGTACTCATCACAAAAAATCCAACTAAAAAACACAACACTATCACAAAAACAATCCAAATTCAAACTTAGAATACACGTTCTATTCTAAACTTTTTAAATTTTCTTTCAGCGCGAAAGGTGTGCGTTTTCGCCAAAATGCATTTTTCAAATGTCTGAGTCGCGCAAAAAATCGCATGAGCGCCCGCCGTGCCGTAGGCGTACTGTTTATACCCTCTATAGTTGTATCGTAATGCACTTATGTGTACTTGCTAAGTTTTTTATTATAGTCAGTTATACCGCGGTTTGCTTTGAGCGCTGTGGCGACGTCTTGATACTTGGATTACGTAATACATTTCTTTATGGCTCGGGTTTTTGCTCTAGGAAAAAGTGGACGGTTACATTGTTTCCTTTATTACGTCAAACGGTATGCCAACATTGCTAACTTAACTATATAGCCTTATAGGTTTTTTGCTTCAACTGTTTGATAAGATGCTATATTTATGGAATCTTTTAGAAACATGAAAATTACATTAAAATGTCTAGTTTCATATGTATATTACTGGGTCTGTGTTGGACAAATATGCTTCCAAAACATACTGTCCGTAAACTTAGCTTAAAATTGACGTAATTGATTGATTGATTGGCTGCGGTGACTGCTTACCATCAGGCGGGCCGTATGCTTGTTTGTCACCGTCGTGGTATAAAAAAAATTGACGTAAAAAGTTCTCTGTAAAATTGGTTTAAAAGTGAATTAAGATAAATTTTTAAAAAGCATGATTTTCCAGCATTATATACACACGTGCTTTAGTTTGTCATGTATTCGATATTTTAACTCTTTAACGGCCCAGATTAGAAAAATACACGATTGTAGCTTCGTCGGCCTTTTAAAGTCCTAAAAATTCGGCGTAAAAAATACAAAAAGTTGATAAAAAGTGATGCTATATGTTAGTTATTTTTCCGTGTAATATCTAATAGCGCCCTATAAAAGCATCTCAATGAAAAAGAAAACACCAAAAACGGAACCTATGAGGTTTTCAAAAGGTACTTTTCTAACAATTTAACATTTGCAAAAGTATCAACTTCGCTCATTCCTTGCTCCGCGCGACAGGGACGCCGCGCTGTAGTTTTTTCGCCGTCCCACTCTCGCGGGGTTTTTTCTCTCAGCTTTTTATAGCGCACCTTATTCGCTTTCTTTATCTGATTTTTTAACACGTCTCGTAGGTGGTCGGGAGAAAAACTTTTACGAGTGTTTTTATTTTTAAATTGACATTGCAAGATATGAAGTGCCATCATTGTTAAATTATGTGATAAAAAAGGCCACAGATAAAAGTATAAACGGCACAAGGTTTTAAAAATGTTTACTTTTGTGCGTGTTAGATTTTTTTATGGTAATGTACATTTTTATAGCGACTGATTTTTATTTTGATAGGTATGAGATTCTGGAGTTGAATTTAAGTAACTAAAGAAATCTTGAGGTAAAACCTCATAAGCTTAGTTTAGTTTCCTGATTTTTTAATGAATTGTATTATATTGCATTTAATGTTATCGTACTTATCTCAATATAAAATATTATTCAAGGTTAAATATAAATATAATAAATATCTACATATATAATATTGAAAAAATTACTATTTTTCATTTATAAGTAATACATAAGTTTACAATCTTTGAAGTTCTTAAATTATGAACTAAAGCAATTTAATTTGAAATAATTAAAAACATTTGTATACGCAATTGGTGCTTTATGGGTTAATATTTTCAGAATAATCTCAGTCAAGTTTTATTGAGTTTTTAGTCAAAAACTTGTTTGGAATTTAAAGGCTGGTAACACAATATTACGCATAATTTAAGATGTAAGATATAATATATAACAAATTATAAAAACATTCGCCTATCACCGTTGGCCTACATATTGCTACTTATGCGTTATCAAATCTGCCCGCGTAGCCAACATGCTAATCTTTAACCCTATGTAACGTAGCGTAGTCATCTCTCTATCACTCTTCTATATTAGTGCGACAGTGACAATTGCATTTCGTTCGCTTAGGAGCGTTAACGATCGGCATGTTGGCTACCCGGGACTTTAAAACATTAGTGTCATTCTACTTTTTATTGCAGTTTTTTTGTCACCAGGAGCAAATATTTGATTTTCATATTTTTAATATTTTTTTAATTTTTATAATTGTATATTAATATAACGCATTTATGATGTAACCAACGAGGAGGTCTTAAATAGAGTTCGGGAAAAGCGGTGCCTATTGAGAACCATCGACAGTAGAAGATGCAACATGTTGGGACACCTGTTACGACACGACGAATTCATCAAGACCATCATAGAAGGGAAAGTAGAAGGAAGGAGAAATAGAGGAGAGCCAAGAAGGGCATACATGGATCAAGTGAAGGAGAAAGTGAACGTCGTGTCGTATCAGGCCGTCAAGAGGCCAAAGAAAGGCATGCCTGGAGATTGCTTCACCGACAAGAGCACAGCTCTTAAATTTATGATGTCGATGATGATGAAATAACGATACCTTGGAAGTAAGAAATTTTTTTTTTATGAAATATATTTTTTTATAAGTAACAGTTGTCATTAATATAAGTAAAAGGGCAGAGACGGTAACATAGTTGTATGTTTGCATACTCCAGGCTATAAATAAAAAATAAAGGGTCAAATATTGAGGTCTATTTTGTACTTATCATGGTTAAGTAGCGAATGTAAGTTAAAACTTATCACGAATATTAAAATTTCAATTTTCTTTCAAACCGCAAAAACCGGCAGTAAAAAGTAGACTGACCCTAGTTCTAGATCATTTTATAAATTTGAAAAATCTTATTTTCCATATTAAATAAACTGAATTTTGATGCTAACTTAACTGCTCACATTACAATATATTTCAATCACAATGTGAACATAAATTTAATATCAATTATAACAAAAAAAGAAGAAAAAAACTACCAAAGTCGGTTAAAAAAATTAAAGGACCCTTTTATCAATACTCAATTAACTTAACTAAGAACCATAAAATGAGTTAATAAGACAGCTTTAGAAAAATATCTAGCCGTTTAGGGTTTCGTTCAGTGGTTAGGGACCATCCGACCGGCAAACATACATTTAGGCTAATTGGTCTTGTTAAACTATTGTACACTACTTGATACTTGCCAATTATAAAAAAGTTATTTTGAGAAAGACGTAAGTGTTATTAATATGACAAGGTAAATTCGAGCTTAAGGGCATTGTGTCAAGGTTGGTTGTTGAAGAAAAAAGGAAATGGAGATATGTGGTTATGAGAAGTGTCTTAGTTGTTGTCAAGTTATTGTAAAGGATGTTTGAATAATTGCAAAAAAACTGTACTTCTTTTTTATCCAAATTAATTACAAATATTTATGTATTGTATTTCCATATGTTATGTACACAGTGCTGTATTGTCTTGTTTGTCAGTGCTATTGCTATTAATATGAATATTAACAGCTATACGAGTATAAGACAAAGAACCTTCACTTAATGTTATTTGGAGCCTCGTCTGCCAACAAACCATACTCTGATTTGGCGGAAGTTGTGATTTAGTTTTAAGGTTTGTCTTTTGAATAAACATTTATTTCATTTCATTTCATTTTCATGTAAGTCTATAAACGTAGGACAGATACTCTTACTTAGATATTCTTACTTAGATCGCTATTAAAATAAATAATATATTACCTGTATGATTTGGCATCAATAAAAAAAAAAGGACATCGCGTCAAAAAAATGTCCTTGCATACATATTCACAATAAATAAAAGAAACATATTTGTTAAAAAATGATATGAATAATATTTACCTACCCTAGCTACTTTGCAGTCTGAATTAGATACTTAATTTTCCATTTTAATTAAAAATATTTTCACAAAAAATCGCATCTAAAAATTCATGCAACTTTTTTACTGCAAAATTAAAGTGGATTCAAATCGAGCAAATAAGACATGAATTAGTACGAAGACGTCGAGGCAAGGAGGCGAGCTGGGGAGGCAAGAATGGCGTTCGTTAGCCTCTTTTAATTTCAACTAATTTTTATCTCCTACCGTCTTTTTTACTCTAGTACGGACCATTAGCTCTGAAATACGGGGATGGAGGAGCCTTGATACTTGGAGGCTACTATTCTGAAGATTCCTTGTTAAAATTGTATGATTATGAAAAGATATGAGGATTTTTAAAGATAAGACCGCCTGTTATTTACCTCTACTTGAGTTGATTTCTGTGGCCCTAGTGAAAAAGGGTACAAGTCTCTGGCAGCGCAGGTGTAAAGGGGTGTAAGTTCCACGTAACACTTATGCCCTTATACACCTAAACTGCCAGAGACTTGTACCCTTTTTCACTAGGGCCACAGATTTATTCTTTGTATTATTTTCTTCTATTGAAGTGTGCAGGAAAAAGTATTTGTGTTGATGTAGGTTTTTAATCAACCTGTACGTGAGCAAAAAACTATTTGGATAAGGTTTACAGTAATGTTTAGTTATCGTCAAAAGATCTCGAAAAATATCAAGCTTTTTCTTCGTTTTTATTTTATTTTATTTTTATACATAATCATCGAGAGCCGGGCACCTTAGGCTGGTCCAGATAATGCACTTATAGGTCTAGTAAAAGTTTTATGATTTTCGAGATAATCACCTTCACCTTACTGCACTTTAATCACCGTCCAGACCTTATCTATGCTAAGGTATAGTAGTCAATATCTAAAGTAGTGTATGAAACAACCGGTTTGGCCTAGTGGGTAGTGACCCTGCCTACGAAGCTGATGGTCTCGGGTTCAAATCCTGGTAAGGGCATTTATTCGTGTGATGAGCATGGATATTTGTTCCTGAGTCATGGGTGTTTTCTATGTATTTAAGTATTTATATATTATATATATATCGTTGTCTAAGTACCCTCAACACAAGCCTTATTGAGCTTACTGTGGGACTTAGTCAATTTGTGTAATAATGTCCTATAATATTTATTTTTTTATTTTATTTTATTTAAACAACACACCAGAAGTATCTGCAATTGTTTGATTGTTCTACATACAATATATGTATATATAAGGTGGCAAAAAAATATGTGCATTCCCGTTGCCAGAGAGATTTTGGGCCTATACTGAGCAACTTTTAGTATGGGACCAACTCCGAAATCGCGAAAAAAAATTCTGGCTGTTTCATACATTTTAGCTGGTCATTCTCTATGGGAGGGTAAAAGTTTTTTTCGCGATTTCGGGGTTGGTCCCATAGTAAAAATTGCTCAGTATAATCCCAAAACCTCCCTCCTGGCAACGGGAATGCTCATATTTTTTTGCCAACTTGTATACATTTCTTGTTACGCTATCAGAGAATGGTTGATAATTTTTGCGAATAGTCTGATATACTACTTTTTGTCAGACTATTACATTTAGATAATACATAAAGTAAGAGCAAATCGCCTAGCGTGGTATGGGCATGTGATGCGGAGGGATGAAAGTCATGTGACTAGAAAGGTATTACGAATGAATGTGGAGGGATGGAACGGGAGAGGAAAACTTAGGAAACGGTGGATGGATTGTGTGAGAGATGACATGAAACGAACGCGAGTGAACGATGAGATAACAGGTGACAGAAGATATGGAAGAAAAAGACATGCTGCGCCGACCCCAAATGAATGGGATAAGGGCAAGCGAATGATGATGACCATATAATATTTCAGAGAATGATTTCTTTTGTTTGATTTTGTGCACACTTTGAATGTCGAAGTAAACAAAGAATGGAAATAACAATTTTATTTAATTTCACAAATCTACTTTTTTAACAAACAAGTTTCATATAGTTCTGACAGTGTTAAGTTAAAAGTATTTCAATCTTTTCATATTCAGACCAAATAAACTTCTGACATTCATTTAAGTGGGTTATATTGGAAGTAAAGCTTTCCCGTGTAGTTTAATCATCTGTCTAGACTTTATAAAATGTTATTTTTGGAATAAATATTTCTCAGCAATATTTTTTGACGTTGAAGTTAATTAAGCCGACTTTTAAAGCCATCAAAAACAGAAAAAAATATGATAGTTTTTCATTGTTGGCGCTTAAAATATCTTTCGCGTGACAAAAGCTTTTAAGCAATTTTAAGGACACAACTTTTATTGCTTTTCCCGGTGCATCGGTGTTGATTTTATTATTGTATTCATTACGAATGAGAGTTCAATATAAATATATGTAGTGTGAAAAAAATTACGAGATATTTAAATAACATATCATGAAATTCGTTACTTATAAAATAAAATAAAATCGTCTACTACAAAACTAGTTTTCTTAGTTCAATGAAACATATTGTAATCAATGTTTAAGTTAAACATATTTATTTCAATTGACGACCTGTCTGGCCTAGTGGGTATATAGTAATAACCCTGCCTATGAAGCCGATGGTCCCGGGTTCAAATCCTGGTAAGGGCATTTATTCGTGTGATGAACACGGGTATTTGTTCCTGAGTCATGGATGTATTCTATGTATTTAAGTATTTATAAATATTTATATATATCGTTGTCTAAGTACCCTCAACACAAGCATTATTGAGCTTACTGTGGGACTTAGTCAATTTGTATAATAATGTCCTATAATATATATTTCCCAATGCAAGTCTATCATTAGAAGCAAAGAGACGTAAAAGACAACGCAATCAGGTCAAACTTAGGCTTTTTTGCCTAAACAGTGCAAGTATCAAGAAACCCAGTCGGTGCACACAGAAATCTAATTTTTATCCAGTTTTTCTCATAGTGCTCGCAATTTTCGTATGTTTGTTAGAACTAATGAAGTGTTTTGACTCCCGTAGAGATTTTTTAGTTAAACGTTGCATTGTAATTAGACGAATAATGAGGTTTCATGTGAAATATTACTTAGAAAAAAAAATGACTTCACGCTCTATGGGTGAAATGTTAACCACCAGGCATACTCTGTAGTTTTACAGAACGACTTTTATTATGGGACTGCGCTGGTGACCTAGCGGTATCCGGAGGTCGCGGCTTCTAACCCCGGCTCGTACCAATGAGTTTTTCAGAACGTATGTACGAAATATCATTTGATATTTACCAGTCGCTTTTCAGTGAAGGAAAACATCGTGAGGAAACCGGACTAATCCCGACAAGGCCTAGTTTACCCTCTGGGTTGGAAGGTCAGATGGCAGTCGTTTTCATACGCTAAATCTTGGGATTAGTTGTCAAGTGGACCCCAGGCTCCCATGAGCCATGGCTAAATGCCAGGACAACGCAAGGAAGAAGAAGAAGAAGGTCCCATAATAAAAGTTGTTCAGTATGACCTAAAGTCACTACGCAGAGTATGGTTGGTGGTAAAAAATTCCCCCTGTACGATAAAAATATTGAATGTCTTCATGTTTATGAATTAAACTTTAATAATTATTATTATTTTATATCAACTGCTTACCATCAGGCGGGCCGTATGCTTGTTTGCCACCGACGTAGTATAAAAAAAATCCACAATTGAATAGTCGTTTAATGGTAATATTTTTTTTATGTAATAGGCCGCAAACGAGCAGACGAGGCGCCTGATGGGAAGCAGTTATCGCCGCCCATGGACATAAGCAACATCGGAGGAGCCACTTATTTATGCGTTGCCAATTTGATAGCGAATACTTATTAATTACTAAAGTACAGTTTGCAGATGGGATACCTAACTTCAAAATGATATATACTACATTGTAGATAAATAATAAATTATTGAGAAAATGTACAGGTGTCTAAAAAACAACATTTTTACGAGCAATGAAAAAGTTTTCTTATAACGTCGCGGGCTAAAGTGTCTTAACCGCTAATTGCGAAATAAATTAACAAGTTCGCGCAAAAAACGTAAAGTATGAGTTATGGGGTGGCGACGGTTTTTTTCGTGTCATGGAACGAAGTTTTTTTAATGAGGTCAAGCGATGGTGGAGGTGAAAAATGTTTAAATGGTGCTAATTATGCTCTAGTGGTTAAGGATATATTAAAATATCTTTTTTATTTATTGTTTTATTTTATATTTGACCGGTTTGGCCTAGTGGGTAGTGACCTAATGACCCTGCTTACGAAGCTGATGGTCCCGGGTTCAAATCCTGGCAAGGGCATTTATTCGTGTGATGAGCATGGATATTTGTTCCTGAGTCATGGGTGTTTTCTATGTATTTAAGTATTTATAAATGTTTATATGTTATATATATCGTTGTCTAAGTACCCTCAATACAAGCCTTATTGAGATTACTGTGGGACTTGGTCAATTTGTGTAATAATGTCCTATAATACTTATTTATCTATTTAGAATCATTTCATAGCTTTTAAACCTACGTCTCGTTTAAGTTTGCGATTATATCAAAAATACACATTGTAGGTATACAGACAAGAGGTAAGGGGACAAAATACTTTATAATGAGTTAAAAATATGAATTTGTAACTAGGTAGGTAGTTCAAAAAACTAAATCTAATTTCACAAAAAATACGTCGCAAAACATAAGTGTCTCATTATTAATCATATTTTAAGCATTTAAAGGGTTGAAGATTATATCAAAAATACACATTGTAGGTATACAGACAAGAGGTAAGGGGACAAAATACTTTATAATGAGTTAAAAATATGAATTTGTAACTAGGTAGGTAGTTCAAAAAACTAAATCTAATTTCACAAAAAATACGTCGCAAAACATAAGTGTCTCATTATTAATCATATTTTAAGCATTTAAAGGGTTGAAGATTGCCGCCGACAAAAAATGGGGAAAGATGCCCTCTTTTCTACTTCTTTAAGGCAAAAAAGGCGTAAGTCAGTGCAGTTTTTTCATTATGTACGCCTTTTTATGACGGTACTTAGTTCTTTTTTCGGATATAAGATAGCAAGAAATAAATCTTTCACAAATGGTTTATTTTAAAGGTACATTTACGCTACTGTGTGTTTTAGAAACGAAAAAATTGAAATTGAGTAAATATGTATATGATAACCAATGATATCTTAAATGATCATTGTTAGACGACATATACAACTTTATACTTTAAAGTGTATTTTTGTTTATTCATATCCTACAGTATAGAATAGTTTGAAATTTAGTTGCATATATAAATAAACGTAGGTATACATACAAATATTAAAACGATTTAGAAATTAACACGAAGTCTCATAACGTCATAATTCATACCCATGTTCCAATGTCCACATACCCGAATAACAACTCTAATGAACGTCAATTTGATCTCATTTTGACATCACTTGCACTTGTACTTTTAGATTGGTGCAAACAAGCGCTGTGAATATTATCATATTAAATCAAATAAATATTAAATCTTCTAAGTACTAATAGCTGTCCAGGTAAGTTCCAAACTACTATACGTGACTCCATTTTAAAACTCCAAGCACTTAACAGGAACGTTCTAAAAATCGCGATCTTTCTACACCCATTAACTTGCGCTCGTTACAGCAATTTTTTTAAATGCCACCCTCTTGGACACTTTCTGAAATTACCACCCCTAGTCCGAGTTTTATTAAAAAAACAATCTCGTTGTCTCTGGCTCGCTTAAAAGTTTTGGAGCTGGCAACTTTTTTATTGTAATTTTGTTTTAAAATGATAGGTGAGTTTTGATACTTCTTTTTCATCGCTTAGAAATTATTTCGGTTATTTCGTTCGGTTATTTGAATCTTTAGAAGAATATTGTATAAGACTAGGTAGGTAAATGTAGTTTAGTATATACTTATTGGTATAAAAAAGGCGCCTGGTGTATTTTTTTATAAACCAGTACGAAATATTACAATTCGTAACACGAGAAGGTACAAATTAAATATTTTACCTAATAGGTATTTAAAAATGTTTTAGTCTTAAAGTTGTTTTGTATTTGACTCTTTGTATGACGTTACATCTTGTAGCGCCCAAAAAAGTTGTTGGCATACGTCTTTTTTAAGAACAGATACTTAATATAGACCGTTCGCATAAACCATCACAGCCCTCTGAACATCATTAACAACGTTTTTAAACAATATACACAACAGAGACGCCGACACAACAAAAAACGATCACCGAATTGATTTACAATGCCATAAAAAAGGTTAAAAAGTTAAAAATTTTCAACACAAAAGGAAAAAAGATAAAACACATGTCGGTACGGATGTCAAAATCGTCTCAATTTCGAGCGGAAAAAAACAATCGAAATTTGAATTTCAGATTTGGAACGCGGTCATATTCGATTTTTTCGGAAAGCGGCTTATAATAAATCTACTGGCAATAACTATAAATTCATTGCGATCGACATGCAAATGTTGAGGTGTTTTTTTCGGAAACATGCTTCGTGTACTTTTGGGGTCGGATGGAATGGAGAGGCTGTTGGTTTAAACAATTTTAGAGGATGAAGTGTACTTGAAATGAAGTACACTTAGCTATATTATAGCTCAACACTATATAATGGCGTTATTCATAACCGCGTTACAGGCCTGAATTAGCTATGAATCGTTTGTCTTTATATGTCATTTCGACATATGTATTTGTAAGAAAGGGATAAAACATAATTTATCTAAATCAGGACCGTAAAGTTTTATGAATAGGTGGGTTAGAATATAGCGCATTTTCCCTATTAATTTTTCAAAATTTAAAAAAAGAAACAATTAAACACACACATGGTGGTCCAATATCTAGAGGGAGATGAAAGGCCAGAACCTGAGCCCCATGATAACAGGATAGAGCGCCCTGCCGCCGCCGTACAAGAAGGCCCGACCGAGGAGAAAGAGAGAGAAGAAGAAAAAATCATACCTATATCGTACCAATACGATGTTTTCGCATAGTCATAATATCTGTGCTACCAATTCAGGATTTTTTGCTAAAATAGATCAAAAAGTGCGACTTCCTAGAGACGTGTAGACGTGCCTGGTTGTTTGTTTATGTGTTGTTGTTATTAGGTGATTTTAGTACGATATTGTGAATTAGTATAGTGGTTTTGCTGGTGTAAGTTACAAATTTTGTTTCGCGAACATATTGACTCTTCGTTGACATAAACTAATGCAATTACTATTATAATGTGTATAGCCGCCGCATTTTTTCAGCATTTTAGGGAAGTACTTTTCTAGGCATAATGATATATTTTAAGTTTCGTATACTATAAGGTGCAGCTGTTAGAAAAAAGTTTAAAGATGACACCGTACACAACAACACACACACAACAGCTTATAATCCAGTGGTTCCCAAAGTTGACTGGGCTCCGACCCACATAACAAAAACTGCCACATCCCACCTCTTGGACGTCTTAAATAGAGAGCATGAAATATTATATTAGTACCGATTGTTAGCCCGATCGATCGGCATGTTTTATTCAGGGACATAGTTTGGGAAATGTTGTTCTAATAGATACGGCGACAAGATATATATTAACAATAAGGTTGTTTCCAATTTTTTGAAACGCTTATATTACGTTCTATATTAACTAAAAGTTGCCCTAAAATTCAACTTTTATACTAAAAACGAGTTTAAATATGTTAAATTAACAAAATATATTTTGACCCATGCTTTCGCTCACAAAACGCTCTTTGAAAATTGTGTGACGTCACATAACTACATACACACGTAGAATATACGAACTCTCAACTCACATTTGTCATTTGTTGTTTATCGCCTAACTGTCAACAGTGTCAATCCGAGAGTTGTGACGTCATCAGAATCTTCAATGACGTTTCGAGTTTGGTCACGTGACGTGTGCCAAAAGGTATTTTAAATTCAATATTTACAAAAATATGGTCATTACAGGTCCCCTAAAAGTAGTTTAACATGTTCTTATAATCCAAAAGAATTTATTGGGATACAATTCTGCCCTGAGATTTGTAGATGCATAATAAACAACCCTATTCGATTCCACAGTTTCTCTGTCCAGTCTGAAAGATGAAGCGCTGCGAGTACTTTTTGCCCGACATCGCGGATCCCTTTTTTCGACCACCTGTGCTTTTTTGTTACTTTTTTACTGTAAGTACTTGAAGTGTGTACCGTGGAGAAATTTAAAAAGGCCGCCTTTCCGTACAATGTATTATTTATACTCGTGTTTGTTTGTAACTCGACAATTCAAAGATACATTTTCGCAAGGATAAGTTTTATTTTTACATGGGTTTTGTGTAACGTTTTTCAGAAATGCTGTAGCAAAAATAAAAGAGGCAATACTTCATCATCATCTTTTTCGCGTTCTCCCGGTATTTTGCCATGGCAAAAAAAGAGCCAATAATCATGATAAGAAATGTGTTGCAATAAAAATAAAAAATAAAAATATAATAAAATAAAATATTTTTATTTCAGAACTACTAGAATTCCATAAAAAAATGTTAGTACCATCGTTATAGCTGAATGTCGTTATAGATGGCATTTTCGTTGATGATAAGTTTGGATTTTGGGGTTTTTGTTTTGTCCTTATATGTGCAATACCAAACAAGTAATGTAGTTTTAATTACTCATATACAAGCTCGAAACAATTGAAATTCTCTAAGCGCTTTTAGAGTGAAATATTTCGTTTAATACTGCTTTTTTATTTCTTTTCATATTTAATGCTGGTAAGCGTTACGATTTTACCTAGAATCTGGGTTATTTTTTTTACCCCGATGTTGTATACAAACATAAAAAGATTCAGCCTCGTCACACATAAACGTATTCTTAAATTTATTACAGGCAACCCTAACCGCGCAAACAGAACAAGTGCTCACTTCCTGGACACATACAGCACCTTGCCTGCAGATGGCCAGTGCTTCAAATAAAAAAATAAATAAAAAAAGTAAATAAATTGTTAACGCCTCAAGCGCTTAATCGTAGCCATTTTTATCTAGATCGATTCTATGCGAAAATGTTGCCAGTAATGAATATGCAATAGATCGAGCCTAGATATTTTATGGTTCCTGTACGGTGTTTCCTTTGCCACCCGCTGAGAGATAAAATCTTGACGTAAAAAATGGGGGTGTTAGTGTAAAAGTTAAAAAGAAACTCACCTTATAACTAATGAGTCATTGGTTTAACCAATACCCTTTATTTAGGGGATATCGTTTTGGCCTCTGTGTTTCGTTATAAAAAGTACTTGTCTCAAAAAATGCTCTATTCATATGTTCATCCTTCTCTCTTATTAAGACTCTCATTGATTTTAAATTTAGAGATAAATAATATTTTGAAAAAATTAAATATAAAATAAGTTCATTGCCCATTAACCAGATTTTGCTGCTGATAATGGTTTGTAATGAGCATTTCAGTGGATCTTTAAAATAAACTTAACCCTTTTCTAAGTAACGTATCTTAAAAGATACACATTTATAATACTCTAACATTTTCTTGTCGTACTCGTAGAGAGATATACCTAAAAAGGAGTAACGAATTTAGAGTTCCAGAATTAAAAATTCGAACGTAACACAACGACCGCCACGCCCCCTACTTGGAAGATAACAATACGCATTGGAAGAGGTGCCAACTCACTCGCTGTAGCGTCGACCAGCACTCCTCGAGCGTCCTCTCGCTGATGCTCTGGCCCGATCTCGCTTGTTGCTGTGGAAGTGAAAAGTTTGTGAGTTTACGTGGTAATAATTGACTAAGCTATCTCTGCATTGCATTTTCTATGACAACGTGTGGAAATGTCATCATTAATGTAAAATTTTTATGAAAATATGACGTTTATAACAAGGCCGCGGACTGGACGCAAGCGGCGCGCGCGGAAAATCAAGGCCGTTAATACATTGGTCGAGTGGAATGTACAGGGCCTTGATTTTCCACGCGCGCCATCGCCACTTGCGTCCAGTCCGCCCGCGTAGCCAACATACCAATCGTTAACGCCCCGTAGCGTAGCGTAGTCATCTTTCTCGATCTAGACAGTTACGTTACGTTCGCTACGAAGCGTTAACGATTGGCATGTTGGCTACGCGGCTGACACTTTTTCACTTTGTTCTGTTCAAGTCAATACAAAGTTAGCTTAGACGGACTTTAGAGCTGATTTGAAGGTTAGAAAGAGAAAGCAAGCTTTGATATTTTTATTATTAATTAAGTATGTTGTAAGTAAAATAGTATTGAATATAGTTTTAGAAATGTTAAGTTGCGTGCAAAAGGAAGGTTTTCAATTTAGTTAAGAATGAGATGAAAGACAATGCGATAGAAGTCTACGGAAACTCGCGATACATTGTTATGTACTTATTCATAAATACGAATGTTCAATATCTACTGAAAAGAAAACACAAGATTTTTGTTTTATATGGGGTAGGTTAATGCATTCAACGTCAATTGAGTATAACAATAAATAAGAGTTTGAAGGGAATTTATTAATTTGAACATTATAGCACAATACATACACGAGTACAAATGGCGCACTTAATGCCAGACTACTAACTATATATTATATATAATCTACCAGTCAACCATGTGCTAAACCGAAAGATTGAGTTAGTGCAGGGTCAAACAGTTAGATTGAAATTAAAAAGATCAATTTACTTTTAACTGGAATGTTTTTTTTACGGTAAAATATGTTATTGTTAATCGATAGAAACGAAAATATTTTATTACTTTCACAATAATTACCTATACAAATGAGCTATTAAATTATAGTTAACAGACGATGATTTCAAAATTTAATATCCCAATCAATAACAAGAAAAATTATCTGTCCTTTTAACCTTTTGAGTTCACAACCAAATTGAATTTGACCACGTATTATGTAACATCATTTGACTTTAAGCGAGTCACCTTTCGTAGTATGATATAAAATCACTTTAATATAATATATTTAATCAATATGTAATCATATTTGTTTAATCCAAGTATTGGTTTATCTCCACCACTCGAAAGTTTGTCTGGTGGAGCAAACTTAGTATTCATTAGCCTTACTTAGTTATGCTAGGTCGACTTCTGAGATTATACTCAAAAAAATTTACTGTCTCAAATATCGTGAGTTTCCGTAGAAGCATCTAATGAAGTGAAAAAGAAAAATAATTACATCGATATTGAGGCTATTCAGGAAATTTACCAATGCGAAGGGCAACATGCTCCGGTCGCCCATCGGCGCGTCGCCGGTCGGCGACTGCTGCTGGGGCTGCGCAAAAATGAACCTTATTAATATGGGGCTACAGTACTCTAAAAAAATATTATGCAACTCTAAGCAGTAAAAATGATTTATAAATAAGCGTGTTATTTATTTTATAAATTATTATACAATTCTAAGAAGTATAGGATAATTTTGTTAAAACGTTATACCATACTCTAAAATTTATCATAAAATTCTAAACAATTAAAAATATGTGTGTTTTAATAAATTATATTACAGTTCGTTTTTTTAGCATTAGAAAACATGGTAAACAATCCTGGCATGTCTTTTTATGAAAAACGCTTTTTAAAAATGAAATTACTTATGAAAGCAAAATAATGTAAATAAAAAATGATTTATAATTGTTCTATAATTGCCGTAACTTATTTTTCAAAAGTGGTTTTCAAAAAAAAGACACGTCAAATTCGCTTACCTTGTTACTAATGTTTAAAAAAACGGACTATATTATGCAACTCTAACTAAACAGTTTAACACGTTGTGTTTACGCTAAGTACGTACTTGACGTGAAAAAATTAACATTAATAAGCAAATAATAGCTTTAATAGCTTTTCGGTGAAGGAAAACAGCGTGAGGAAACCTGCATACATCTGCAAAGAAATTCAAAGGTGTATGTGTAGTCCCCAATCCGCATTGGGCTGGCGTGGTGGGGACTATAGCCCAAGCCCTCTCGTGCATGAGAGGAGGCTTGTGCCCAGCAGTGGGACGTATATAGACTGAATTAGTATTATGATAAAAAATGATTTCGTAATCAGAGGATCAGGATCTAAATGGTTATATTGACAAGATAAGAAACTCAAAGTGGAATTAATTTGTAAGTAAAACTATGAAAGTGTGTTTAACCAGAATGACGCAACGAAAAAGCTATATCAAAGCAAAAATAAATAAAAATTAGTAAAAACTTACCCAAACAAATGAAACAAACACAACACTCACATGCGATTAAACGGAAAAAAATCGCAGGTTAAATAATAATGTTAAAAGTTTAGTGTAAATTAAATTTAAGTCGAAACGGATTGTATTAAAAATTGCAAGTTAAAATTTAAGCGTAAATGAAATTTAAATTAAAACAAAAGGCATTAAAATTTATTTCAACAAAATAAAAAAATTGACTAATTTTACGAATGAGTTTTATATTTAAACACAAATAATGTGAAAATCGGCATCATCTAAAAATAAAAACGTAACGAAGTCTTACGTTTAAAAAGCAAAGTTAACTTGCGAAATGAAAATTAAATTTAAAACTTGCAAAATGAAAATTAAACTCAAAAATTCACACGTTATGTTAAAAATGTTATTTACATCAACGTTATTGTGGTTTGACAGTAAATTTACCAGCGCAAACGGCACGAGCGAGCGCTCGCTCATGGTGGAGTCGGCGGAGGGCGATTGCTGCTGCTGTCCCGTTCGCACGTGTGGGGAGGAAGGCGTGAAAGAGAGAGACGGCTTCATCAATTTTCAGTTCACATTTTTGGATTGATTTTAAATGTTGTTTAATTTATAACACATGTATTTTAAACCGACTTTAAAAATAATGTACATAGAGATAACTATAGTATTATCGGAATAAAAGGTAATTTCAACCTTATTTTATCATGGTATCTTGAATACTTATAAAGAGGCACCAGCATGGATATTGAAATGTTACTTTAAGTTACTGTTTTTTTTTTAAGGCAGCAATAGTGACTTTAAAATAAGTGTTAAATACTAAACTATACAGGATCAATCATAGGGTTGTTTATTTTATCATTTAATATTTTAAAAGGGATATAATTTAATTGTTTAATGCGACTAATATATAACAATGATTTAGATCTGAATAATACTTTTAGATTCTAACATGAATAAGCAATCCTTACGAAGATTTATCATTTCAAACAATTTTTTACTTTATTTTACTAATTACCTACTAACGTGTATACCTATATGATGTGTTGTTAGCTTGACAGTTAACTTCGTAAGCTTAACAAAGCTTCAGATACGAATTAAATAACATTGCCGTGATAAAAAACAACAGATTCCCATTCATCAATTGAATTATTTTGATTGTAACCTCTTAACTCAACGACGCGTTACAAAAATATGAATAAATCAAATTTTAATTAACCGTCGTTCCAAAAAAACTGAAACCACAAAAGCGCTACCACTTCCAAGCGTCGAACCGTTAAATCTCAATTTACGAAAAAAACTCTTTCAAATGAACAGGATATCAAAACCGGTTCTAAAAACAAAAAAACTTGAAACTCGAACAAATTCGCAGTAACAAATAACTGTCAACACCCCTTCGTGAAACAAAACGCAAAAAAATTAAAAAACAAAATCACAATGAGCCCCTAATCCGGTCGTGGGAATAGACATCAGGCCGAAAACAAATTTAAAAAGTAATATTCTTCCTTCCATTTTTCAAATTTCGTAAACGGAACGGTAACGAATGCAATTTTCCTTCGTTTATTCAAATGGGTTTCTCACCGGCCAGCGCGGGGAAAAAAACGAAATTATGAACGCAGCGGAAACGTTAAACAAACATTCCATAATCAAAATATCGGTTGGCCGGCCATATGACGCTATAAAAAAGGAATCGAAGACATGTTGATCAGTAGCTAATATCGGAAATAATAGAATTATCACGGATTATTGTAATTTACATGTCCTTTTGTAAAACCGGATGCGGCAGAAGGACAAAAACGATTTAATAATAAGTTCCTTAACCCTTTCTTGACAAAGGTATTACAATATGTTGTTTTTTAGGAAGGGATTATTTAAATTTGGAACGGGTTCTATGAGACCTCAATCTTGAGGTCAGTCGATCAACTTTGGCTGCGGCAGGCAGACGCTGGGTCAAATTTAAATATGTTAAAACTTTGTGTTCTTTAAAATTTTAACTGGAAACAAACTGCCACATTTAAAACGAAAATACACACGTTCGGAAATTTTATTTTTAAAGTGAAAAATAGTGAAGTGATTTATTAAGTCAATTTTGTTTAAATACAATTAAAATATGTTTAAGAAAGGTAATAATTCATAATTATATTAGTTAGTGTGTGTAAGTTAAAACTATAGATCATCTAAATATTTGCCGACGGCCGATCTATCACTGAAGTGACCTCATTTTAACTTTGAAGCTTTCTTTAAATTTAAAATATGTTGGAATCTATTTCATATATTAGAAGATGCATTTAAATATAACAGATTATATTCAGAATAGTTCAGTTTACCTTTATTCATTTTTATTTTTAACGAAACTTTAATCCTTTTTTTTATAAAACACCGTAACCGTTCATACCGAAAATTGCTAATATTTTTTCTAAATCGTTCATTAAAATTAGATTAATCAGTGTAGTAAAAACAAACGTTAAATAACAACTCGTTTTTTAAATGCTGATGTCAAAAAATATAGATCATAACTATGCGAAATCTAGTTAGAAACTTTAAGGCTGCTAAAAATTTATATTGTAAGTACTCGTCAAACTCACAGCGAATTATTTGCAAGCTTTTGATCAAATTTTCCAAAAAAGAACTTATTATCGTTCGAACGTTTAAAACAACATCTAAAAACATTAGGTTGAACTTTATTTAAATTATGCCTTTACTACAACATCAAAAATACAAGATTAAATTTAAGTAAACTTAACAAAAACCAAAAGCTTGCATCAACGCGCCGCAGTTTTACAAAAAAAAAGAAAAAACTCACCTGGATCTCATTGACGAGTTTCTCGGTGATGATCTTATGGTCCGGTGTGGCCGGAGGCTGCGGTGTAGGCGCCGGGCCCGGCAGCTCGGGCTCCTGGGCCGGCGTGCCGGGCCGGCTGCGGTTCCAGAAGTCCTGCATCTTGAACCTCTGCTCTCCTTGCTGGATCGCCGGAATATGTAACGATAATGGCGCTGCTCGCAAGTCCAAAGCGCTCCCTCCGGCTGATGCTTCATTGTTCTCTGCTGCCGTCATTTTAAAGGAGTTCTGAAGCCAAGAGGCCACGAAGTTATCCTCGTCTTTCGGCTGCTCCAGGAGGCGAGGGAACGGCGGCGCGGCGCTCGCTTCAAACGCGCCTTCGCCGCCGACCTGGTCACCCTCTTCAGCTATTTTCGGTACTTTCGCCTCCCTCGGTGACCCCTCCTCTACTTCCGTCTTCCGATAATCATGGAGGTCCCTATACCTCTCCTGGAGCGCTAGGGATATGTTCTCATTGAAGTATTTCAACATGAATTCCAGTTTTGGTCGTATCGTCACAAATTCATGCGCGCGGTCTTCGCACCTGCAAAAGCGAGTTCAAGTTTAAGTTCGCGCGGGAAATGGAAAATCGCGGAAGTGAGACCTCCTTGAGACGCGGTCGGACGCCGACTAACTTCTTGGTGGAAAAGTTGAGCGTCGCGGCGCTTTCTTGCGGGGTGGGGCGGACGGCCGCGCAAGGCGAAGACGGCGCTCCAACTAGCAAGACGCGCCGCCCCCGCCGCCTTAGACGCCGCTAAGAACATCCCCACCGAGTTGGGCGCAGGCGCCCTCGTTTTTTCCGAGGAAAAATGCGTCCGGTCAAGGAAAAGACGCGCGGTCGGCGGGCGCCCGCGAGCGTGTGCCGCCCCGCGCCCCGCCGCGCCGACTCGACCAAAATAAGAACTATTTAAAAGGGCGCGAAGTACCCCGAAGGGTTGCTCTCTCGCTCGCCCGACCTCCGTATCTTTTCCCATGCGTTAGAACGGGACGACGATACAATTTTTTTCTAATGAAAAGAATGGATTTCTTTGTGATTTTTTCTTAGAGCCGCTCCCTCTCGCACGCGTGAGGGGTGAATATGAATGTTTCGCGTGCATTTTTAAATTTCTTTTAGTTACGCCTCTTCGTATTTTTTTCGTTCAGGCGGGGCTTAGGCCGAGGGGTTCCGGCCAACGGTGTTTTAAGTGGTTCGCTTTTTTCCGGATTCGTTTACCTAAACTTTTTTCCTTAAACATGCCTACTTTTCGTACTTTCCTACTTCTACGCATACCTAATAAACTTAATAAACAATGCAACTTTCAGAAGAAAATCGCAAAGGAAATTACATTTATGACTTTAAGATAATAATTTAGGCCATTGAAGAAATATATTTCGGCTAATCTTCATAAGAATGTTACTAATAATAAAACGGCTACAATAAATGGTTCATATCTAAGATACTTGTGGTTCTAATAGAAGCTTAGTTTCTTAACTTCGTTGTGTTCTGCTACCCCCCGATAGATGGCGCGGCGCGTTGCGGAAAAGAAAATCTTAAGAAAACTTTCAAGAGATGGTAGTAGTTGCCTTAACCGAGGCACGAAGTATATGTAAAATCTAGTATTACATTAATATCATGTCATATTAAACAAAACAATGTAAAAATTTCTTTAAAAGAGAATATTTTTTAACAAATTACTTTGGATATAAATGACGCAACTACTTTCCTGTTCTCGTCAGTATACGTCAGATAAGTTGATAAATAATACCACAATTTGTAGTTTCAGTGTTTTTACCTAAATTTGATGTGGTTTTGTGATACCTAAGTTATACCGGTTTTTGGTTATTACACATTCAAAACCATGATATTAAATATTATACTCATTATCATCACTTGTTAATTTTAAATGAAATTACAAATTTATTTACATGGAATTTATGTGATTCTGTATTCTTATATAATAATAATATGCAGTTTTCAACAGCTTTGAGGTAAATTTGAATGAAATGCTATTTATGTTTGAAAACTTTAAGCAGATATTCATGTCAACAGATGGCGCTGATGTGTATGATCTCACGTTTAAACACATTATTACACGTATATTGAGAATATTCAGAAATGAAAATAATTTTATTATTTATTACCAAATTAATGAGCACTAATGTGTACCAATATGGTCAAAAATAGTTTGTCCAATAAGAGTACCGAAAAGTAATCCAAATATCTTTGTTCTATGGCAAAACATGTTTATGAACCTGTAATGATAGATTTAAGTTTTATTAATAAAAAAAAAAAAACAAAAAACCCGACTGCACACTAAAAAGAGGAAAACGAGCCCCACAAGAATATTGTGGGGCTTATGGTAAGTATCGCAGGCGGGGACCAACAGAGGGTTACTTGTCATTTTGGTTGTTGGTTGTTAAGTTCACCATTTAGCAGAATGTTACTTAGGTAGGCATTTTCGTTGGTGGCGGTCAAGTTGGTCCCCGCCTGCGATACTTACCATAAGCCCCACAATATTCTTGTCGGGCTTGTTTTCCTCTTTTTAGTGTGCAATCAGGTTTTTTTTTTGTAATATTATTATGTACCATTTGAAAGTTCTACGACAACGACCAGATTCATGGTGGTTCCTTGGAGTCTTATCAAAAACGATCCTAACAAAAACGAGGGAAGGGGATCCTAAAAAATACATCCTATGACACTCCCGTGATCAAGACGAATCTAACGATACCTCATACATCAAAATCCATCAAGCCGTTTAGGCTACAGGAGGCCACAAAGAAACAGACATACATACATACACTCGAAAAACATTACCCTCCTCCCTTTGGCAGTCGGGTAAAAACGCTCAGAGAAAACCAAAAAGAACATTGGTATTTATACTTTATTACGTATTAAAGTTGAAGTCCGTAGCTGACCGAGTTTTAGCGAAGGTCTCTGTTTAAGCTTGAGTGAAAATACTTTCGTATGTGAGGACGTTCTCCTCTACAGGTCGCAATTCTCAACCGATTCTCGTAAAATTTTGTGAGCATTTATTTTTGTATCCGTTTGTCTTTTTTATTATTATTATTTTAGCTTTTTTGTAATTCGACATTTAGAGACTTTATACATCTCTAAGTAATAATAATATTTTACTTACTTTTTCTTTAAACAATAATACTTTATTTTGCATTAATATTTTCAATGAATTGTATTTTATAATTGTTGATGTGCTTGTTTTTGTTTGTATGTAAATTCCATGTTGACGTGTAAAAGTGCCCTTGTGGCCTATTTGCTGAATAAATGTTGAAGTTGAAGTTCAAGTTGAAGCAAGTTCGATGGTTAACTCGATTTTTTTTGTCAATTCAAATGATGAATGATTTTTTTAAATGGCGTTCATACATTTTATTCAGTTTTAAGCCATGTTCGCGAAGTCTATAGCACACAGAGCCACTATTTGTGGTTGTGGTTCATAGTTGGGTTGTTTAGCGGTAGGCCTGCTCATCTCACCTCACCTCACCAGACATAACAAGTAACCATAAGTAAGTTTAAAAATCCTTTTCGCTGAGGTTAATTAAAAAATAATTGAAAATATGTATTTTTTCCGTATTTTTATTACCTAAATTTTACATGTCTAAATAAATTAATTTGCTAAACTTCTTAAATAAATAAATTTATTACACAAATTAACTAAGTCCCACAGTAAGCTCAATAAGGCTTGTGTTGAGGGTACTTAGACAACGATATATATAATATATGAATATTTATAAATATATTTACATGAAAACACTCATGACTCAGGAACAAATATCCATGCTCATCACACGAATAAATGTTCTTACCAGGATTTGAACCCGGGACCATCGGCTTCGTAGGCAGGGTTACTACCCACTAGGCCAAACCGGTCGTCAACACAACGTCATCACGACGTCGGACGTCAAATGTCTACATATGACAATGTCTACAAACATTGAACAATACTCCATATAATAATTAACTCTCATGGGGACCAACATTTGACGCGAGAGGTATTAAGTTTTTGTCAGAAAATGCATTTTTTGGTACAAGCTTTTATCGCTGACTGTACTTTTCTTACCATAGGCAACTAATACTCATCGAGACATGTAAAAACCCCATATACAATTAGGTTGCGTTGGTTTATCACAGAGTTCCTGTGGCCACCTCTCGTCTCCATCATCAGATCAGCTGATGGCACCATAATATTGTATTCTCATCCTATTTACATATCTACAAATATCAGTTCAATCGGAAATCGGGAAGTGGGTCAAATTTAACCTCCAAGTATAACATACATACCTAGCTACTTTTTTTATACCACGTCGGTGGCAAACAAGCATACGGCTCGCCTGATGGTAAGCAGTCACCATGCGCGTTGCCGACCCTAAAGTTTACTAAAAAAAGCTTGTAAAATTACATGTCACGATAGCAGAGGACGCTGGTTCGATTCCAGCCTGGGGCACTGGAGGCCTTGGTCACTTTTTCTTAGTATATGACATTTATTTCAGTTTATAATTTCTTTTGTAGTGTTTCTACTCGAAATAAAAACAAATTAAAATATTTTCTAAAAATATTTTTTTTTTATACTACGTCGGTGGCAAACAAGCATACGGCCTGCCTGATGGTAAGCAGTATCCGTAGCCTATGTACGCCTGCAACTCCAGAGGAGTTACATGCGCGTTGCCAACCCTAACACCCTCCCACCCCTCGTTGAGCTCTGGCAACCTTACTCACCGGCAGGAACACAACACTATGAGTAGGGTCTAGTGTTATCTGGCTGCGATTTTCTGTAAGGTGGAGGTACTTCCCCAGTTGGGCTCTGCTCTAGATCTGGAATGACATCCGCTGTGCTGTGCCCTACTACACAGAGCGAGATGACATTCACAATGCCCATACCTCTCTTAAATAAATAATTTAATCTTAAATAATTTGTTCTAATACTTCTAATAGTATGTCACGAGAAGTCTACTAAACATAGTGAATACGTCCTCTGAACCAATCATTCACCTTCGTGGATATAATTTAGTTATTACAAGCATTTACTAGATTTACGGTTAGAAACAAAGCTAAGTATATAAAGAAAGCTATGTAATCTATCAAAATGACGGTTCCGTGACAGACGTACTTAAGTCTTTATGTACGTTTTAATGATCTCGTCTAGATCATCAATTCTTAGTCATTATTGTACGATCATTAGTCTATATACCTATTATATAAATGTAGTTGCGGCGCAAGGTATAAGCGCAAGCGTCATGATTGCAAAATAAATGTAAGTCTAATTTTTGCAATACGACTATGGCGTATAAATAACTCACGCTAACATGGTCTGGGTCCAGCCCGAGGCGTCCAACATTTCAATTTTGTATAGTATAGATAGCAACACGTGGTCACTAATCCTATCATAGAAAACGAAGTGCCGGAAGCCTCGGCCCGAACCTGGACCGTTCTAGATTGAGTCATCCTTAAGTTTGCCCACTTGATGGAAATTGGATATCATAAACTGAAATATGTCCACGAAAGAAAGTGTCCAAAGCCTTTCAGTTCCTAGCTCTAGGCAATTCCCTTCGTAGGTATATCCCAGTTGTAGATGGACCCGGGTATGTCCTTAAACTACGTCCACAAGAGAGGTATGGGCATTGTGAATGTCATCTCGCTCTGTGTGGTAGGGCACAGCACAGCGGATGTCATTCCAGATCTAGAGCAGAGCCCAACTGGGAAAGTACCTCCACCTTACAGAAAATCGCAGCCAAATAACCCTAGACCCTACTCATAGTGTTGTGTTCCTGCCGGTGAGTAAGGTTGCCAGAGCTCAACGAGGGTGGGAGGGGGTTAAGGTCGGCAACGCGCATGTAACTCCTCTGGAGTTGCAGGCATACATACGCTACGGATACTGCTTACCATCAGGCAGGCCGTATGCTTGTTTGCCACCGACGTAGTATTAAAAAAAAAAAAAGATGTTTATGTGTTACACCAAATGCCTTGGTCTCGTCTCATAACGAAAAAAGTGATTTACAGGCTGCGCTTCCACCAGACATGTGCGAGGATGTGTTTGTTAAGAACCAATAGAATCACTTCATTTCCCTATGCTCGCTCAGCGTGTAGCGATTTTATTAGCTATTTACAAACACATGCTTCGCTACGCATCTTTGCATATCTCTGGTGAAATCGCAGATAAGGATCAGACTTAAAATACATTTTATTTAACAAGCTCTGCTTTCGCCTATCAACGCGATTACCACTCATAAATTGAAAAAATAATCATAAAGTTAAGAAACAGAGACGTGTTTTTTGGCCCGCTTCCGCCTATGAACCCGCTACCTCTTATAAATTAAATTATCTAGGTAAAGCTAATGAACAGGCGTGGTCTGGGAGGGTTCTTTTCCACGCTGGGTGAGCACCAAGACGGACAGACGGACATGTTATGTATGTGTGAATGCTATTATAGTTTTTACAAGGTTTAAAACGCATTCTCATGTTTATGGATATTATCTATGAATTGTTTCGTTATATATGAAATAAAACTATGTAAACGGATTTTATCGATATAATGAATTTAAAATACATCTCGACTATTCCCGACGTTACGGTTTCTTTACAGCGTTTTTGGTTATGCTTCGTTATACTGATATATTTTTCACCATGCTCTGAAAGTGGGTAGTTGATCTACTAAAAAGTGTGCAGAAAATGATACGTTTCTACTCTAGAGCATTTTACTTTCCTAGTACGTTTTTTTTCTTTTATATTGTGATAAACAATTAAAATCTTATATTAAATGGATTTGTTGTGAAATTTCCATTCTAATAGTCAACTCCCCATTCCATAAATCACGATACTTTTTACCTAAATTGTTAATTGAAAGTACCCCCAAGAAATAATATAAAAATGTATACTTAGACATGTTTTTTTAATACTCATGTATTTTACTTTCATTGTATTCGAAATGAAAAGTAGTGTGTTTAATTCGGGTGAAAGGCACTATTTCAGTCTCGGACTATTGGCGCTCTCACTACGTTTGAGCAACAAACTACCTCTACAGAAATGAGTGCCTTTCATCCGTTGGTTAACAATTTAGTATTGATTGATGAATTATTAGAATAGGCGAGGTTTTTCAAGGATATACTGTTGCTTCTTCTATATTAGATATTCAGCAGCACAAACAAACAACAACAACACAAACAAACAACAAAAACACAAACAATTGTTGTTGTCAACAGCGTCTTACAAACTGGCTCTTAGAGCGTTGTTTTTACAACGTACGGTACCGTATCCCGAATTATATTACCGTATACCAACAGCATTCAAATTAGTGATATTTAGTTATTTAATTGATGATCAAACGACCTTCTTGGAGTGAAGTTCGATCGATATTATATGAGTCACTTCATTTGAAGATATAATTTTATATTAACCAATACTTGTGATATGCCGACTTAATCTTAAGATGTATGGCTTATAAAATAAATAAGATAAAAAAAATACTTGTGATATGCCTTTTATGTTAACTTTTTGTAATAATTTTTAATTTGTAAATTTATATTAATTTAATGTTTTTTTGTCATTTTACTGATTTATTGTAAATTTGTACGCTTCCATAAAAGCCAGATACATGAACTGTAACACAACGTATTGTAACATCCCCATACTGTATCGATGCAAATAAATAATTTCTGATTTCTGAAAATAATTTGAAAAATATTTTTTACATATTTGCCTGGAACTTGAATTTGGACCATTATGGACTAAAGTTACCCCTTTTTAAATTATAGAAACGGGACTTAATCGCTAATTGAGTTTAAAATTTACCTCCGACGTTTCGAGGACGGCGTTGTCGCCGTGGTCTCGAAGAAGAGCAGACTAAATTGAATGTATCATCCTCTATTACATATTAAAGCAAATATCTGGGAGACCGAGATTTGCTCTGAAAACATTTAAACTCAAAAATGCGCGTTGTCCAAGAGATAAGACCTGAGCTAGATCGATTTTTCGCCGCCAAAAACCCCCATATATCAAATTTAGTTAAAATCGTTCGAGCCGTTTTCGAGATCCCCGAAATATATATCATCATCATATCAACCCTTTATCGCCCACTGCTGAGCATAGGCCTCTCTTCCAGTACGCCACTTGCCCCGGTCCTGAGCTAATCTCATCGAGAAGTGACCCGCAATCTTCCGAATGTCGTCCACCCAGCGAGCCGACGGACGCCAGGGGCTTCTTTCATCCGAAAGCGGTCACCATTCCGTTAACATTGTAGTCCACCTGCCATCACTCTGCCAACATGTCCTGCCCAACTCCATTTTAGTTTGGCAATGACGCAACCCACGTCTCGCACCTTGGGGAAATATATACACCGTGTTTTTTTTTTATTTGCTTTAATTTCGAGGGTGCATTCCTGAGCTTAAATTAAGTAACTTTCTCAAAGACACCGATATTCTAATATTTCTAATCAACTCCATTTCGGAGATAATCAATCATAATTTTTTATCTTATAAGGCCCTTACGAGCATGTACATTTGCATTAGGGCCTGTTTACTTATTGATTAGTGTTTAGTGCGAGTTCATACATTTGCTACTAAATGTAAGTACTATCTCGGACGACCGATGTTCGAAATGACATTGATATGTCACAGTTTTCAATTCTTTAGTTGAGATAAATGTAATGCCCGTGATACAACAACGCTATATGCCACATATAGTTATTTTTTATAAAAAAAAAAAATTTTTTTTTTAAATTAACTATGCCATTTAGTTTCCTTAAAAGTACTAACCGATACCCCGAAGTTAACGGAATTTAATAAAAACACGGTGTATACATATATACAAGAATTGCTTGTTTAAAGGTATAAAAAGATGAGATAAACACACAGATTTCTGATTACTACTACTAAGTACTACCAATTTTATGCTCTTATCCCGCGTCGGCAAACAAAGGGGTGGCCGCGCCAGCTGCGCGCGCGCAACATCGGCTTTATTACACAATATCCTGTCCGTCCGTCTGTCTGTCCGTGTACGGCTATTTCGATAACGTTAGTGGGCGTGTTCAGAAAAACGTTTTGATTATTCTTTTATTATTCAAAAATGACATATTTGTTTTTCAGTTTTGTGACTATTTTTCACATTTATTTTGTTCATGACTCAAAACTTATTGATTGACGGTTTAACTAACCTAACTCACATCATTTTCATGAAAAGTAGATCCTCGGGAATCTTAATAGTTTTTTTTAAATAATGGTAAGTCATTTGGTAGAATTTTTATGATATACAAATATTGTTTTTTTTTTTTACTTATTGTTCAGTCACATACAGTCATACATAAAAATATAGATATTACTTACATTTTTTTTTTACAAACAGACCTGGAGGTTCATATATCTTAGCATAAACATGTAAACATGCAAACAAAAATCTATTCTATTTAAACGAGCCGATGAATCGCCCGATGATATGAGGTTACCCCATGGACACCTGCAAACGGGAGCACGCTCTTTTTTAAAGATTTGAATGTCGTATCGAAACCAGATGTGCCAAAAACAAACATAAATAAGTCTTCTGAGAACATAGTTTTGTACGGAGCACTAAAAACAATTATGAAATGTGATAAAGAACCTAATTAATCAATCTTTTAAAAGCTCAATAACAATTGCATTACCCCACAAACACTAGCCGTATCTCAATCCACCTGAGGCAAGCGCATGATACGTGTAGGAATCCATGATCATAACGATTTAATGAGTTTAATAGCGATATGACGGAGCGAATATCCAATTAATTAGGTTTATTTGGTAAATTAATACTTGATCGATTCCCTCTTGACCTAGTAACCGGTAGATTTGTGTGTTGAATATGTGAATATACATAAATGCAGGTACGAGTATAATAGTTATTTGTTTTATATGTTGGATAAGGTGTTGTTTAACGCCTTGTGCTAATATTGACACCCGAGCAAGCGAAAGATAACAAAATTGAAGCATAGGCATAGAGAGTGGTTCGGAAAGTGGAATCTCGAGCATTGCGAGAGTTAAACAAACATTGCTACCTAGTAAAACTTATAATTTATAATCACACCGGCGCAAAGAAAGCATGAACTCTAAATTATTAGGTACTAATCAAATCCAAATGATCGCAATTAAATTATTATTATTCAAATTCATCACCTGAAAGTCAACTCCACTGGCCAACATGAGGAGAACTCAAAATTAGCAAACTACTTTGCTACTCTTGTGGATAAAAAGTATTTTTTTCATCAGTTTTTGAGGAATAAAGAGCTTCAAAGAGCTGGTTTGGTTAAAACACTTTTAACTTTTTACGAGTTCTATAATTTATCCCTGTTAATTCTAGAAGTAAATAATCCGATGTTAGGATATGAAATAAAATAAGTATGGTAAAGGGCACCGCAGCCTATTGGCGCTTGCAACTCAAGAGGTATCACATGCGCTTAGCTAACTTACTTATATTATACACATACATTATCTTTTTACTTTTATTTGAATATCTCACGTAATGTATTTTTTCATTATATAAATCCTAAATTTAGACCTAAGACTGTAATGTACGTATGAAATCAAGCACAAGTTTTATTTATTTCCCTTTCTTCCTCACCGATTTGATGAAAAACATCGTGCGTGCCACAGGCTGTACAGGAATTACGAACTCGTGTTAATTAAGCCCTCGCGTTCGGCTTCGGGCTTCAATCACACTCGTTCATAAATTCTTGTTTACCGCCCGTTAATACACATTGTACTAATTTACTACCTTACTCTAAGGCCTGAGATGTATGAGGAATTAATATAAATATGAATATTTTTATAAATAAATTTTAGTTTAAACAGAATTTAAATCAAACTGAAAAATTTGCAAAAACACATGTAACATAATATAACTAAAAGAAACACCTTTAAAGAACCAATTTCAAAACCATTTGACCCTTCCGAATATGCAAATTTGCGAACACAGGGGCACTAATATTGTCACCGTTTTTTGTTTTTGCCTTTTGAATTTGAACTTGGAACGAAACCGGTTAGGTGTTTTTTGGTCTCGCAAACTATTATTCTTCTATCGTTTGACTATGGGAACGAAGACAAGATTGCTTGATAAAATACCTTTTGTTTTGAGATGTGGATATTTTTATTGTTTTTTTATGGGAAGAATGGGGATTTGGCAGTTCCCAGGTATGAATGATGGTAAGAATTAAAAAGTTAGTTGAGTGTTGTAAGGGTGATGCCAAGGTACTTCAACGTTACGTCTCAAAAGTATCGTTTGTGATTTTAATTTTGAACATTTTGTATTATCGATATTAATAGAAAAATAATTCGTTTCTTTGCATTACCTATCTTGAACTATCGTACAGTATGAAAGTAACGTGTGGTTTAACTTATTGAAAAAAAAAACAGATTACTCCCAGTTAATTTAATTTGTATGAAATATCAGAATTCAAAAAATGTTAGCAAACTGATAATACTTACCAGTCCACACTCTAAATATAACTATTTTTTAATTTTAGATTTCTATTAATTTGTAAATTTATACTAATTCGATTTCATGTCAAAGAAAATATATTATTAAACCCTATTTCATTTACCATGGCGGGATTCCACTAGAGACGGTCATTAGGCGTAAACAATACAAATGACAACAAAAGATATCCGGACGCAAACTTTTTTGCGGTCGATCTTACATGGTCCAGTCTTGATCCATTTGTATTATTATTTGACCACACGCTGGCTTTGAACAGCAGAGCTCGTAAAGCAATTGTTAAACAAGATCAACATCATAGTTCCCTTTGAACAGTTTCAAGTGTAATCCCGCCATGGTAAATGAAACGGGGTATCAGTCCTAATCGAGAAATGAAAATGTAAAATATCTTTAACAAAATACGGTTACCTTTTTTTTTAAATTGTTTTGCTAGATTTCCATTAACAGCAAGTTGAACGTAAGCAATCACTTCATGGGTAAATTAATTCCTTTCTAAAACATTCGTCGAATAGTAACCCTAATAGGTAGCGATATAAAAGTTGTCCGGGGCCGCGCGGCCTATTTTTAATCATTTTTGGAAGAACCGTGAAGGGTTGAGGTATGATGATATGGAAAGAACTGTTTTAAATTACGTCGTGAGTTTTATAATAAAAACTTGCTTTAACTTTTTATATGAAGTTTCTTCGAAAGTGGCAAACTTTATTTCAAAAACTATACAATGTGTAAATTCAATAAGGGCTATTCAAACGTTGGTTAGCATAGGAGGATGCAATAAATAAATTAAGAAATATAGGACATTATTACACAAATTGACTAATCCCCACAGTAAGCTCATGTAGGCTTGTGGTATGGGTACCCAGAGCCCCTAGTGTAAATTTATTCGATTTCGTAACGTGAAGTACGCGTTTGCGTTGTCTCATTTAGTATGGGATTTAGAAACAGCACGCCAAGCGTAACGTTTCGGAAACTAAAAATCCCATACAAAATGAGACTTCACGCAAACGCGTACGTCACGTTACGCAATCGAATAAATTTACACTAGGGTTACTGACAACAATATATAAATACATACATAGAAAACACCCATAACTCAGAAACAAGTATCTGTGCTCATCACACAAATACTGGGATTCGAACCCAGGACTATCGGCTTCATATGTGGTCACTACTTTAACGCAGGCATTTTACTTTCTTATGTCAACTCTAACTCAACCGATTCTCGTGAAATTTTGTAACCAGGTTCTATGATTAAGTATATAGGAATTACGTTTCGAAAATTATTTAAAATGTGGATATTGGGATAAAGAACTTAAGCGCCAAAAACGCCTTAGGCTAATATTGTGAGTTCACTGTGTGATAACAATTCAATGAACTATTTATTTTTCACTTTTACATTTTCTAAACCTCTCGGGTCTACAGCTCAGAGTCACTAGTAGAGTCATTGTCACACAAAGTTCCCCCCCCCCCCCCCCACACTATAAAGTTGAGGTCTGAACTTCATAAAGACAAAAAGACACTGCCCAAGTAAGCACACGTAAGTACGCCGTGTTAGTACTCGACGAAATAAGTATTATTTCTAGATTTTTAAACTTGTCAATCTAACTTCATATCGCGAGGTGTACAGATCAGAGTGCCAATAGCGATATTTACATCTCTAAATATTTTTTTTTTTTGTATCTGTTTGTTTTTTTTATTATTATTATTTTAGTTATTTTTTTGTAATTGTATTTTATACTTAATTGTTGATGTGCTTGTTTTTGTTATTATGTAATTTCCATGTTGACGTGTAAAAGTGCCCTTGTGGCCTATTTGCTGAATAAATGTTGAAGTTGAAGTTGAAGAAGTGTATTTTTTGTCTACCCAGTCTCAAAACTCTGTGTACGCTGCAGGGCTACCGCCTCTGATTGCCTTGTTGCCCATGGAAAGGCGTTACTCATTTAGCACCACCCAGGGGACACGTGCAGGGTAGTGGTGGGTACTTCCTGCGGACGCGAGTAACATTTGCCCCACTCATATCCTGGGCCTGCTGAGGACCTAAACACCGTGACACCTGACTTAGTTGCCTGGCTTAACAACCTCAAGGCTACACTCTGATTGCCCTCAATATAATGCCATACGATTAAATAAATAAAGGGCTACCGCGAAAACCGAAATTCGCAAATTGCGCGGATCCATCTCTTTTACTCGTAATAAGAGTGACAGAAAAATGCCCGCAATTGACGAACTTCGATTTTCGCGGTTATAGCCCTGAGGGCCTACCGCGAACCACGTTCGACGTGTTGCCTCCCTGTCACACTTACGTACGAATTTACAAGTGCGACAGAGAGGTAACACGTCGAACGTGGTTCGCGGTAGGCCCTCAGGTGTCATTGTCACACAAAGTCCGCCTCCACACCACGCATCCCCGTTGATACAAAACAATATTGATGGCAATATGCCGTGACAAGTGATACGCACAAAGGGCCGGGTCGATAACTACTAAACTATTTAAAAACTAAGCTTTAAGGAACACGAAAATAGACAGAAAGAGAAATTGACTGCCACGTGACTATGAAAACATCGTATCTTAGTTCGACCGTTGTAGACAATTACGACTTTACGTAAGTTATTGTTCAAAGTAGTTTAACAAGGGTAATTAAATTTTCGCCTGGAAGCTTATAGCGTGGGTTTAAGGTCTATTATTGAGTGTTTTGGGTGTATGTTTAATATTTGTATTTATTTGGAAGGAAAATTAATTACCAGTTACTAAGGTAACGCAAAGTGTCATTAAAGGGAAAAGTGTCCTATACCTTCCTATAGTGTCGTTATTTATGTCATAATAAAAGAGAACAAAATGAATAATAAATTAATGGTACAAGATTTTATCGCTGATTGTACTTTTTTTCCACAGAATACTCATCGAGACTACTCTAAAAACCCCAAACACAATTAGGTTGCGTTGTTTTATCACAGAGTTCCTATGGCCATCTCCTGTCTCCATCATCAGATCATCTCGATGGTACCATAATATTGCACTGTCACCCGATTTACATATGTATGCAAATTTTCAGCTTCATCGGAAACCGGGAAGTGGGTCAAATTTAAGTTGCAAGATTTGTCCCATACATACTAACAGGGCAAGGTAAATAAAAACTTGTAAAAATGTGACAGAGTGGAGCTTTTTGTATGAGATGAAATTTTGTTTTAATTTTTTCTATTGTAAAATTGAATATACAGCTAGATACAATTATTTATTTGATAGAAGGCAGATATGTACAAGCGTGACAGAGTGGTCACAAACAAAAATGTTGGACCAAACTATTTTTTTTTGTCAAGCATATATATGTACATGCTCCTCTTCTTTCCTTCTCCTTTCCTCCTTCTTTCTCCTCCATCCCCTTTAATTAAAAAAAAAAACCTATAATCTAAAAATCCTCCAATTTTAAAATGTAGCTTAAGCCACTATAAAAACCTAAATTCAGTTGAAGTTGGTGCGAAGTTAGTTTAGACAGACTCTAGCCTCCTAAGTCCCAGAGGATATAACAAGTAATTTTTATGCATTATAGTAAATTAATTATGTCCTCCTAATGTTTTATTAGAACGAACACAAGGTAAAATTTAAAAAAAGTGTTATAAAGCACCCCCTAACATTAAACAAACGAATTCTCTAAGCCGACAAAAAACAAAAAACAATTACACATAATAACAACCCAGAAATTCAAACGAAAAAACCTACCCCAAGCAAACGGACCGTTAAACGACTTCCGAAAAAACGAATTCGAAAAACGATCTCGCGTCTAAACGTTTAAAAAAACGCGTTAACCTTGACACATTGGTGTTAAGCCGACAAAACGAGAAAAAACGCCCCTACACGCTAAACCAATAAAAAAGATGAAAAAAATATGTTTGAGTTAAAAAAAAGCTAATTGGTTCGCGTGCCGCCCTTTCTTTTTTTTCTATTTAGTTTTTTTACTAGGGTCGTGCTCCTATGCCGTGGGGTGCATTTTTTGTGACAATTAGGGTTTTATTACTTTTAAAACGGTGTTGTGGGTATTGTAGCGTAATTTGTTGAATTTATGACGCTATAATTTATGCTTTTTTTGTCACGGGTAACAGCGTCATGCCACATGTAATGATTGAGGTGTTGAATTATTTTATTATTATGTTTCAACTTTATTTGCTTGCATTTTCTGAAACTGTTTATTTATAAATTGTTGTAAAAAAATATGGATTTATATAATCATTATTTATGTTTACTTTTACAACCACCACTTTTATCTAACTCTAAAAAAACTTGACACTAAAAATAACATTTTTTTTGTGTATATTAACATTATTAACATTGAACTTTAAAGAGTGTATGTAGCATTTTTTGAGATATGATTTTAATTTATGTATAAATGATGAGCGGGTATATTTTTTTACAAAATTTGTAATATTAAATACAAAGAGTATAAATAAATAAAAAATAATGCAGTTGAAGTATGATAGTATAAAATATGTACATGTAAATATCAGTTTGACTGTGAATAACTATGAATAAGAAATTTAGTACCCATCTACACGTTGAAATATTCCAATTAGAAACTCACAGTAACGACATCTATTGGAGGGTAGATGAGTATATTTGTTTATGCTCGTGATTAGTGATTAAATGAATATATGAAATAAAATGGGGTGTCTTCAACACATGGCTATAAAAGACCAGTAAAGAGTTGCATTAAATGGTTATTTCCGTTAACTGCCTCTTTAAACGTTATCAAATATTCACATTTTATTAATTTATTATTATTGACTTATATTATAAACTATTATGTATTTATATTTTGTATTTTGGTGTATACGACTAAAAACTGACTTAACTTATTCAGTCTAGCCACGTAGAAAATAAGTCCGCTATCATAGATAAAGCAAACGTATTATTACGCAACAACCTTTGTACCTTAAAATATAATGTCAAAAAATACATTTTTGTGAGGTTTAAAGTTGTGTATTAATTTGTAAATCTAAAGGTCGAAATAATGAAGAATTATAAAATAAAATAAAAAAACAAACACTTCAACTTACCTACAACAATAGGCTAAGTAAAAACGAAAGCACACTCATCCACTCTAATTTACACAAAATATTCAAAAAATCCAATAAAAAAAAACATTACATAATAGTGGAAAATTTCGAGCTAAATGTATGAAAAAACAACCGTCCGGAGCAGCGCCAAGTTATAAAATTTCCATTAAAACGAGCTGCATTATTATCTTTTTTATAACGAAAAAATGCATTTTTACTTATATGTAATGCCTTAAATTCTTCGTTTTGCTAGACGAAAATAAACCCCAACGATTGTTTTATATAACAAATTTTGCAATGTGCCGATTTGTGATTTAAGACGTTAAGGAATTGGGAGAGGCGAGCTCCTTGGTCTACTTTATTGGTTTATAGTGAGGAGACATCGAATCTAATAAGATTTCTTATTAGATTTATTTAATAGGCACAGTTAATGAGACACTTGTATTAATTTTAAACTTCCTTGGGCACAAAAAAAAACTATTTCTTGCATGAAACGATTTGAGAAAGGTTACAAACAAATATCTTGATTTATTCTTCTTTAACCGGGCCTTAGAAAGGGCTTGGAGAGTACTGGTGAAGGGTGTCCACAGTCACAGCCATGAGGATACAAGGAAAAAGAGAAGAAATTGTAACTGTTGTTTTATTTTATTTTATATAGTTGTTAGCATACGGGTTTTAAAATAGGCATAGGTTTAAAAATAGGGAATAACTATAAAAACAGTAACTATTTTAGCATTACATATTGTTTACTACCTATTTTTAATTTATAACTGGTTAGGTAATCATTTTGCAATAAACAAAGTTATAAATACACGAAATTAATTCCACACCAAATACCCTTAATATTTATGGTTATTAGGCAAGACTTTGTTCATGTTTTGATGTTTGCGAGTTATTGTACTAGATCAATTTGTACAAGATTGTCCCATATTTGTATTTATAAATATATATTTTCCTCCTTTTTAAAAATAAGCACTATAACTATTAAGATAATTTACTTGTTTGGTGTGTACATTTATTTGTTATGTGTTTTTCAACTAGGCAAGCAACCAATCCGTGACATTGGTCATCGTACATACTTAGCATTTTATAAGAAAAACAAACACATTTTACAAACTGGTTATGCGCGTATTTTTCCATAACAAAACAGGACTATAAAATAGTATGTACTTTGTAGTTTGTAGCATCAAATGACAATAACCATTCCTTAAGTGAATTGAATACATTATGGCAGTCACGACTTTTATAAGTATGTATTTTTCTTTGCATTAGTAATATGTTTTGATATATGGGATGTGCGTGTGTGAAAAAAAGAAAATTAACTGTAATGATAATCTTGAATTTATATACAAGCAATAAAAAAAATCAAATGGCTAAAAAAATATTATTAAATTGAATTTTATGTCACCTTTTTATTTTTCTGTTTAGCCTAGGGTTACCTTAAAAATGTCTTGAATACCTCATATTAAGTCCGTCATTACTGTATATGTTAAGTATTTTAAGTTGCGGAAACTCACAGTATCTGGAGAGTCAGCATTACTGGCATATCACAGCTACATTATGTTTACACTCAGATATGGTATAATAGTATGGGGTAGCTCATTAGATGTGCAAAGGGCTGTTTATAATGCAAAAAAGATGTATAAGAGCCATCTTCACACTGAAACAAATGGAATCCTGTAAGCCAGTAATGCAAAAGAATAAATTATCTCTGCCATATTTGAAATGACTCTCTTTGTTCGCCTTAATGAAACTTATTTAAAAAAAAAGTGATATGATAAGTTACAATGACTGTATTTCTAGACAGCGCAATCTACTATTTTTGCCAAAAACTTGTCAGAAACACACAGCTAGAAGTTCGTTTTATATGTGCATAAAAATATTTAACAGGTTGCCAGCTGACATAAAGACCTTCCAATCAACAAGTTTAAAAATAAATTATTTTTATGGCTTTGTGACATGTGTGTTTTTATTCCATACAGGAATACTTTGATTATGAAATTGAACAGTTATAGAAATTTGAAATTGTAATAAATCGCTGCATGATTTTTGTTATGTTAATAATTAATTTGACATGTTATTTTTAATATTTTCACCTTATTTTATGTTATAGTGCGACTATACCTACTTCAAATTTGCATGCTACACTAAGCAGTGTATGGTTGAACTAAAATATATTATTGTACACCTTTGTAAACCCATATTCAGCAAATAAATACAAATATGGTGTAATACGGGAAATTCGATTAATCAAGAGTTGTTAAAAAAACATTCTCGAATATAAAAAATACCAAAAGACTTAAAAAATACCCTTTATAACAAACATTCAAATTAAGGGCAGATCAGTTTTCTATGAAAGTTGATTATGCCGCTCGCTAAATCGAGACATTCGCTCGATTACGATTTCGCAAGAAGCGCCCACATCCCTAGTTGGGTGTGTAAGTGTAAGTTTGCATGTGTGTGTAGATAAAATTTTGAAAAATTCTTAACTTTTCCGCGATAACCCTGTCGCGCGCTGGAAAAAAGCTCAGGCGTCGTATCTATAGTCCAGCTTGTGAAACATAGGTAGACGAGTGCCTAATTAATGTCACGTATATAAGATGTAATTAATATAATAATGTATTGTTTTCCTGTATCGACATTTAGGACACGCACTAACTAGAATATGATTAGGTAATATTATCAAAAAAATACCTAATGGTGATTTTATTTAGTTCACAGGTTATACGTAGGTACTAGTGATCAATAAATAGGTATATATCTTGTTACATTTACAAACGTTTTATGCAATGTTACTACTATAGGTTTAGGTTTAATGACATTTATTCTCTTAAAGGTAATAAATACGTCACTGACATGAGAACACATTTGGAACATACATAAATATATACATCTATTTTCATCATCGCAACAAAACAAAAATAAGTAATTTTATTAGGTTTAGCTGAATTATGTACTTAACTACTCGTTGTATGTTATTATAAGTAGATACTCAAATACACCCACCTTGTCAATAAAAACGGGTGAAATTTAAATTTTCTACGGGAAGTCATCTTTTCACGTCTACATTTTATAAATTTGAAAAAGATATGAGTATGCAAGTTCAAGCACTTAATAAGCATAATTATTTGTATTAGTATATTCAATAATTAGTAACATACCTAGCATTAACTGTGTTTTGTTTTTGAATGTTTGTTTAACATTGTCCAATTTATCATATAATTGCGAAAACCAACGACAGTATTGTAGACATATCATTGTTTTGTACACTTTTATTTAGCTTCACCGTGTTTTTTTTTTTAAATAAATACATGTGTTTTAAATCTTGGAACTTAAATTAGACCCACTTCCCGGTGTGAAATTGAGCTGAAATTTAGCATACTTCCGTATTTTCGATGACAATGCAATAATTATGCTAGCGTGGAGCTAATCTGATGATCTAGTTATAGGGCAGCCAATGGAACTCTTCGATGGAATAATATAAACACATTGAGTTTAGGTTCATCCGAAAGATCTCGAGAAACACTTGATAGACATGCAAAGGAGAGAAAATACAGTCCGCAATAAAAAGGAGTATCAAAAAAAATGCCGGTAACTTGTTTAGTAAGTAAGATGCGGTCTATGAATACGACCCATCTTATAAATAAACTGTGTGGCCAGTATTTGTTTATTATAACGTTATCAGAACTCCTCCGTGTGCGTGCACACACACATACACACAAATAGATAAGACCAACTAGTGCTCTGTTTCAGATAAGACCTAGACTAAGCCCGACGTCTTAGAATCGGTATTTATCTATTGCAATTATAATTTATCGCAACTAACGTTTGATAGGGTTATTTTTATCTTAGGGTTTGAATAATGAGCTAAGTTAACCAAACATTTTTACAACAAAATATCAGTTAAACCTGGAAACTTTAACTTTTTTCTAAGTTTAACCTTTAAGAGAAATTACATTATTCTTGATTTTTGGTTCCACTTGGTAACATATTTGGCTAAGCTTTTTAGCGTTTGGACTTTCTATCTATGGTTAGAATATTAGTCCAAAAAAATCAGAGTCTTCATATAGATAATATATCAGACACAAATATATCACAAAATACTTAATTTATTAATACCTACGATCAAATTCCCTAGCAATGTTTTTGGGATCTGTCTATTCATATAAGTTAATGAAAGCCTACTTCACTAGAATGGCTAGAAATTACCCATATTTATATTTAATTTAATTTATTCTAAAACTACATTTAATGTAATATGTTATTGTAAAGTCCTAGTTGGTCTAACTATATTTTTTTTTCATTGAACTGGAAGTATCTACCTAATTGAAATATTTTGTATTTTTAGGACCAAGCTGTTCAAGGTGAGCTTCCATTGGAGAAAAATAAAGTATTATAACTCACGTCTGCATTTACACCGGTAAGTATTTTAATATTTTTTGGATTTTAATAATCGGGTTACACTCAAAATTCTTTTCGTTGTCGTGTATTTTGCCCCCAAAAAATATGACGGAGTAGAATTTTAGTATCGTAAAAAATCTACTATTACCTATTGTCAATCGATAGATATTAGATAGAATCGAGAAATTATCAAATAAATCTCATTTTAAGTTTTTTCCCTATTCACCCCAGCCGTCCCTATTCACCCCGGTTGACGATACTCACCAAGACAATTCTAATAAACCTAAACTAAATTAGTTTGCGTTGTCTTATCACAGAGTTCCCATGGCCACCTTCTTGCCTTCTTCATCAGAACAGCTCCATGGTACCATAATATTTAATTGTCACCCGACTTTCATATGTAGGATGCAAATTTTCAGCGCAATCGGAAATCGGGAAGTGGGTCAAATTTAGCTTCCTAGATTTGACCCACACTAACTGACATACCCTATACATAACTAACAGGGTAAATTAAATAAAAGCTTGTATTAAGTTTTTGGCAAAAATTTCATTTACAGTACATATGGTGCCACTTTACCGCACTAGTGCGAAAATTAGCATATTACGTTACTGTGTCGAACATTTAAAGGGCCATATGTACTGTAAACCGTTGTACGATACATGTGCGAATAGCTAATTCGCAAATCGTGTCGATTTAAAACACTCCCTTCGGTCGTGTTTTAATTTATCGCTACTCGTTTCGAATTTCCTATTTGTCGCACTTGTATCGTAATGTACTATTTTGGTACAAGATTTTATCGCTGATTGTGCTTAATTTTAAGGCAACTAATACTCATCGAAACAATTCTAAATACCCAAAACACCATTAGGTTGTGTTGTTTTATCATAGAGTTCCTATGACCTTCTCCGGTCTCCATCATGAGAGCAGCTCAATCATCAGTCATTTTGACTATGCAGGATATGTATGGAAAGTGTCCGTCAAAAACCTTAAATAGGTGGTGCCACATATTGACTATATAATAAATTGATCAAATTTATGACTGTGATAAAAAAAATCAAATCACTCCGTCACACAGCACCCTTCACTCCGTCAATAACGTCTAAGTTCATGTCATGTCCTTGTGCTACCCTAGCGCCAACGGAGAGATTGCGAATTATTATTTACAGCTGCCAGCTGGACACTTTAGCAACAGTTCTCCGATAAGAAATTGTCCTCCTTACCTCTACCCTCCATAATTTTGACGAGGTCCCCTGTCAAGGCAGAACAAAGTAACCCGCCTTTTAATGAGAAAAATACTAATTAAGTAAATAAACTTTACTAAACCTATAAAGAACGCATCGGACAGATTTATCCCGAGGCCTAGGTAACCTAGGTTCGATTCCCGCTAATAGGAACCTAGAATGGAGCCTATTTTCCGTCGATCAGCATTGTCTAGGGTCCGTAATAAATGCGTGCAGGTCAAGTAGTGATGTGACATTTGTCGATGATTTTTTTTTATATTTCTCCAACATAGCATTGTCAACGGCTTACTTTATGTCCGTTATCAATTAATTAGAAATATTTTTAACACTATTAAAATTTGATCGTTTTGTAAAAAATTTTTTTTTTTCCAGTAAACGTGTATTTTTTGAGTTTAAATTCTTTATAGAGACAGAAGTGGTAGAAATAGAAAAAAGCGGCAAGTTTAATAAAATGTTGGCGCGAAGGGTTATCGCTTCTCGTCCCATAGAAAATTTGAATTTCGCGCCTTTTTAACTGACAAAGTTTTTTGCGGACGTATATTTTTTTTTTGAAAATTATTCCGTTGAAATATCAACATTGACGTAGGTGATAAAATATTTAAATAATTCTAGTAATAGATTTAAAAAAATGTTACTTCATGCTAGATACCTATGGTACCTGTATGCCCATACATAATGATTAATATTTTATAATGTAATTTTTATTAAGAAGTGAGATACAGTAATTTTAATTCATTTATAATTATATTATTCATATTGTTATTTCTGTTCTCATTTCAGGTGTTGGAGTAACAAAGAAGACCAATTCAGCACTAATCCAGCTAAAAACATCTTAACCTGTCAAACTGGTAATAAAAATTACTCAGTGCAACGTAATATAAAAAATACTATATCTTACATTACAGCCTTCAAAGTTGCATGCAAAGTTTCTAAACAAATCCATTCCTTTCTAATCTGCAACTTATTAGAAAGCGCCATCTATCAGTACAACTGCAACATTAATCTATATCGAATCCAATTAGAAGAATACCGTGAAGCATTAAGATAAATTTTATCGATATCGATATACCAATTAGCCCTCACTATACTAACGGCGACGTTCAGGGTTACCACTTAAGGATTACATTGTTTTCGGAACTTTAAGGATTTGTAGTTTATTATTTATAAAATAGGTTTAATTTAATTATTATAGTTAGACAAATTGTGTCATTCTTGTAGTACTTATTAACGTGTATTTAAATTAATAATTAATTTAAATATATTATAGATCAACTGGCTGTCAGAAAAAATAAAAGCACATAAATTAAATTAAATTAAAATGCCGGAACACATATTTGCGAGTGTTTGCGATGGTTGTAATATTATATTCGCTTCTTTGTCATTGCTCGGTATAATTTTTGTTTTTTTACTGATGTAGGTATTTCAATTGTATGTGACTATGAAAATTATAGCATTTAGTCTTAACTATAGATACCAAAAATGTAAATTGAAATAAATTAGAATCAACCAAAAAAATTACTATCTTATTTAAATAAATAATTATGTGTACAAATAAACACAATAATCATAATCAATACGTTAATAATAAATTGTTGCTTCAAATAATCATACTTCATTGCCCTTCATTATTTAATACATATCATTATTCTGCTAAATTATTATGCTAATCAAAAGAGACAAAATAATTTAACATAAAATTTTAAAAATAAAACCACAATTTGTTATTGCTTTGTTCGTTGCAGCGAAGCCAAAGAATCTTATAGAGTCGAACTAAGATAACTCTGCATGGCTTTTGCAGTGATAGTGTGTCAATCATAGCTTTTGCAATGTCATAATTAATAAGAAATATCTATTTAAAAAAATAGGTAACATGGTAGGAAGTTGCGCAGGATCGGGACAGGTGGCACGCATTCGTACCGGAGGCCAAGATTATTTTTGGAACAGTGAGCCAAAATAGTTAGTTATTAAAAAAAAATGTTTGTAACACATTCTCTCACTTTGTCCTGTTCATGAAAGAACGTGCAAAATTATCATGGATGGACTCTAAATTCAAAGTAATTATATTTTCGCCCTGGCCACCCTGTGTTGTGGCTGCGGCGGCCCTTGCGCCCGCGCATGAAGATAAATCTTTTTACTGCGCACTTTGATTAGAAAATTCCTTTATTAATTGACTGCCTTAATTAAACCAATTTTGTTCCTTGTTGCAAATTTTATGTTTAGGGCGAATAGATGATTAAGATATAAATCGATAAGTATCCATTACTGACATATATAGATATTATATTGAAAATCTTACTCAAGTATCGTCTCAATAATTCGAATTAATATTAAAATATATTTATTTGTGTGATGATCACAGATATTTGTTCCTGTGTCATGGGTAATCAAGTCATGGGTGTTTTCTGTATATAGAAGTATGTATTTATCTATATACGTATGTTTATCATCGCCTAGTACCCATAATATATAATTTGGCTTAGTTGGGGCTAGATTGATCTGTGTAAGGTGTCTCCCCTAATTATTTTTAATATTTTTTTTTATATTGTTGTACGTGTAAATTACTCATCAAGTATAAATATAATAAATAAGATTTGAAAAGTCATTTACATAAAAGTAGCAATTTATATTATTTCATTGATAAATATGTTTTTACAATATTTAAACTAAGTAGTGTAGTTACATCACAGATTTTTTTATTTGGAGAATTTATTAAAAAATTTGGTAATTCGTGAATACATTTTTTATAATAATATTATACATCCTGAATTTACGTAAAGTAACTTTCGAATTCCAAAGTCACCAATAGGTAATATTGCCATCAATAATTCAATAATACTAAGATATTATAGGAGCAATATTAATAAAAGCTTCCTGTCAACAATTGTAAAACTAAACCACCAATAAAACCTATAAACATTAGACGCACACAAATAAATCTTCACCCACGCGCCCGCACACAGACAAAAAAGCTAGAGCAAGACAAAAAAATCCACAAAACGATGCGAATACCCGAAGGCAACGACCTACGAAAAATAAGACGAATACGGCGCGCGCGCACATGTGCGTCGGCCATTTTTTTCTTGCCGTCCCTTTTTAGAGCCAAAAAAGGTGCGGGATCGCGCGCGTGCGAGAGGGATGGGTGGAAAGAAAGCGGGGTGAGGTCGTTCGCGCCCTTTTTAGTTCCGTGCGTTGCCGCGCGCTGTTAGAGGAAAGTTCTTCCTGTATAGTTTTGTTTTTTTTTAAATAGCGCTCGTGATTTTTTGTATGCGTTGTTATTTGTGTATTCAAGCATAATAAATTGAATTCAGGTATTACCTAACTACCTACCAAGGATGTATTAGGTAAGGCAATACAAGTTATAACGTTTTATATCAGATAAAGACTATTCAATAGTCTAATCGAAACTTTACATTCAGAACAATAATGATTCAGATCATCAATTAAAGTCCGTGATTATACTAACCAATTTTTTTTTGCCTTAGTAACCATTGAGTGTGTAATCTCTAGAAAATGCCCAAGATACCGTGAGCCGAGCAGAAGACCCTATTTTGCATTTTGGCATTTGGCATTTTGTTTTCGTAGGTAAGGTTCTCGTGAAATGTTGTGACCAGATTCTAGGATTAAATAAATAAATCCTAATCATAGAATCTGGTCACATTTGTCTGGTTTTATCGATCCAGTTTTTGGATTTTTTTTAAATGCAGAAATTGGCATAAAGGTCTTAAGCGCCAATGGTGCTTAAGACCATTGTGAGTTCACCGTGATAACGACTCGACGAACTAAGTATTTTTCTGCCCTCCGGGCGCAAAGCATCAACTTTGCTCCCACTACGCTAAACGAAGTTGCCGCTTTCCGCCTCCGTCGAGTAGAAAAATAGTATACGCACCACGGGAGGAAACGTAGGACATTCGCTAGCCTTCGGCTCGGGTAACAATTTTACACGCGGTACGCAATTTCCTACTTTTCCTCCCTTGAGACACAAATAACTATTGTCCTTTTACATTTATTAAGCTCAAGGCGAGGTCTACAGCTCACAGAGCCACTAGTATTTAATTTGGCAAGTTTACCACTTGAATAATTATTTTCCCCCGCCAGCGCGACCCAAAAGAGGCTAAGATGTGTTTACGCATCTGTACCCACTACCTTAAAGCAGAGGTCATGCGGTCGAATGCAGAGTGATCCCGCGGCGCTCCTCTGCGAGACGGAGTCGGTATGCGTTGGTACCTGGTATTAGATGGTAGTCCTGCCACTGGTTAGTACGTCATCAGGCCATGACTGGTTCCTCCGGGTCAGGTGGCATGCGTTAACGCATTTCCCCAACAAAAAAAAAAGGTTATACCTATAAGTTTCAGTTCGTTTCTAGTTTTTACAACCTATGTTGGTGATTATGAATAAGTAAATATTATATTATTAAAAAAAGTGTAGATACTTATGTATGTTTTTGGTGTTTATGCCGATTTGTCTAAATTGTCAGAGGTTACTAAAAAAACATGGTTAAGTTTTTCACGTTTTGGCAACAGTTAGACGAAAATTGTATAAAATAAAATATTAAAGAGTGAAGTATAATTTTATAGGGTTAATTAACCTTTCTAATGATTTTTAGGTTTACATTGATTATTTTAATTTAAATGACCATTTAGGACGTAGGTATAAGGATTTAAAGTTGGTAAGTACAGGTTGGCCAGAAATACGTTGACATTTATATTTTAGTGCGGTATATTGTTGTAAATTTTAACCAAACTTTTTCGTTTTTGTATCAAAGTTAAATGAGAATATTTTAAAGGACCTTTTTTTTCGGTTGTTTAAGTTAAGTTAGCATTTAGTTAAAGACGTTGTAAGTAATAAAATGCGTCTGTCGTGGAACACTCGGTTGGAACGAAGTATTATATTATTAATAAACGTATTATTTTATTAATTAACAAATAAATAAAAAATAGGCAAAATAATAACGATCGAATCTGCTCACAAAATTTCACAAATCAGTTCTAAAATGTAATTTACATGTAGAATAACTAAACATAAGAAAAAAAAATTGTACAAGCTGAAACTGATACGCGTAATCCGAGCCCCATACATGCTTAGTTTATCAAAAAAAAAATTCAAGTACCAAAAAAATGCAAAAAGCGACATACCCGTACAGGGATCGAACCCGGATCGTCGCTATTACCACTTGTTTGCCAACTGCGCCACTATAGGACATACGCAAGTCGGTGATATTAGTCTACTTATTCTCGAGAAAGGATTTAAATAAAATATCGCCGTGACGGAAAAATCTTACACTTTTTTCGCCTAGCCGATAAGGAAATTCGTTCCAAAAATATTTGTCAACGTATTTTTGGCCCACCTTGTATATAAACTTGCCAATATCTAGTTTATATTCCTACACATATAACACAACAACTTTAGAACACAAACAACCTTAAAGTAGGGTACTTACTACAGGGCCTATCTCCAACGTACCCATAAAGATGTCGAGAAAAAGCATCAATTAAAAAGCTTACACCTCTAAATCAAGTCTAGACAGATTCATTAGCCTACGATCTAGTCCTTTAGACTTTATTGCGATAGTTGTAGGATCTATTTTTGAGTAAACAGAATAGATTTAGCTATAAGGAAGCGATCCACGTTTTAATAGGGAGCCGGTTGAAAATTCTCTGGTTTTATTTTAGAAAATGCCGTAGGTATTATATTCATTTTGATGTAATGAGAGATATTTTCTAAACAACGAACTTTTTCTGCAATATGCTCGGGAATGTTCACCTACTTGTAGCAAAAATAGTACGGGAAGTTCATCATTGCGGACAAACTCAAGTTAAAAAAAATCAAAGCATTATTGTCGTTTTTTAGCAGAAGGGAAGTTATTACCGTATAGTTACTATTTACTAGTACGAGTACATTATTGCAGAGGCCGGGAAAGGGCAATTCGTGGATGAGTTTCGATTTTCGACAAAGAAGACGACCCCCACGAATTGCTGTTCCTGCCGAGGCATATATAGTGCTTTTCTCCAAACATGCCAGGAAATCAGGTAAAATATTGTAAGTGACATTTTTGATGTTAAGGTTCGATTTAGGTGATGGTTGATGCTTAAATTACGATTATTTTATCTTTTTTCCCCACATGTTTGGAGAAAAGCACTATATAGTATATATGCCTTGGCAGGAAAAGCAATTCGTGTATTCGTCTTCTTTGTCGATAGTCAAATCTCATATCGATTTTCATTCAGGAATCGCTATTTCCCGGCGTCACAAAACACATGAAGACAACAAACACAAAAAAAAACTTCGCTTTTGCCAAGGATAGGCAAAACTGGCTGAATCTGGAGGAGGCCTTCACCCGAAGTCCGTCCGCCCGTCCGTCTTAATAAAATAATTTGATTTTTTATTTTTCTCACACATTTAAGTTTTTTAAGAGTTAATTAATACCTATAGGTTTTTTTTTCTTTTTGTTTCAAATATGCTGTGTTTTTGTGTGTCAATTGAAGATAATTTCGTATTTTTTTGCAATTAATATAAACACTATTTCGTTCCATACAAAAAACCACAATTTTTACAGTGATATAAAAATAAAAATATATTGGACCCTATTATTAGTACGAAGTAATTAAAAATAATTTGACCCTATTATTGTTGTGTAGCTTCGCAAGCTAAGCCTAGAACATTATAAAAGCTTTGAGCTTGTACATTTTTCCCATAGACCAGGACCAACAGACTACGCGTTATAAAGCGTTTACGACGCACTAGTTGTCACAATACGTAAGTGCTTTTATTCCTGTTTTACTATACTGGCAGCCTTATCACTGAATTGTAATTATGTAAGGAACGGATGAAGATGAAAAATCCGTTGATATTTGTCCGACCATGTGGCCGGCACAATTTGGATAATTGGATAAGCTGGTTCACTGGTGGATAACTCTTCAATAAAACGTTGGATTGAACACAATAGTCTTTTATTTCGACTTTTCACATTATGAAGCACAATATTTGTGCACTAAAACTAATTTTATGATTTTAACACACAGAGTTGCGAACTTACGCGTGCAGCCATTTTTGATAGAGAGAGCGAGAGCGATGAAACAATTGACACTATCTATGGGCGTGTGGCGCCGTTTGAGATACTAAAAAAACTATGTTGACAATAAATCGCAAATTATATTAATATTTGAAATATTGCATTCATATGAACGTATTAAAATAGGCTTACATCTCTTATCTTCCATCTGTAACACTAGTCGTAATAATTACATTATATTAGTAGCAACATTTTAAATATCAACAAATGTTTAGTCTACTCCGAATAGCCTGAATCTACCCTACGGTCTATGTTTACTGCTGGACCTTAATTTTTATAGATAATACTGTTTTACAGAGACACGTACGTAATTTTCCATTTCCTTAATTTTCTACGAAATTTTCGTGAGATTTCCGAGCACTTCTTCAACTTTTTTGGGCACTTTTCACAATTTGCACATAATACATACGGGTCAAAATTATTTTCGTTCTCTTGTTTTTTCCCATAAAATAGTGACGGAGTGTGTGGGATGCTTTTTAACATGTGTTTTTTCTCAAGTAAAATATAACAGCTATAAAGACATGCAACAGAACTCGACTTTTTTATTCATTTGGTAAAAGCCACTAATACAACTGTGACAGAGTGCTCAGAAACAAGACACCGAAATAAGCTCCGGCTTGCGGTGTTGCTAAGATTAACGCTATGTCGCGAAAATGATCAGTCTATACAGCAAGTGGTCTGTAGTTTTCGTAAACCCGTTGCAGTGACTCACGCGCAGCCGATGTCGCAACCGAAATTCTACCGGTTGTAGACAATGGCGTTTTGGTAGGCGCCATTTTGTGTGCTTTTTGCCTACGCGATACTACGATTATCGCTAGACGTTAGCTTGTTGACTACATTTTATTTGGTATCAATTTATTGACTAAATTTTATTTGGTATCGATTTGGGTCAAAATTCTTTTCATTGTCTTTATTTTTGTCTTTTTTATTTATTGTCCCAATAAAATGTAACGGAGTAAATTGTAAATGTAAATTTTTCTCAAAAATAACAATGGCATTCGTTTTTTTGATAAAATACAGAAATACAAGTGTGACAGAGTGGTCCAAAATAAAACAACGAAAAGAATTTCGACCCATTCATCACACATATTTTATGACAGAAAAATAAAGGTAAAATTCAATTTATTTCATTGAAAAATAGTTTCTTTTAAAGAGGAGGCAAACGCGCAGACGGATCACCTGATGGTAAGCGATTACCGCCGCCCATGGACACCTGCAACACCAGTGGGGTTGTAAATGCGTCGCCGGCCTTTAAGATGGGAGTACGTTTTTTCTTGAAAGTTTGAAGATCGTATCTGTCCGTAAATGCCGCAGGGGACAGTTCCTTCCACAGTTTAAATTTGTATGAAAAAGTTAAAACCAAAGATTTCATAATTTTTAAAAGTTGTTATTGAAAAGTTATACTTATCGTTTTAGCAGTACAATATATGGTTTATTTATTTGCTCGTGTTACAGGAAACACCCGGTATGTCTATTATGTTTATTGTTATTCTAAATAAAAAAATGTTATATAACATCTTTCCTTGAGAAATAGATAGTCTAAAAGTACCAAGTGCAAATTACAACTTGGTTTTCTTCGGCACAAAACTTTGCATTTCAGTAGCGAGAAAAAAACATGAAAAATCGGGCAAGTGCGAGTCGGACTCGCGCACGAAGGGTTCCGTACCATTAATTATAAAAACGGCAAAAAATATGTTTGTTGTATGGGAGCCCCCCTTAAATATTTATTTTATTTTGTTTTTTGTATTTGTTGTTATAGCGGCAACAGAAATACATCATCTGTAAAAATTTCAACTGTCTAGCTATCGCGGTTCATGAGATACAGCCTGGTGACAGACGGACGGACGGACGGACAGCGAAGTCTCAGTAATAGGGTCCCGATTGACCCTTTGGGTACGGAACCCTAAAAAATGGGTATCTCAACTTATAAACATAAAAGTTAATTACAAAATATTACGCGATATTCTATTTTCGCGACCCTAAGATCATTTTGAGCTTTTGAGCCGCTGAGGTGAAACACAAGCCAAAAGTTCTTAATTTGGAATTTAGTCCCTATCATTTTCACGACCAGTCTGGCCTAGTGGGTACCGGGTATTGACCCTGCCTATGAAGCCGATGGTCCTGGGTTCGAATCCTGGTGACGGCATTTATTTGTGTGATAAACACAGATATTTGTTCCTGAGTCATGTGTGTTTTCTAAGTATAGATTTATCTATAATTGTCTATATCGTCTATATCAGCCTAGTAACCCATAGTAGTAAAATTGTCCCCAAATATTCATTATTTGTGTCGTTTCCAAGCAAAACGTCCCACTTTGTCGTTTTCGATAAAGATGCTTTGACAGGTTATTCGTATAAAGATACAAGCAAGTCTCGTCCTTATGGTACGCGACAAAGTGGGACCTTTGACTAGACTTCGACACATTTATTTATTTAATATACATATGGGCACAAAAATGCGAAACTAACGAAACGTAAATATTCATATTCATATTCTTTATTTGTATGGTCTATTTGTATTGTGTATTTGTCCACACACACACACACACACACACACACACACACACACTTATTCCCTTGATTATTAAAACTTTATAAAAAATGTTGTCCAACAAATTGTACCTTTCTAAATTATAAATCTACGCTTTCTCTTTTAAGAACAGATTTTTGTTAAAAATTGTTTTATATACCTACTAAATTTCTTTCTATTTTTTAAGTTATTAAAAAAAATGTTCGTTTTAAGTCTTAAGCCTAGCTATTGTACCTATATGTAAAAATTCTGTTACCACCTACGGGAGAGCGGTGTCTCTTGACACAAGTGTCATGTACGCTTAAAAAGAGGCACCAGCCCAGTCAAAATCACGTTTGTTTGTGCTAACTCAATAAACATTTTTTTTATTTTATTGACCATACATTGGTTGACCAGACATTAATATGTTTTAAAAGACATCCAACACCAAAAGCAACAGTTTCTCCAGCCTATATATTTCCATAAACTCGTATAGTACCTATTCGTTAACAAGTAACATATTCTAGCGAGCACTCGTAATACGATAGTTACAAGAAAAAACAGGTCGCTGGAGCCGGCGACCTCGTGTGTCGAGTTGCATAATATTCTTTGTTGCGAGAAGGGATAGAAAAACTCGACTGGCTATACAATGTATACATGTATGTTTTAGTATAGTACGAGTATACATGGTAGTATACGCAAATCACAGGTCTAAATGTACAATATTAAGCTCAATGTGGGGAAGACCGACATATACGATTGTAGGGAAGTCCGTTGTAGGCCAAGAACTTTCGTATTTGTATACGTGCGTCTCTTAACACAGTCAGAAAGAGCTTCACTTCTTCAGGTCCACCGACCTACTGTAAGTAGAGTATGTGTTTGTGTACTATTACGGATCATTCAAAAACCGGACAAGTGCGAGTCGGACTCGCCCACCGAGGGTTCCGTACTTTTTAGTATTTGTTGTTATAGCGGCAAAGAAATATATCATCTGTGAAAATTTCAAATGTCTATCACGGTTCATGAGCCTGGTGACAGACGGACGGACTGACAGACAGCGGAGCCTTAGTAATAGGGTCCCGTTTTACCCTTTGGGTACGTAACCCTAAAAATGGACTATTTATTGATCCTTTATTCCTTAGCTAAAGTTATTAGGTAAGTAATGTTTGCAATTAAAAATCAATTTCATAATTTTATATATAATTTAATTTCATATATCAAAATAGTATTGGAATAATTTAATTCAATTTTTTAAATTAGAATATTCAATATAATGTATAAATTCAATCATAAAGACTGGTAGACGGTCTTCCCTTATAGACGGTGTTCTCCTGATTTACCTTACCTGCCAAATGCCAAAACTGCGAAGAAAAACAAAATGACGTCACGTATCTAGTGTCGTTGGAAGTATTTAATTCAGAAATGTTATATTATAGCTTAAATATTTACTTTTGTAATAGTGTAGGTATTCCAAGATATAATAAGAATCATTTCTTATTTAATGCATGTTAATTATAAGACGTAATGTTTTGAAAAGATGTGTCCCGCCGAGTTTCTTGCCGGTCTATATTGGGATACCCTCCTCCAATTGAGGGGGGATTTAAATCTTCTCGGGTCAGAGGTGTAGGGTTAGAGCCGGTGTAGCTTCATTTGACGTTCATAAACGCATTGTAATATGCTTACTTGAATAATAAACTATCTTTATCTTATCTTATCATCCATCGTATCTCTTGAATAGAACTTTTCGTAATTTCCAGTTGGCTAATTTATACTTTGGTACGTTCATATAACTTTACACCCTTTATAAAACAAATAACTTACAAACACATAACATAACCTAGTTTTTTTTGTTTTGTTTTGTCTGTTTTATGTTAACCTGTTTATGTGCAATAAAGGGACATACATACATAACTATTAGGTATAGCTGCCGATTTTACCCCTACTTTATGTTCAGCGAAAATGAATGGTTTCGAAGAAATCTGGTCCTCTTTCATTGGCTTTCATTTGAACCATACGCGGCACCCGGTATATGATTAAATCACTTCCCTATTTCATTTTAAGAAAACACACTAGAAATCCATCCAACTAGCCGTCTAAATCTCCCAACGTTTACAAGAAAACTCTTTACAAGTTTACACGATGCATTAACGCACACATTCACACCCACACACGTTAAATCCAATTATATCTACACATAATTCTCCTTATTGCAAAGGCGTAAGATTGAAAGTTGTTGGTATATTTATGAAGTAGGTAGGACCTGGTGAATATCATCGTGTTTATTTCGACTGGCTGAAAGAAGGCAATCTGGTGTTCGTTAGGTATCGTACAGGGTGCGGTTTGGACGGCCGATAATGTTTATGCGCTATAAAAATGTATACGGTTGACGAGTTTTAGGATGCGTTCGTGGCCTAACCCTAGAACTACAAAAAAAAGTAGGATATTAAGATAGCCCTTATTTACTCATTTATAGGGAACAATGAATAAACGTTTTATTTACAATAACAATATACATACATACATAATGGATGTATACAGAAGTTACACTATAACTAGCTTAAATCTAAAATAGGCCCATGAGGCATTGTACCGAGGATGCTGGCGGCATTTCCTCGATGTGCGAGGAAGCCGCCGGCTCTTCGGTCACCAGTGACGTCAGCCAAACGCTTCGCGATTTCCACAAAAAAGGGAAACTGGGGGAACAATTAGATATTATACGGTAAAATTGATCAGCTTATAAGTAATATTATATTAATGTTTTTTTTTTATTGTGGAAAATTTTAGAACTTATGAGACGATGAAGCTTGAATCGTGTATTTTTTATTGTTGACCGTTTAACCACTACCAACGTACCTACCACTTCCAATTCGATTAAGCATTATCTTACAATATACGTTCCTTAGATAGACTCTATTAAAGACTTTATTAAGCAAAATATTTATTTATTGTGTCCACTTCATAAGCGTTAGACACCCGCCCCGCTACAGCCCATACCACACACCAGCCCTAACTAGCGAATTCTATTTTTAATGTTTAGATCGGTTAATGCGTTGCAGTTTTATGCACAAAACGCCGGCCGGACGGACCGCCATTTTAAAATTTTAAATTTAGAACTGAAATCGCAGGAAGCTGCTTCTATTTGCGAGTTTTATTTATTCGGCTAGGCGTGGCGTGTGCCAAATTTATTTGGGATGGGAAGTTTTTTGTTTTGACATGTTAGTGGGCGGGCGGTAGTTCATTATATTATCTGTATGAAAAAAAGTATGCGCGAAGAATCGAATTCAGGAATTGCGCACCTTGTTCTGCTGACAAAGCTGGCTTGCCAAAGTATAAATAGGTACTTTTGTTATTAATTGGTGTCAGATAAAAAAATCGACTGCTTGTTGATACGATATGAAAACCATTTTTTATTATTAAAAAAAAATCATGTTTCAATTTAAAAAAATACGATTTTTTTATGCAATATTTTTAGCAACTGTAGTTATGCTTAAGTTGCATCTATAGTTCGGTTTTTAGGATAAAAAAGGTAAACAATCTTGATGTGTTTTTTATTGAAAATTATTGAAAACCGCTTCTTAAAATTTAGTTTTTATTACTTATGAAAGCAAAGGAATGTAATTTATAATTGTTACAAATTTGCTGTCTTATTTTTCAAAAGAGTTTTTTAATAAAAAAGACACATCAGATCGCTGACCTTCCTAATGAAAAAAAATCGAACTATACTACAACTATATAGAACCCCTTAAGACGTAGGTCTAGGCAGGTATATCATGATAACTTGAAAAAGAAGTAAAACAGAATACTTCAACTCAATAGCACAGGTAAAAGAGGATACATTAACAGTCAACACAGCTTCGAAGGCAGTCAGATTAACGTTTTCTAATGACTAAAGCGCAAAAATATCCACTGATAAAATTTCGCACAGGACCGAGAAAGTGGCGCTGTCTTGTGTCGGAGGCCAAGTCTCATTTTGGGTCGCTGAGCCAACGGAGTAAGTATAAAATTTAGTTTTTATAAACTTAGTCCTATTTATAACTCTAATCTTTTGCTCCTTAGACCAGGGGTTCCCAAAGTGTGCGCCGCGGCGCCCTGGTGCGCCGTAGAAAGTAAAGAGGGGCGCCGTGAGTTCTAACATTATCCGAAACCACAAATATTCGCGGGTACCTATTTGAGCGCTCGCATCGGTAAATAATATAGCGTCGTGTCACTCTTTTTCGACCGTGATTTTAAATTTACAAGGGCGCCGTTGCAAAATACTAAACTTGTAACTGCGCCGCATGTTGAAAAAGATTGGGAACCCCTGCCTTAGACATTAAACAAATTCGCAGGAAGTTCTGTATGCAAATTATCCCTATTTTCGTATTTTTTCTTCTTTTTCTGAGAAATGCCTGATACTGAAAATGACACTGCATTGCAAAATTTTAAACATTTTTGTGATTTTCTAGATGAGACTGTTTGCAAAAGGAACAAAGGAACATTTTGCAAGTGGGACATTATGCGCCCTAGTCATTTTTTCTTCCTTTAGTACCGGCTTTTCGGCCTTTTTAAACACCTACCTAATATTATATTTCGGCCTGTTTAAATACCTACTTAATAATTATACATGCGAAAGTAACTCTGTCTATCAATTTGTTGCCTCCTTACGCTTAAGAGGCTGTCAATACCTAAAGCACGCACACTGTCTATTTGTATCGGAGTAAATGAGATAGCACTGTCGCATGTTACTGGGCCTGGGCAAGGGAATAATAAGAAAAATATTTAAATAAAAAAAAGTGGATAAAAAAAAGTAAAAGTAAAAGTGTAATATTTTACTCAATAGCGGTTTAGATATAAATGTTTTGAAATTGTGATTTTAATTGCAGACCCATAAGTCAAAACAATAAAGACATAAAACGGTTTAATTATGATTTTAAGACCAATCTTTGCAATTATTTTCTATCGAGCCGATTTCGTTCAATCATGTATCGAGTACAACCACGGTCTTTGAAATATAATTAATATGAACATATATTTTTCTTACTTGACTAAAACAAATAGTCTTTCTTAAAAAACTGTTTAAGTAACATCAATTTCAAGGACATTGGGTGTTGACAGCCTCTTAAACACTAAACCGATTTAGATAAAATTTGGTATTAAGATAGATTGAGTCCCGATGAAGAATACAGGATAATTTTCATCCCACGCAGACGAACTCACGGGCAGAAGCTCGTCATTTCATAATCTTCGTTTTTGAGACTTATGACTATTGCAATCTTTTTAAAAGTGTTATCTATAAATTCCAAAATCATATCGTCCAAAAATCCAGACATTTACGAGACGTGCAAGATGCACACTTGCACAGGAGGTGCACTTTGCGCGGCGCAGCGTTATTTTTGCGGCAACCTTGAATTTTAGCGGGTATTTTTGTATTGCACTTGGCAGCCACCGCAATCTTTGCTGCTTTTTTTGTACATAAATAAATGTTGTCTTGAAGCTTTCTTGTTCTGCAGAAACAGAAAATGGAATTTAACATACCGGAAAACCCAAATATATTCAATATGTAATTAAGTATCAAAACATAATTCATGTTAGTTTTTGTTCCGTTTCAAGTATTTCTCTCAATTATGGAAAAATTGAGAAATCTTGAAAATCTTGCCACAATATTTACATTTTAATAATAGTCACACCAAAATAAAGATATTTGAGTTAATTTTGGAGAATTTTAACTGTATGGATGAGTTTACGGGATCATTAATCTGTAATTCGTATAAATAAATTAAACAGAGAGCCTGTCACTTTTTTTGTTTTTTAAGGTCTGCAAAATTTCTATTTTACCTGAAATATTTATAATTAAAATTTATCAAACGTATTTTTATATCAAGGTTTTATTACCCACTTTCCAGTTACCGATGAAGCTGAAAATTTGCATACATATGTAAGTCGGGTAACAATGCAATATCATGGTACCATCGAGCTGATCTGATGATGGAGACAGGAGGTAACTATAGGAACTCTGTGATAAAACAACGCAACCTAATTGTGTTTGGGGTTTTTAGAAGTTTCTTGATGAGTATTAGTTGCCTGTGGAAAGAAAAGTGCAGTCAGCGATAAAAGCTTGTATCAAAAAAGAAATTTTTGCCAAAAACTTATTTAGTTTATTCATGTGAGCCCAAAAGCCTACCCAAAAGTTCTCTTGACGAGAGATTAGCGATAACACCGCCTGTTGTTACGTTTGTCTAATTGTCTTTGTTTATATTCCTGTGCATGTATTCCTTTTTTGACGACCAGTTTGGCCTAGTGGGTAGTGACCCTGCCTACGAAGCCGATGGTCCCGGGTTCACATCCTGGTAAGTGCATTTATTCGTGTGATGAGCATGGATATTTGTTCCTGAGTCATGGGTGTTTTTTATGTATTTAAGTATTTATAAATATTTATATATTATATATATCGTTGTCTAAGTACCCTCAACACAAGCCTTATTGAGCTTACTGTGGGACTTAGTCAATTTGTGTAATAATGTCCTATAATATTTATTTATTATTATTTATTTATTTATTCTAAAATATGTGAGGGTGCGCAATAAAGAGCAGGTATAATATTGTATGAGCGATAGTTTTACAAATTGCCTAAATCAAGACAATTTATTACAAATGTAAATGGTATTAATTTAATATAGAAATAAGATGGATGACATGTTTTCATTACAATAATTTTACATTTGGATTTAATTGTTTTTTTTTAATCGCAGATACGTAGGTACAGTTCAATGGACAATTTTACAAATATCGATTGCATAAATTGATAAGTTATATAGCGATTTTACATCTACTTAAATTTACACTAAATCACCAGCGCTTCGGAAAAATGACTATCATTATTACCACACGCTCAAAATCACGAATCATCAGACCGCCATATTTTTTCGGTTCATAGATAATAGCGACGCCTACGCACGCACACTAACGCAGCGCGACCCTGATTGGTGCACGCGTTTCCAAATATTAGAGCGTCCATTTTTCGAGTGTCTATTTTTGCTGTTAAGTTTTTTATACGCGGCCTGAACAGTTTTGGCAGTTTTTAGGGCGTCTTTTGACTCAATATCTACATTATTAATGTTACGTATATCATACAGGTCTTGTATTTAGTAGTTTGCAGTTCGTGTATGTTTAAAATTAAAAATACTAGTTTAATTTTTACTTATTAATAAACATACAGGAATTTTTTCTAAGAATCTTTCTTTTCCTTGTATGTAGATTTAAAAGGAATTCTACGTGAAAAACGTGTATACAATAATACGTTGCCATTTGAAGAATTTACATACCTAAATTACAGTTTAAATATACCTACAAAAAAGGATTTGTTTATCTATACATACGTTTAGTAGGTATTTACCCACTAATAAGCTGATACTCTTATCATGCAATAAATAATTCTATTTTCCTTTCCCTAAGTATTAGTTATTTTTCATGACAGTGACCATTGATTGTTTTGCTTCATTATTTCACTAAATTTGGTTTCTGTAGTTGATAGAGAATTTACTAAGTATCGTTTTTGTCAATGTTATTTGATACTGCGTAAGTAGTGATATTTAATAGCCAAAAGTAGGACAAAATGGCAGCATTTCGTGGGAAAAAAGTGTTTATATTTTCATGCTTTCGTACACAGTTTGCCGTTAAGTTAGCAAAGGAATTATAGATTATTTGTCAAATTAATGCTGAGATAAAAAATATTTAAAGCGTAAAAAATAACAAAGTTATTACAGACTGGTCCAAAAATACGTTTACAGAATTGTTTACTCCGTCTTATTTATTTAAAATTTGATTCAGGCAACCAAATTGATATTAATAATAACATAGTAACACACATGTGTGTTAGTTATCAAAGACGAAGGAGAATATTTAGAAGATAATACGATATTTTAGTTAAGTGATTGCAGGTTTGAGTTTTAATGACATTTTGTAAAAAAATTTTTTTTTTAATACTACGTCGGTGGCAAACAAGCATACGGCCTGCCTGATGGTAAGCAGTCTCCGTAGCCTATGTACACCTGCAAACTCCAGAGGAGTTACATGCGCGTTGCCGACCCTAACCCCACCCCCCTTGTTGAGCAAATAAGAAATTTATTGTTTAAAAAAATTTGTCAGCGTATTTTTGGTCAACCTATAAAAGTGTAAATTACAATATAAATATGATGCCACTTTGCATAATTGTTTCAATTAATTGGACAACGGCGTGTTCTCAGAAAAGTAGATACATTTTTATCCAGAAAAAAATGAAATGGTTTGTTTCCAAAAGTTTTATATTAATTAAAATTTAATTGTTTCTGGTTCTTTATTTTATGCTGTTTGTTTAGTTTATATAATACATTAAACTATGTATAATAAAACTTTTTAGTTATAAGATATTTGACATGTAAACTATATTGTATGTTTATAAACAAAAATCTGATATCTGAATTTTCTAAATACGACAATTATTTTAGAATCATATTTTGTTTTTACTTGTAAATCATAATTTTAATTTGTATTTCAAAATAAGGTATTTCTAGGCTATTCGGTATAAGGTAATTCTAGTTTTAGTAGTATTTCAATTTATTGTACATAGCATAAGTTAACTTAAAAATTACAGAAACTGACTCGCAAACCCGAATTTATCCCTTTAAGGGATCTCTTCCAGCTAACCTTCGATCTGACAGCCTTTTTAACATTAAACTATGATTAGTCCCTGTTATAACTGGTTACTGATAAAATATTCTTCAATTCCGTACAACTATTTTTATAGCATTGAACATATCAATAACATCTCTCATACTCATATGATTATACTATGTCTATGTTGTAAATTAACATATATTATTCTGTAAGTATTATTATTCTGTAAACATTAGTGCTCCGAATGATATTTTTAATACATGTGTATTTTACAAGATAGGATTAAGTAAATATATGTAGTTTGTCTTCGGATCGATTTCACTGAGAAACTAACGAGAAAGGAAATATTTTTATGGAAACGAAAACGTAGTACAAAAAGGAAATTCTTCTCGGGTCGATACTCGTACGGTCGTCGTCGGTCGTATCACTTTAATCATAGCTAAACAATTAAAAACAATACAGCTGGGAATACTTAAGCAGAGTTTCACGAAGATAAAAGGAGGATTTTTCGAAAGTATCAAGACTGTTCATCTCCAGACGCTCCTTTGTGTTTTTTTGGCAGCGCGGCCAAACACTGGTTTATGCGATGCGCGCGCGCATGCAAACGCATTGATTGAGAGTTTTACATTTAAACGTCGGTCCATTTTATTCGACGGCCACTAAGTCTAGTTTACTAGACCTTGGCAAAATCAGTGGTTTGCAACAAATGAGTAAGATTTGATGTTTTTTGAAACGCTACTGCCACAAAGATGAAATTAAAAACGTCTCTGTTACAACTGGTTGAAACCCTTTTTTTTAAACTTTACATTTAAGAATGACACTTTAGAATGATCCGGCTTCAGGACGGGGTGCTTGATACTTCAGTTTTCTATAGAAATCATCACGTGATCAGTGATCACCGATCATCCGTCATATAAAACGAACTGTCGGAAGCCTCGGCCCGGACTCGGACCGTTCTAGCATGAGTCATCCTTCATCCTGCAGTAGCCCCCAACTATTAGTCCAGTAGGTACCATCGCCCACACTGTCAACTGTCCATCGATAGACCTTATTACAAAAACCATAAGATCCACCGATGGACAGTTAGGCGTGTTGCTTCATATTCAATAGCTATTAATTTATTTACTTAATCGTATGGCAAACATAGTGACGACCGGTTTGGCCTAGTGGGAAGTGACCCTGCCTACGAAGCTGATGGTCCCGGGTTCAAACCCTGGTAAGGGCATTTATTCGTGTGATGAGCATGGATATTTGTTCCTGAGTCATGGGTGTTTTCTATGTATTTAAGTATTTATAAATATTTATATATATTATATATATCGTTGTCTAAGTACCCTCAACACAAGCGTTATTGAGCTTACTGTGGGACTTTAGTCAATTTGTGTAATAATGTCGTATAATATTTATTTATTTATTTATTATTTATTGTAAAAATGGACACAATTTAAGTAATTAAATGTCTATACACAGAACAATCAGCCACTTTATGACTTCTTCGCTCAGGGTGATCAGGTCTTCGGGAGGACCGGCGACATAACGCGTTATAGAACATTCTAGAATTATTTGCTGGATGGTTTGAGCTTCCACACCACAGCCGCAGGCCGGGGAATCCACCCACCCACAGCAGTGTTTGTAGTAAGCGCATCTACCTTAATAATTGAGTTACAATACCTAATTATTAACTTACACTTAATCAGCAGTGTAGTTTTGGATTTGTCTAAGTTTTTTTCCATGTAATTAAATAATTTGTCATAGAAATACGACATATGAATAATAGTCAAAACTGAACGAAGATATTCGTTCTAATATTGGACCATAATTAGGAGATTTTTGGCTACAGTTGAGTGGCTTTACGGTACCGTAAGTAACGGTACTGAAATCCACCGGGACATTCTTCATCTTAGCGATAATTGTGTCTTTAAACCTCTTATAAAATTATATGTCTTTAAATCTCTTAAACTTTGTGAATCAGACCTCGTGCCCACTACGAATGACACATTAAAACCACCTGGCCAACTCTAAACAGGCACAAATTTTCTTCAAACCTATTTCTGACATTTCGAAAACATCTGCTCGAAACAATGAGTGTTATGACAAGAGCCACTATTACTGGAAAAACCTAACAATAGAGTGCCATCTAGTTTGTAAACTGTGGAACTAGTCATGTTCCTAGCAACAGATGTTTGGACTAGTTGTCAAGTGTCAAGAAGTCTTAGGATTCCCACGTTTTAGAGGGATTTCTTTGTCTTTGTTTTGATTGCCTGATTATTTTTTATTTAAGTTAATAAAGTTTAACGCAAAGTGGTTCAAATAATATCAACAAAGTAATGTATAGCAATTTGGACACTTTTTTTCTATTAAAGAGATCGCAAAAATTAGAAAAAATACGAAATTTACCAAATTTTAATAAAAATGTAGTGCACAACTTAAAATATGAAAATACGAGTACCAACATACAAAATAAAGTGGTGTTCCGAGTCCAAAAAAAAGTATTTTTTCGACGTCTTTACGTAGTGATTATATGCTCTTTGGTTTTACGTCTTCGATTTGAACTTTAAGATACGTCAAATATTAAATCTAGATACGGTCAAAAGTGATGTTATTGCTCGAAGTAACGTTACTTTTGACACTAACATCAGCCGTGTCCCTAGTTGAAATCGGGTAATAAATATGGTAAATAAAAAAGCATATTAAACAAAACGCACTGCCAGAGACTAGTCCGTCCCGTTTGCTACCCGTTTAAAAAAGCATTTGCATACTAGCTGCTAACTGTACCTCGTATCGATCCATCGGTACAGTTAGAAAAATAGATGGATGCTTGAAAATGTCGAGTTGAGTCGATCAACCTGGTAGCTGGTGTACGGGCTGTTCTCAATACTTAAAACTTTTAAAAATGGATTGATTTCTAATCGTATTTATTTTAATAGTTAGAGGTAAAAGCGCTGGTGGGCTAGCTAGTAAGAGCGTGTAACTTGCAATCCGGAGGTCGCGGGTTCAAACCCCGGCTCATACCGGTGAGTCTTTCGGAACTTATGTACGAAATATCATTCGATATTTACCAGTCGCTTTTCGGTGGAGGAAAAGTGTGTCATCACTTCATGAACACCGAGATATTTTGCCACATAGGCTCGTGGCAAGACTCGGGACGAGTGAAGAATGACATTTCCGCACGTGTATCGAATGATGTTTTTTAATACAGTTGCGAAAGAATAAGAATAGCAAACAAGTAATTTTTTATGCATGTTCTTAAAGACAGAAACAATTGTAAATATAAAACATTGTACTATTATTACCTAAGTAACGTGATTTACGATTATTTGTGTAATTTAAATTTTATTTATAAAAACAATATCGAATGTTGCCTTTGGAAACTTAAATCATGCTTGCAGTAAGAAAAAATCGCCTCTTCTTTGACATGGTTTCGGCAGCTATTCCGTTCCATTCAGACAACTTATTAAGAACGGTTTTTCAATATTCATTTATAGTGATGAAGAGGTACGTAATAAAATATGAAATATGTATATTTTATTATTCTTACATTAACAGTAGTTTTTATGGTTATTACGCCTTTTAAATGAAACTAACATTAACACTCATCAATAAGTAGTCATGAATTGAAACAAGTATAAATTAAAAAAAAAATGGTTAAGTTAAAAGCACTAGTTCGCGAAAACCAACTTTCCGTACGCTAAACAGCTACGTAAAGTAGCACTTTTTGAGCAACTGTATTAAAAAATTATGTTTAACTGGAGCATTAAGGCCGCCTGTTGTTTACCTCTATCTTCATGTATTATATGTGTTTCCATGTACATTTTTTTTTCAGAGGTTGTGCAATAAAGAGGATTTGTATTGTGTTGTAAGTTGTAAAAAATTTAATAGTAGAAATGATGCATTTTCCAATAATCACTATTATCAGTGCTAAATGAGTTATAAATGCAATTTACATCAAATAATATAACTACAACTTCCTTTTACTTTTACTATAATCTCCTTTTTTGTGTCCAATGTATTGTGATTCATTTCTCATTTTCTTTGTATTTAACTAGAATTCGTTATAAAATGTGTCAATGTCATCATCAAAACTATTTATTCATAATATTATAAACACCAGTTAATTATTATTACAAATCATCCACAGCGCAGGCTTCGTCAAAAACATAGATACAAAACAGAATCCGCAACAAACTTCGTCCAATCTACATAAGTGAAAATCCGCTACAGGCTTCGTCATTAATGTAGGTACAACATAAAAACCCGCAACAAGCTTTGTCAAAAACCTAAAACTACCTACGATTCCCCGCTAATCCCCGAGACGACACGTACCCGGCGCAAAAGTTCCAAAAATACTGGCCGCATTACCGCGCTGTACTGCCAAAGATATTTGCTGGACCAGGTATGAGCCAAAACGGGGACCCAAACCTCGCTCTCTTAACCGCCGCCCCAGATTTTTAATAAAGGTTTTTGCCTCAGAACACCAGGGTCCACCAGTTTCCACCGCAACCGGGACAAAGTCGTAAACTGGTTCCAAGTTCGAGTATTTGGAATGCTTGAGCTTTGCTGCGCCCTCCGCCGCAGCCCCTGCTCTCCGCACCGTGTGACTAAGATGCGACGGAGCGAAAGTACTGACGCACGTCGCATCCCAAATGAGACTACGCCCCCTCGCCCAAGGAACCAGCGTTAACCCATCCGGTCGTTTGCCGTCTGTCCTACTCAAACCCTGAGGCTCTAAAACACAAGGCAGTTGGGCGGATATCAATGCCCGACGAACGATATCATTTATGGAATGATGCCTCGAAAACCTACCAGCACATCTTGCACAACTTAGCCCATGGTGGCCGTTTGCCTCAACCATGGCTCCGCAGATGCACTGGTGAGGCTCGCAAACCGCACACCCTAACCTCAAAGCCGCCCCGATCCTAAGAGACTCATTATCTAAGAGAGTCCCCAGATGCGACGACGGTAGCGCGTGCAGCCAAGCTCCAGATTCAGGCTCCCCCACAGCTCTCAACCGGGCAGCATCCACACCGACAGCACCCCCCAATAAATTATCATAGGTCATTTTACTAAGCAAGTCGTCCCAGGACCTTTGCGACTTCAAATTATCGGGTCGCGCATCACTTGGACACCTAAGCTTCCACTCCATTAAAGCTTCTTGCAAAAACGGGATTCGAAATTGCCACCATCTACGGACAGAATACGAGTGACAAGATCCCTAGAAGCATACGCAGAAGCAACAAAGGCGACAAGCCCTACAACGCACACAGGACGAACACCTAACCCACCATACCTGACAGGTAGCGCAGCTTGAACCCACTGTGACTCATCAAGGGTAACGTTTAAAATAGCCTCAAGGCCACGTCGCAATATTTGGTCAAAGTCCTTAACCGACTGCTGAAATAACCATGACGGGGATGTCCGCAAAGTATAAACCATACGTGGCATTGAAAAGGAGCTACGTAACAAAACCAACGCAACATGAGCCGACAACTGCTTAAGATGAATAAGCGATGCAGACAATGCCTCCGCCTTCTTTCCAATAACAGTGGGCACCCCTTCTGGGAAAATTGGAGCCCCAAGGAGCGTGAAGTCCGCCACACCCACGATTTTTAAACCAGGAAGTAAAGCCTGGAAGTCGGTTATGGAACCATTCGAGCGACATGGAAACAACTCGCACTTCGTGGTACTAACCTCCAAACCAATGGCTGATAAAGACGGCAACAACTTTTTTAAATCTTCCAGAACGACTTCCGGCGGCCCACCAATTGTGCCATCATCCAGGTACCATATATTAAGAGGAGAATCCAAAGAAGTTACCAACTTTTGTATAGCCAGACAAAAAACCAAAGGGCCTAAAGGATCCCCCTGCTGCACACCGACCTGCGAGGACAATACGTCACTGTTATAAAAAAGATTACTGGGTGAAGCATAGCACTGGTAGAGGAAAGGATATAAAGAGGGTACCAGATCCTTCACCTCATCCAGCATAGTATCCCTTTCCACAGAGTTAAACGCATTCTTAATATCTAACTTTAAAATAACTCTGTCAACATTGCCGTTTATCTGTGCAAAGGTACGTGTGGCATGTATTGCCGCCTCACAGCCCAAGGGCGTGCCAAAAACCCACTTGATGCGGCTGAAGATACTCGGCCATTTCGTCCCTGACAGAACGGCAACAAAGCTTAGAGACCAAACGACGTATGGTATTCCCGATAGCAATAGGCCTAACGCTCCCGTCCTTTTTCGTCAAAGCACAAATTGACGCACCATACAAGTAAGGGCAAACTTGAGGATTAACCATGCCTCTTAAGAGGAAATTGCACAATTTGGTCAAAGATTCGAGCAATATAGGCCCATTGCTACCCGCCGAAGGTGACGTCAACTCCTTTAAATGCTGAGGACGAAGGCCATCCAAACCAGCAGCCGACCCATTATAAAAGCTCCCCAAAGCATCTACAACGTCGGAAGAAGAAACACTTAAGAAGGAGCTCGAAGCATCTGGTTCAGCTGGCAATGCAAGCTGCCTCGAAGAAGAAGGGTGCTTGTTCCGCAGCTCCCTTAAAGTGTTGTCATTGTTAGGTGCTAATTTTGAATCCGACATTAAGAGGCGAACTGCACCCCGCACATCCCCCTCATGCACCTTGGCCTCTATGGCACGGTAAAGCGACTGCGGTTTGTGTATAACTTCATCTGGAAAGTACACACGAATGGCGTCTATGTTCTCCTTCACTTTAGACGTAAAAAAAAAAAAAAAAAAAATAAAAAAAAATCAACATGTATCATCCCAATATCCCAATTTCGACGGTATCGGTAATCTCTTCCACCCCATCATCCTTTGCGGATGGATCTCTTATGGTACCAGGTTCATCAGGAAAAGATTGCTTTAGCATCCTGAGACCGGTTGGTGGTATCGAGAAATCTTCGTCCAATTCTCGGTAACATTATAGAATTTTTCCGCCGTCCCTAGTTTTATTGAAATGTATGTAAATTATGTGCGAGCAGGGCTAGGTTGTGGGCGCGTGTACATTGTTCCACGGTACGATAAATAGTGGTACCTATCAGCGACGGAATATATACCTATAGATTCCTGACGACTGAGTTTCAAAATTTGACAGCTTAAATGATCTCTGTCAAATTTACAATTATTGGGGTTCTTGTATTACGGACAAAACACCGGTCGTCAGGAGGATAGACGAAGCACTTAGTACATTTTTTACTTAAAAAAACGGTCTACATGACTGATATTTATCACTGACAGTTATCTCTTCTCCATATATATACCGTCAGCTATTACCGAAAACACAATTTCCCGCTACAAAAAAGATAATAAATAAAAAAGTTGTAATTAGTTCCTAAAGTTTTGATTGGCTAAATTAAAATTCTAAATGTCAAATTTCTTGCACGGCATTACAATATTTGACATTGTAGTAGTTCATAGTGAAAGATTGTCTATTGGATAATATTCTAAGCTGCGGGCCGGGTATACTACGTCTATCAGACAAGTGTCAGTTATGTGGATTTTGTTGAAGTCAAAATGTACTCAGAGCTTCATTCGCGTATAAGTGCCGGCTAATCATAAGATCAGGCACATCGTAATGTTTTGACGGTAGTCACACGACCAATAGATAGAATACGTTCGTTAGGTTGCTTCAGATGCCTGATGGGCAAAATAAAAAATAAAAAAATAAAATTAAAACATGTACAGGGTGGACAAATAAGAAGTATACATTTTGTTTTTAAATTTTAACTGTATTAAGTTCAAAAATGATTAAGTATTGTTTTAAAAATATATTCTTCAGGGTTGGCAAATTCATGCGAAACATAATGTCTGACATATTATGTCCACCTCTAACAGCAGGCGAATGTAAGCCCTTATCATCCCAATGTTCAACATCTATTCGCACATTTTTGGCATTATCTTAGTACATTTGTGTCGAATACTCGGTTTTAACTGTTTAAATTTCATCAGCTCGTTAGCATAGACACGTAATTTTAGATAGCCCCACAGAAATAAGTCAAGAGCTGCAACATTTGGGGAATTTGGGTGCCAATCACTGTCACTTTTTTTCAAAATTAATCGAGCAAACAACGTGTTTTAAACAACAGAAACATTTGAGATAAAATTGCTTGCTGCTAGTGGTAGACATTTGGCAGAAATTATCTTCCGTATACAATTGCCAACCCTGAATAATATATTTATGAAAAAATATTTAGTAAAATTTCCACTTCTTGTAATTAAAATTTAAAAACAAAGTGTATCATTCTTATTTGTCCAACCTGTATATATTTGGGAGAATCAACTTTTTAGCGTCACTCGTTGCCATGGTTACGATTAGTTGTCCAGGGGACAAAAGTTCATTGAAATACTGATTTTATGGTACTTAAAATGTATCAAACTTGCGTTTTTGTGGTCGTTATAACGAATATCCATAATGGGCCCCCCTACTAAGCATGTTAATAGAACGGCATACAACGTCTCTTCAAACAAACTGTGCCACTGTTGTCCCTTGGACAACGGGACAGGATAACAAAACAAAAAAAGTTGATTCACCATTTATTCATTTTCAGATTCTTCAGATCCATAGATTGTTAGTTACAAGACACTTATAAAACTACATTAGTAAACTATCTTATATTAACGGGTTTCATAAAAATACCTATTCTATATCGGCGGAGAATATCCGAATCCCACCTCTCTGCTATCATTCTCAGGATGCTATATGCAAAATGCCCAGAAATAGGCTAAGCGGGCTCCGTCAACTCAGGTAAGGAGACATATATTTCTGACGTCTCACAATATGCCTAGGAATTTCACAATCTGCCTGATCTTACGATCGGCTTACGACATATATATTCCATCGCTGTTTCGGGACTCCCTCTGGTCGCATAACAACTATTGTCATATTTTTAACTGCCAATAACATTTTATGCATAAAATTGTAAGTCATAAAATCTTTAGTCAGAATTATTCCTGAGCATTACTGAGTTTTTGTCATAAATGAGTTATGTCATAATTTTTATAGTCAAAAATTTTAGGTTAGGTTCGTTAGGTTATGCACAAAAAATGTATGACAGCTGCTATGTATAGTATGTATGTCATCAAATATTATGACTCAAAATGTATGACACAATATAATATGACTTTACATTTAAATATTAATACTTGCTAAATCACTGTGTGATACTGCCTTTACTGATCTGAGCTATCTTCTTGCCCTGGGCTCCACGGAAGACCAGCGCTGTAGCATATATATGTTAGAGCATAATATATGCTGAGTGGTGTCCAATTGTAGCCTCTATTACAGCATCATCACTGTAACTATTGCGTATTAGTTTTTTTTTGTTTTTTTAATGTGGTGCTGTTTGTAGATGGTTTTGCAATAAACGTTTTTCTATTCTTCTATTCTATTCATTTGTATGCACAATGATGATTATATGCAACCCAATATGGACCCCTCTTCTCTACGTACTTGCAGCAATGGAGACGCGCAGAGATGTCCATGCAAACGGGTTGTTTTAAATCTACGTTACATAACTAGGCGCATGCGTTCGCGTGCTGCCGTTAATTATTTACATAAAATCAACCAAAGGAAATCTCGTACACTATCCGGTGGTTTTCTCTCGCTAAACCGGGGTGAATTTATTATGTCGGTTGAAATATGACTACTACACAGTATTGGGTAGAACTAGAATCTTCTATGAATTGAAGAATTCAACTTACGAGAATGAACTAAATATTTCCAAGTTCTTATGAACTCGTGAGTCAAGTAGATATTTGCTATTTAAGAGGGAAAAATAGCTTTTCGAATCTAACGAAATAACGGTAATTTTTCAATGAAACTCCATTTCGGGAGACGAGGGAAAACGGTTTTCCAGTAACAAAATCTTAACAAATCACTTTTATTTTGATGTCGATCGCCTCAGAATAATACATTATAGGTTTGTTTGGCTTTTTTTTTTCAATTTTTTTTTGTTTTGCAAGTTTTGAAAAAAGGAATACCTAGAGACCTAGTTTTTCATAGTATCAATAACATACAAAAAATCATGGAGAATGGAAAATATCTGGAAGTGAAGTAAAACGTTTCCTCTTTTTGTATGAACGATTTCGTTGTATACTTCACTCTTAGATCTTTTTAAAGGAAATGTTCTTATTCTAAGTATCCCATAAACTAGTGACTCTGTGAGCTGTAGACCTCGCGAACCCCCGTGACTCTGTCATTTTGAAAATTTTTCTAAGAACTTCAACAAAAAAATATTATTAAGTATACTCTCTTCTATCAGATGTTCTCAGACTCATATTCTTGCTCCTCCTTCGTCTACTTCAAAATGTGATAATAGCTCTTTTACCTTCCGGGCTGTTCAGTTGTGGAACGCTTTGCCAGTAGAATTAAGATTAGTTAAATCTCTCCCCTATACTTTCTATCAGAATCAGAATCATTTATTTTGCTAGAACTTTAATTTGTCATGTCAATAGATAGGTTACATGAATGCATGTTCTGCCACATATTGTAAATATGTAATTATAAATATATATATAGCATACGGCCCGCCTGATGGTAAGCAGTCACCGTAGCCTATGGACGCCTGCAACTCCAGAGGTGCTACACGCGCGTTGCCGACCCTTTAAAAACCTGTACACTCCTTTTTTGAAGAACCCCATACTGTATACCCTCGGGAAAACCTCGGCAGGAGCTCATTCCACAGCCGGAGCGTCTGCGGGTGGAAATTTATTTATTTATTTGGTTATTCTGTTATTTGGATTTTTTATATTTAAAAAAGGATAAAACAATAATTAACTAATGAAGTTTTGTAAGTTTGTATGAATAGAAACGTAAATATTTACATTATTTTACTATCCAATGCCCTTTTAGGGCCGCGTTTAATTTTGAAATCGATTTTTTCGACAGATTTTGATACGATTTGATAAATTTGAAAAGCTCCTCATTCTCGGAAAAATAAACATGAAGTCACAAATTGAGACAAAAAATTGTACGTAAATATTAAATTTTCCTTTGAGTTAGAAAATTCTATTCATTTTCGTAACGCAGGGGAAGATTTTTCAGGACATAAGTACTGTTAAATTGCGTTGATATTCTATAGAATGTGGTTGTGGAACTCTATCAATACACCAAATTTTATCGAAATCGACGGAAACAAATTGACAACCAAATTCAAATAGGCCCATTAACGTCTTTTCATTGCGATGAATCGCTGGTGGCCTAGCGGTAAGAGCGTGCGACTTGCAATCCTGAGGTCGCGGGTTCAACCCCGGCTCGTACCAATGAGTTTTTCGGAACTTATGTACGAAATATCATTTGATATTTACCAGTCGCTTTTCGGTGAAGGAAAACATCGTGAGGAAACCGGACTATCCCAACAAGGCCTAGTTTACCCTCTGGGTTGGAAGGTCAGATGGCAGTCGCTTTCGTATAAAACTAGTGCCTACGCCAAATCTTGGGATTAGTGGTCAAGCGGACCCCAGGCTCCCATGGGCCGTGGCAAAAATGCCGGGACAACGCGAGGAAGAAGAAGAAGAACGTCTTTTTCAATGCGACTTTCAACAGAAACTAGGATTTATGTAAGTTTATTTGTATATATTATATAAAGCATTACTGTGACAATTTAATCCTTTACCAGGGCTGACAGTTCAAAAATGACAATCGATTGTCAGTCTTACTCATCGAAAATAGAACACATGTTTGAAGAGCCGCATGTGGGAAATATATATCCCTTAGCCTGGTAAAGGGTTAGAATCGTTTATGGTCACTAGTTTTTACCCATAACTTAAACCTGTACCCCTAGTGTAAATTTATTCGATGGCGTAACGTGACGTACGCGTTTGCGTTAAGTCTCATTTTGTATGGATTTTGAGTTTCCAAAACGTCCCGCTTGGCGCGCTGTTTCTAAATCCCATACTAAATGAAGACTTAACGCAAACGCGTACGTCACGTTTCGAAATCGAAAAAAATTGCACTAGGGGTACTGCTCACTAAAATAAACATATACTTATTGCCAATGTATTGCACTCAAGAGTCCCGAGATACAGGCTCAGCCTAGTTTGGGGTCCGCCAGGATACCAATTATGTTTTTCTGTGTTTTGTATAGAAATAAATAATTTAAATTTAATTTTAATTTATTAATTTAATTTTAATTTAATTTATTTCTCTAGACACGACCGCGCTTAACGATATTCTCCGCCGGTCTCTTGCCAGCGTGAACGTGCCAGCTCTTCTTGAGCCAGCTGGTATTGTAAGAGACGATGGTAAGAGACCGGACGGAATGTTTCAATTCCGTGGAAGATGGGACGGGTGCTGGTGTGGGACGCCACATGTGTAGACACCCTAGCCCCGTCTCACCTCCACGGCACAACTGCAAAAGCCGGCGCGGCGGCAGAGGCGGCCGAAAAATTAAAAAAAATCAAATATAGGGGTCTCGGCCCCGAATACGATTTCGTACCTTTTGGCGTCGAGACCCTTGGCCCGTGGGGTCCGAATGCATCTACACTGTTCAAGGAATTATCCAAAAAATTGCAGACGCTACCGGTGATCGTAGAGCTGGCAGCTTCCTCGCACAGAGAATAAGTATTGCGATACAACGAGGAAATGCTGCCAGCATCTACGGCACCATGCCGCAGGGGGATAGTTTTAATTATTTATTTTAATATTAGTTTTATTTATTTTTAGATTTAGATTTAAGTTTTATATGTTTTATGTTGTGTTTATAAATACTTAGATTTTGTTATTTATTTGTTATTATCTTGCACTATTTTAATATGCTTGCCTAACTGAGTATTAAACTGTGTTTTTATAAAGTTATTTTAATAAATGTCACACTAGGTAGTAGCAATATTATTTGCGGCGTTTGGGGTAGAAACCCTGGGGCCGCGGGGGTCTAGCGCGCGTTGCCTCTATGAGGAGCTGTCAAAGCGCCCTCAAAAATATTTTTCCCAGCGGATCAGCATTGCCATCCAGCGGGACAATGCGGCCAGCTTTCTGGGCACCCTACCGAGCGACCTTAGACTTAGGTCAATTTTTTTATTTATAAGTGTTTTAATGTAAGTGATTTTATATGTTTTTTGTTGTGCCAATAAAAATTTTCTTATTTAAATAAATAAATAAACAGGTTGTTATAATGTCAATGTTATGGCTTTTTTTTTAAACTTACTATTTTGGGAGCAACTTTTGGGAGCAACTTGCATAAAATTATAAGCAATAAAATTTTCAGTATTAAAAAGTTACCAATTTTTATTTTATTTTGATGCGTTAAAGGAATAGAAAATAATAATTTATAATGTCACTACCTCTCTGAAAAGGACGATTTTACTATAAATATAATATGATTATGAATATTTAGTAAACAATATAAAGTAACTGCTGGAAAAATCATTTGTCTAATACTTTAATGTAGTCCGTAAATGACGGTCTAAATAATACAAATATTATTTTTGGGCTATTATAATATAAATACTGTTTCTTATATTCCATGAATATTGTATCGGAATAACACTGTTATTAACAAAACTAATAATAATTTATTTAATAGAGTATAAATCATGGTTATGAATAGGGAAATGTATTCTGTATAGCTTGTAGCTGTATTCTGTATTCTGATAGTAAGAAGCTATTAAGTGTATTAGCTTAAAGTTGTACTTGGCATATCTTTAAACAAGGTTTTCTTACAAAATCAATTTGCTAAGTCCATGACTTACCGCAATTTATAAAATCCGCACGCATTTTTCCATTTAATTAACAAACCTCCTAAAATCAAACCACTTTATCTGTTTTAAAGTAATAATTTATATAATCATTAGAAAAAATTACAGCATTATTTCTAAAACAGTCGCAAATAAAGTTTAAGTGTCCAATAAATATAGGCTATTGCGAAATTTTAGCGAACACGAATGCCGCAACGGAAACGGCTCAAACACAGGACAAATGGTCTCTTATAAAAACAGACAAGAAATAGAAAGTCTAGACTATTGCTTTAAAAAGTAAAATATACAAAAAGTAAGCAAATTAACACAACAAACCTTTGTCTTCCGGGTTGATCCGACACTTTATAGTCCTTAATTCACTTTTAAATTTAAAAACGTTATTTTATCCCCGAAAGTTCACAGATTTAAATAACAGTCTACACATAAAGCGCGAAATTCCTTATCGCAACCACTAAATTTTACCAAGCGTTGCGAAACTTAAAATTCTTTTATCAATTTCACGCAGGTATTAAATTACAATTTTTTATTTACCGAGGATAAAAAATATTCGCCACGAAAAACACGTTTTTTAAACACGGTTCTTAAAAGTCACATTTTTACGCGCCTTCAAATCGGCGCGCGTTCGAAAAATAAAAATACCGTTTCGCGCCACGTCATCGTCTGTGGTTAGATTAGCGTTCGATTTTCGAAATTATTTTTGAAAACGGTTTGTTTTCATTGTCGAGCGGGCGGCGCACATGCTGTTTCACACATTATTGATCTACACACTGGCCAGCTCTCGATTGCAGAACATACTTATCTAAGTCAACTTACATTCGTTCATATTTGCCTGCAGGCGTAGGGTTGAACTAGCGTTAGAAGCTAGGCCTATGACCTGGCTCTTTTGTACTTAGGTTCCACTTCCTTGTTCTCAAAAAGGACTTCAGTTACCGAAGTTTTTTTATACACTAATATTTTTGTAATTTTAAATGCATTGCCAAGAAAGTACAAAAAAAAGAGAAGTCACCTCTGCTATAAAATTTATTAAAACGGTATCTATTGTTTATTGTTTAAAAAGAAGACAAGAAATTAAGCATTCTACACTAGCTGCAAATCACATACATTTCATTTCATTGCGATTCCAACTATATGAAACTAAAATCAATTTTTTTAATTGACTATGTACTCAAATGCTCGGCAACCCTAATTTTCGCGTAGTACAAGAAACGTCTTGCATATAATAATATGTTTTTAGCCTATATTGAGCGCTTACAGCACCGTCTCTGCGCGAGAGTCGAAGAGCCGTTGCCCAACGGCAACCGTTATTTTTTAATAACTACGTTAAAATAACGACACGTCTTTCTGAACGGTTATAAATATTAATACATAAAATATACATATTGATTGTTATATTATAACAAATGAATAAGAAGATAAATTTAAAAAAATACCACATACATATACTAATACATACATAGGTACCTAGTACTAGTACTTGTCTTAAGAACAAAATTGTTACTAACACAAAATGATGCAATTTCGTCATGAATAAATGAGTTTATTTAAATACTATTAAAAATAAAGTTCATGTTAAAACACATTAGGTACTCACCTTTTTGCTTTGCACTGTTGAGTAAATAGGTGCATTTTCTAGGAATAAAAATTAAAATCAACATCAACATTCTATAAATCAATGTAATTGTAATATTTGTACATGGTTGTTGATCCATCTCAACATTTTGGAAGAAAGCTAAATTTTTAGAAATATAAAACAAAAACCATAGTAATTCAGTGCAAACGAATATGTTAGTTCCCCGTTTAAATCTTGGTGTGCTTATTTTTGAGATTTACACGAACTATTCTATCAGCCAATAACTTTAGTCGGTCAGTAGTTTTAATGCATTTACGAAGTTACGAAGTCAATTAAGCAGTACTAATTCTTAAATAGAACCTTTACCTACTTTAAATAATAATAATAGGTTGTAATAATTGTATTTACTGTTCATCATCGAACTAAATGAAAACATAAATTTTAATTTCATGTTTCTATATACATGTCTTCATACCGTGATAAAATTTAACAGTTATCACTAACAATAACGTAAACCGTTCACCAGCATCTCAAAAATAACGGCATTGCCCCATCACTAGTTAGTTGTATGCATCGTGCATTGGCCTGCACAACCGATAGACACGATCCAAAGCGTCTTAACCACCTTTCCAATATATACGAAAATTGACTTTATTTAAGGTAATCAGAGTCAGTTTTGAATGACACGGAAATTAATATATAAATAGGTCTGATAATTTTTGAAGCAAGTTCTTATACTTATTCACTATGAAATTTAGACTAGGTATAGTTGTAGAAAGAATGGGTGTCTGTAGGCGTACGTTGTTTCTAGGACACTAGCATTTTAGAAATCTTCGAGATATATTTATGGTATAATTGTACTTTGGAAGGTATTTGTGTGGGAATCGGCGTTCGAACTAGTTTTGGGAATTCTTTAGCGTTTGTGGGTAATGTGATTTATATAGTAACTAAAATTCTTGTACTTTATAAATTCCGGTATTTTGTGTACCGGATTTAATAAGGTATTTGTAGGTACTGTGTCTAATGTATTTGATAAACTATTGGGAGTAGGGTAATTGTAAGCATTAGCTTAGGGTTATGCTGGCCTTGTTGTAGTCACTAATGGAAAAAAAACCGGGCAAATGCGAGTCGGACTCGCGCACGAAGGGTTCCGTACCATTATTTATAAAAACGGGCAAAAAAATATGTTTGTTGTATGGGAGCCCCCTTAAATATTTATTTTATTCTATTTTAGTAATTGTTGTTATAGCGGCAATAGAAATATATCATCTGTGAAAATTCAGCTGTCTACTCGTAGCTATCACGGTTCATGAGATACAGCCTGGTGACAGACGGATGGACAGCGAAGTCTCAGTAATAGGGTCCCGTTTGACCCTTGGTTACGGAACTCTAAAAATTCAGTACCGAAGTTGGTTTATTTCTTGGTCAAACTTTTTACATTTTTTTCTTGGCAGATATAGTGCAATGCCCTAATCTGGCACTGAACCTCTCAACAGCTACGTTTAGGTACTAACATGGTTATTTAAGTTTTTAGACCGAGCGTTAGCGAAGTTCTCTCGTTTCAGCTTGGGCAAAATTTTCATAAGTCCGAATGTTCTCCTCTGCAGGTCACATTTCACCGAATCTTGTAAAATGTTGTGGGAAAAGCATAAAGGGCTTAAGGCAGAGTAGGGTTTATGGCACTTAAGATCTTTGTGAGTCACTGTCATAATGACTGATCGAAGGAAGTATTTTTTTTACATTTTTAGCTTATGAATCTCATTGCGAAGTCTACCTCGTACAGTTAAAGTACTTCACCTGATACAACACGACAATTATATACTCGTACATAGCGTTGTCCTAGTATTAATATTGGAAACGAAATAAAAACGATGAAACGTTAATTTTTAACAATTAAGTAATCTATACATTATTCACAATTTACAACAAATCCTTAAAGAAATAATAACGATACTTACCTATAATTGAATACACTATACACTACACGGTCTATTACTTGAATTTAGGTAAATATTATTGGTTATGACAGATTTATTGAAAAGTAGAATTAAAAGCCTCCAACGCAATTAAATGGATGAGCTGATTTAGATGCTCTTCTTCTTCTTCCTCGCGTTATCCCGGCATTTTACTCACGGCTCATGGCAGCCTGGGGTCCGCTTGACAACTAATCCCAAGATTTGGCGTAGGCACTAGTTTTTTACGAAAGCGATTGCCATCTGACCTTCCAACCCAGAGGGTAAACTAGGCCTTGTTGGGATTAGTCCGGTTTCCTCACGATGTTTTCCTTCACCGAAAAGCGACTTGGTAAACATCAAATAATATTTCGTGCATAAGTTCCGAAAAACTCATTGGTACGAGCCGAGGTTTGAACCCGCGACCTCCGGATTGCAAGTCGCACGCTCTTATCATTAGGCCACCAGCGCTTTTTTTTGGGTTCCGTAGTCAACTAGGAACCCTTATAGTTTCGCCATGTCCGTCTGTCTGTCTGTCTATCTGTCCGAGGCTTTGCTCCGTGGTCGTTAGTGCTAGAAAGCTGAAATATGGCATGGATATATAAATCAATAAAGCCGACAAAGTCGTACAATAAAATCTAAAAAATATTTTTTTTAGGGTACCTCCACCTATACGTAAAGTGGGGGTGAATTTTTTTTTGCTTCAACCCTACAGTGTGGGATATCGTTTGAAAGGTTTTTCAAAACTAATAGGGGTCTTGAACTATTATTTTTTGATAAAGTGTATATATTCCGAGATAATCGCTCCGAAAAAAAATGTGTCCCCCCCCCCCTCTAACTTTTGAACCATAGGTCAAAAAAATATGAAAAAAATCGTGGAAGTAGAGCTTAAAAAAGACATTAAATGAAAACTATAGCGGATATGATCAGTTTAGCTGTTTTTGAGTTATCGCAAAAAGTTCCCCTTCATAGTAAAAAGACGTACACCCACAGTTTATCCCTTGGTTAACAATCTACTATACTTTAAGCTCCAGTTTAGCGTGTTGTGACGGAAGAATAACTACGGAACCCTACTCTGAGCATGGCCCGACATGCTCTTGGCCGGTTTTTTTAACAAGCTTTTATTATTATTTATTTAACTTGCCCTGTTAAATAGTCTGTATGGGACAAATCTTGCAAGTTATATTTGACCCACTTCCCAGTTTCCGATGAAGCTGAAAATTTGCATACATATGTAAGTCAGGTAACAATGCAATATCATGGTACCATCGAGCTAATCTGATGATGGAGACAGGAGGTGGCCATAGGAACTCTGTGATAAAACAACGCAACCTAATTGTGCTTGGGGTTTTTAGAATTGTCTCGTTGAGTATTAGTTGCCTGTGGAAAAAAAAGTACAGTCAGCAATAAAAACTTGTACCAAAAATGAAATTTTTGCCAAAAACTTATTGCATTGGCATTATACAATTTGAACATAACTTTATTTTGTATAAATAAAGCAACATATTTATTGGTATTTTGGTTTCCCTAATGCCCTTCAAATTCCCTTATACAACGAAAAGGATCGTGTGAAAGGGCACCGCGATTCGAAACTCCTACGCAGCCGTTGGGCAACAGATGATCTAGCACGGTTATTAACGTAATATATATTGAAATACTTTACCAATTTATATTATAAGCTAAAAAGCGTTTTATCAAAAAAAAATTAATTTAATTCAATTTTAATATTAGGTAATCACCTATGAAATTGGCGTTTTGTGTGGAGAACTTTAACGAAATTCGATTTTTCATACAATGAAATTCGCAGATTATTTTGTGATGGCATTGTCAAACCAAACAAATTTTTGCCAGTAATCTGAGACATTTTTAAGACACATTTTTTATCTCATATTATTTTTTTCAATCTGCCCCGTCAGAAAAATATAAGTCATTTAAATACTCGAGCCGGCAGCACATGAAAAGAGCTGTTTTCAGGGCGGTATTCTGAATACATAAAACAATAAAAGTAGCAAATAATTGTACCTATGTAAAATCGTTGTTATGTAGCGCACTAATAAATAAAATTAAAAAATACTTCGAAGTTACTATTAAAATAAATAAACTATGACATGACTAATACTTATGAACAAAAACGCTAATTTCATAGGTAATGACCCAATATTACAGAATGGAAAAGACAAATGTACTTAAAAGTACTTCAAAATTCTAGAGAATTCTTCAATTAGGTTAGATGTTTCTTTTTGTCTAATTTATTCCGTTATGTGATTTGTAACTAGATTTTTTTCGTTTTATATGTTAGAAGCAAATAAGAATACAGCCTTTATTGGTACTTACCAAAACACAAAAACACAAATGTACAGGGTTTTAAATATGTTTCTGACGCGTCCTTAACTAAGTAGTTAAACCTGTACATTTGTGTTTTGAAGAACTTTATTATCGTCTATAGTGAAAATTTTTGAGAAGTCTGGAAAGGGCAGCTGGAGCGATCGATATATAAAATCCTCTGAAAAATTTTGATTACTGATCGAGCGTTAGCGAAAGTGTCCGTTTCAGCTTGGTCAAAACTGCTTTCGTATGTGCGGATGTTCTCATCTTCGGGTCACATTTCTCAACCGACATTTTGTGAGCAGTTTCAAGAATTACTTACTTACTTACTTACTCCGTTGGCTCAGCGACCCAAAATGAGACTTGGCCTCCGACACAAGACAGCGCCACTTTTCTCGGTCCTGTGCGACTTCTCGCCAATTGTCGACTCGCAGCTCGCGCAGATCCGCCTCCGCAATGTCGCTCCAGTGATACCTAGGGCGTTCGATAGGACGTCCTCCTGCTAGGCGACCCAGGTACGCTCTTTTTAGATAGATAGATAGATAGATATCCGTTTATTTGTTTGCCACAATACACACAGGAAATACAATTATAAAATGACAAAAAAAAAAAAACAGATGAATACAAAATTATACGAGAGAAATACACATTTATACAAAATAGAAGTAGAAAGAGAAAAAAAAAAAATACATTTAAATAATACTGTTCCATACATAAAGGGAAATGTTGTGTGCGTCGCAGCATAACAAAAAGGGTTCTGGCTCAGTATTACGCTTCACCTATGGAGAGCACTGATATTCTGCCAGGACCAGATCACGTCAACCAAGATACAGTGTAGAATATGCAATATTCAAAGTTAGTACTTACCTAAATACCTTGTTTATAAAACTAGTGACATAATTATCATTGAAAGTGAGTACTTGCAAAGTTATGATATTGAAGTGTCAGTGTGATTAGCATGCTTAATTAATACGTAGTGTCAAGTGTAATTATAAGAAGAAAATCATTTTATATATATTATGAATTACTAAAACCAAATAAAATAACAGTATTAGTGTTATTTTACGTTCCGATCTTCGTCCATTCTCTCAAGGTGGCCCAACCAACGGAGTCTGTGGGCTTTACTTTCTCCCATGATGTTTGAGTTTCAAGAATTCAATAGATTAAATAGCCTTTGTCGATAAAGTTTTTGGATGGTTTTCAAATGGTGGAGCTATGGGGGTTAGCGAAGTCTACCGCTCACAGAGCCAATAGTTCATACGAACGACACCGATTGGCATAAAGCTAGCTAAAAACTATGCTTATTTGATGATTGTAAAGTTCAACATTCTTTTACAGAAAAGGCGCATATTTTTCCATCCTGTATATTTAATCTAATCCGTTTACAAGTCTCATCAATAACTTACGGCCCGATTCGAAGAATTATATACGATAACGATAAGTTCTGGCTTAGATAAGTTCTCATTTAGATATCGCTTGTATGTCGTATACTTGACATAAGCAGCTGGATGGCAACCAATGTCACTTTGACGTTAGAAATATTGTAGATAAATCTTATGGGATCACAGCGGAATCGAAATAAACGTCAATTTTGACATGTCGTTTAGTTATCGATCTTTTAAAGATTTTTCTAAGATCTTAAACGTGTCTTAATCATTCTTCGAATCGGGCCGTTAAATAGATTAAGACCTCAATTTCTCATATTAATCTCTTTCTTCCGCATCTTTCAGCATTTCTCATTTTACGGAACAAGCCTCACATCACGAGCACGACATCGTGCAAACCAATCGCAAACGCAAAACATACGCAAAACATCACACGACACGACTACTACATCAACTGACCTATATTAGACCTTATTACATTACAATAAGGTTTACGAACGGTCAGGCAATTGCGTAATGTAATAAGATGCATTTTTCTTTGACAAAAACTTGATGGCGTTAGAAAATTGACGCGACGCGCGTGCGCATGGAATGTTGCTCTACCTGTTAATATTTATGCGTCTATGTGGTCAGCAATTGTTAGCAATACTTCTTCTTCCTCGCGTTGTCCCGGCATTTGGCACGGCTCATAGGAGCCTGGGGTCCGCTTGACAACTAATCCCAAGATTTTGGCGTAGGCACTAGTTTTTACGAAAGCGACTGCCATCTGACCTTCCAACCCAGAGGGTAAACTAAGCCTTGTTGGGATTAGTCCGGTTTCCTCACGATGTTTTCCTTCACCGAAAAGCGACTGGTAAATATCAAATGATATTTCGTACATAAGTTCCGAAAAACTCATTGGTACGAGCCGGGGTTTGAACCCGCGACCTCTCCGGATTGCAAGTCGCACGCTCTTACCGCTAGGCCACCAGCGCTTTTTAATTGATAGCAATACATTTTTAACTAAGTATATAATATACAGGGTGTTTATTTAGTCACCACCAATTTACTGTGTGAATATATAGGTCATACCGAGCAACGTTTACTATGGGAACAACCCCGAAATCGCGAAAAAAAAATTGTATTTATTTACCCCGCACATTATTACAGGTAACTAAATAAACATCCTGTGTATTATTGTGTTATTTTTTGTTATGGTATGTTGCATAATAACTGTTTGCACTTTCAAATAAATAAATATTTGGACTGTTCTACAGATCAACCTGTGTTAAGTACTGGACATACGCATGGAAGGAGACGCGCGGGCGGCGGACAGCGCGCGACGTCATCGCGGCAAGGCGCAAGCGCCGCGCGACACACACTCGGCTTCACATACTCCACCGGCAACGGACGAATACCGTATTAGTTTTTTTATAATTGTTTGGCCGGGATTTATTTGTAATTAAGGCGGAACAAACCAGCCTATTTTTATACAGTCCGCGTTATTATTTCTACGTCCAGTAGGACCCTAACAACCTGCTCCCAAACTAAGCAAAGCTTGTCATAATATGGGTATGTACTATGCGAAGATATACGTAGGTACTTATATAGATATATAATTATGTACATAGATAACATCCATAACTTACGAGTATGATCAAATATTCGTGATGAACACACAAATAAACCCTGCCTATGAAACCGATGGTCCTGGTTTCGAATCCCGGTATAAGGGCATCTATTTGTTTGATGAGCACAGATATTTTTTTCTAAGTTATTGTTTACTATGTATTTAAGTATTTGTATATTATATGTATATATCGTTGTCTGAGTACCCACAACACAAGCCTTCTTGGCTTACCGTGGGACTCCCTCCCTATAATATTTATTTATTCATTTTATTTATTATGTACTTACTTTTGAACAATATTTATTTTTATTTTGTATTTGTGTTTACTAGCTGTTGCCCGCGATTTCGTACGCGTGGATTTGTATGTAGGTGGTTATACTCGTATATTCTATATTGACCATAGAACATTATGCAGCAAAAGTAAGCAGTAGGGAAGGTTAATCATTTTGTTAATCCATATCGTATCGAAACCTAATATTTGACGTATCTTAAAGTTCGAGATCGTCGGCCTCGTAGGTCAAATAACTCATAAAGAACTCCACAAATCAAAGAAACTGGATAGAGCTGTTGCCGCCAATATAATACAAATACAATACAAAATTCTTTATTCAACAAAAACACGTAAATTATGATCAAAGGGGTTGGAGTCTCCCTGTAAGCAAAATAAAATGCTTGTGTTGGGAGACACCGCTCTTCCTTTGTAACTTGAGGTAATCATGAAATTATTTGTAAGTATAAATATCTTAGAATAAGTTTTTCTTCTTATTCGTGTAAAGGGATCAAACTTTTAAATTAAATTCTTGTCTGCCAATGCTTTGCCACTTCTAGCCCTCTGGGTGTAGCCCTCAGGAGATCTTCCTCAGTGCACATCGTTTGAGCACAGGGAACATTCGACCATGTGTTTTGTTGTTTGGAGGACTCCACACTCGCAGAAAATATCACCTTGTCGGCCAATACCCATCTCAGAAGATTATCTTTTGACCGACCAACTCCCGTTCGAAGTCTTAGGATAATTACTTATAACCATATAAACTATTAACTATAGTAAATGAGTAGAGCCACTTGCCATCTCAGACGCCCGTCGTTTTTTTCCGAGAAGGCATTCTTCAATAACATACCGATGGCGACACTGGCTGAGATTGTGCATGTGGCCGAAGGGTTAATCGATTTACGAAATAACAATATTGTGTTCATAGACTATCTCCCTTATTTATAAACGTCTACTAAAGTTGATACGCCGCTAATAATCGTCTGTCCCTTTCCGATAATTCCGACGTATTGGTATGATGGAAAGTATGGAGTGTGAATTAAAAGGAGTGCAATCTCTTATGGTAGAACTGTTGCAAAAGTGTCCAGCGGTCAGCTATAAATAATAGTTCCAAATCTCTCCAGAGTAGCGCTAGAGTAGCTAAGAACCTAGGCGTTATTGACGGAGTGAAGTGCGCTGTCTATGATTTGATTTTTTGTTCAAGTATTCTAGGTATTGTAGCGCCACCTATTTAAGGTTTTTTGATGACACTTTTGGTACATGGAGATTTCTTTCATAATGGAAAGGAACAAACGATTATTAACGGCTTGTCAACTTGAGGAGACGTTTATGAATAAGGGGGTATAAGATTATTTTTACCGACATATTCGTAAATATAACATACCTGGTGGCCTAGCGGTAAGAGCGTGCGGCTTTCAATCCGGAGGTCGCGGGTTGAAACCCCGACTTGTACCAATAAGTTTTTCGGAACTTAATATGTACGAATATCATTTGATATTTACCAATCGCTTTTCGGTGAAGGAAAACTTTGTGAGGATACTGGACTAATCCCAATAAGGCCTAGTTTACGCTCAGGGTTGAAAGGTCAGATGTCAGTCGCTTTCGTAAAAACTAGAGCCTATGGCAATTCTTGGGATTAGTTGCCAAGCGGACCCCAGGCTCCCACGCCGTGGCATAAATGCCGGGACAACGCGAGGAAGAGGAAGATTTATAATAACATACCGATGGCGCCACTGGCGCTATTTTTTTAAACCGACTTCAAGATTTCAAAAGGAGGAGGTTATCGATTCGGTTGTGTTTTTTTTAAAGATAGGTTACTTATACTACATTTTACTACTATGATAACTATATGATCTATTGTAGAAGTATTGCAACTGCAATAAAAATGTATATCCAGTTATATAAAATAACGTCTCATACAACTAGGATTGTAAGGACCGGTCTGGCCTAGTGGGTTGGGTAGTAGTGACCCTGCCTATGAAGCCGATGGTCCCGGGTTTCAAATCCTGGTAAGGACATTTATTCGTCTGATGAGCATGGATATTTGAACCTGAGTCATAGGTGTTTTCTATGTATTTAAGTATTTATCAATATTTATATATTATATATATCGTTGTGTAAGTACCCTCAAAACAAGCCTTATTGAGCTTACTGTGGGACTTAGTCAATTTGTTATAATGTCCTATTTTTTTTTTTTTTTTAAGCATTGACATATATATCTAAGGACGGGCCTTACGGTCAATAGCAATGGGGGCCAGTATAGCGGTGTCACACACTCGAATTCGAGCCAATCGTACAGTCTGACGTCGCACGCGATTGGTTGATGAGTTCGCATCACGCGCGCGATTGGTCGCAACTAGTTCCGTTAGACTGCACGATTGGCTAGAATTCGTGAGTGACACCAGTGAACTAGTGCCATTCTTAGTGCCCGTAAGCCCTTAGATATATATGTCAATAATAAATAAAAATAAAAATCATTTATTTCAGACCGATAAGATCCATAAATTTTGTTAGTAACAGTAAAATAATTCTTACACCCTACGGTTATTTACCCTAAATTAAAATTAAATTATCCAGCTTACCTTGCCTATCAACACGTCTACCCAGTAGCTCGGGAGATGGCAATCAAGGCGTTCAGCCAACGTCCTTAGGAGGCTGTTGCTACTGCCGCGCACGCGTGTCAGCAGAGACGCTATTCTTTTGCGCCTGATGGCATAAAGTCATCCGTTCCGCGCCTCCGCGAACATACCGGATGCGCTACAGTACCTCGGCAGCTTCAACAGCATCCTCAGGACGTTATTATACTGAACCCTTAGTGTATTATAGGCTCGCTGCGTAATTGTTGCCCACAGACTGCACGTGTAATAAGTTACAATGATTGTAAGAGTGACCCAAGCGAACGTAATCATGGCAACGAATCATAAGATAACTAATAAAATTTAAAATAAATAATAAACCCCAACGCTATACGAGTATGGCAAAACAAAACATGTTATGCCTAAAACGCCTTGCATGTTGGAAAAGATCGAATACTATGTGTGTACTATGTGTATGTGTGCGAATGTAGGCTTCATAAGGTTGTCTGGAAGAGATCGCTCTTTAGCGATAAGACCGCCTGTTGTCTGCCTGTACATTCAAACAATTGTTTCTTTTCTTGTATATTTTTGCCAATAAAGTGGGCCAATAAAGAGTATTCTATCTATCTATTCAAACTGCTGGATCGATTTCCATCAAATATAGCTAAAAACCACCATAAGGAAACTCACTTACACGTTAAAAAACTGCATCGAAATCGGTTCATCTGCTGGAGAGCTACGATGCCACAGATAAACAGACATTGGCGTCAAACATATAATATAACACTCCCTTTTTGCATCAGGGGTTAAAAAGTAGATGACACAAAAGAGAAATGTGTACCGTTCAATACCTAACCATTAAATTCTGTATCCTATGTTTATGGTTGACCCAAATACGAGCAGTAAAACTATCAGAAATCTAAGATTTATGTTTATTTTCTTGCTGTAAGTTACAAGCAATAAAAAACATTAAAAACATCATAAAAACTCAATAACAGTTATTTATTAGCAAGGTCTGGGAAAAGTTATCGTGGGAAATATAATTTATAAGTTATCAAAGAATATATTTTTAATTGAAATCACTTAAATGCCATTTGTAAGTTTCCAAAATTGCGCAATATCTGCATGGGATAATTTCCGGAACTTATATATTTTTTATGGGGAATTAACTTTCCATTTCAAAAATGGGAATTACCGTTATTTCTTGTGAAATATTCCTTAAAATTTCGAAAGCTTTTCCAACTTTTCGCAGCTTGCACATTTGTGCTTGAAACATGTGTTTTATTACTCGTGTTTTTAACTTTATTTTTCAAACAGGTAATGCACCAAAAAACCTTAAACCTCAACATAATTATTAAAATGTTAAAGAATTTTACAACAAGCGTGGAATACTCCGCAAGAATTCAAATAACTCATATAAAATTCCACAAATCAAAGAAACTGGATAGAGCTGTTGCTTTTATTTATTATTATTGAGCTTTTTATATCACCTTCGCTGCAACTGTCATTTAGAATCACATTAACTGTAATGCCAGTAATCCGTCAAGTTGACTTGTCCGCAAAAACGCAAGTAGCATTCTCGTGGTTTGAGTCACGGGCGAGTTGTGGGCTCGTGTGAGCCAGTTTCCGTCTACGTCGGTGGAAAACAAGAGCACGGTTCACTGGGAAGCCGCAGGAGTGACAATTACATGTTGTTGACCAATCACCCGTACAAATATAGTATGTATTATCTCGGATTTTTTCGGGCTCGGCGAATCCTAACCTGTTAAAAAAAGCCTTTGTTTCTTTTAAGAGCGTTCTTCAGCACGTGCCAAAACAACCATGTCGTTTAAAAAGCAAATATTGTGATATTTTTGATAGTATTAAAGTTCAAATGTATCTGACAGCTCATTCAGTGAACAATCAGCTACCGATGGACATTTCTTTGGACATAAAAAAAATATATATCTGAATAGGAGTAGCCTGTTTCACACAAATTTGAACCATATAAGTAGTATAGTAAATTTGCTTTTTAAACGGGCTTTTTCCCGTTACTTATGTCAGGGTTAATGGCAGTAGCACTTAGGGTTCCCAACCGTACTATATTATATAGTATTGTACTATATTTTGGCTCTCTGTACTATATACTGTTGAAAAAATATATAGTACGCTAAAATACTATATTTCCGACATCCTTCTAATTTGTTCAAGATCGATTATCAAGTTAATTCTAATCAAATAAAATTATTTCAAGTATGAAGACAAAATGGCGTGAGGAATGCAACAGGGCTGACATAAATTTTAATAAAAAGTGAGCTATTAAATGTGTCATAAATATTCAGTATGAATTTACTGATCATTGTCTCATTTTATTAAAAATTAGACATTACTAAAAAGTGCACAAAGCTTCAATAAAAAATATAAATTTATCTTTAAATAAATATTGTTATTAAAAAGATTTTTTTTACTCTTTATTATTACTGGGCGTATAAGATGACGAGTGAGCAGTTTACATATATGACTAACTGATGGCATGTTAGCTGGAGTCTAGGAATAGGATGATTTTGATAACAGAGAGTGGTCTATACAAAAGGAATAGTTAGGAGGCCGTTATCGATTGTAGTCGCAAAATGTCAAATTCATTGAGATTTGATGAAATTGTACAACTTCTGTTAACTATTAGAAACAACAAGTACTGTTTCTATTAGCGCGTCTTGTTACCTTTATTTTTTTTTTTAAATAGACTCATTTAATTAGTAATGATTGTTTTTTCTGATGGACGTTTAGGTAAACGCGCGTAAAGCACTGATTTTGTTGATCTTATTTGTAAATTTCGTAAAGTTTGGACTTTGTATTACACATATCCTGTACTTCAACTTTAATAAACTACATTTTTGTTAGTATAAATTTGAATTTAGTTATTTGAATGAAAGTTAGACGTAATCAATTTTCTCCAGAACTAACTTCAAAAAAAAGTGACAATTTCTCTGAAAATCGACTTAATTTCAACGTAATTTTGATACTTAAATAATCTACAACATTTGCTAAAACTGTTCTTATACATAATTTTGTATAATTGACTAGCATAGTTTTTTGATGAATTTTTAAAAACTGTCCCTTCTCGTCACATATTACCGGGGACGCACGCTTGCGACCTCATTATTAAAAGGCAAAAATGAGAAGACGTGCTAATAGAAACCAATACTTGTTATTTAGATATTGCGTAACAAAAGGAGTACAATTTCAACGACTAAATCTATCAATTTTACATTTTTGCTCTAAAATCGTTACCATAACTAATCTTAACAGAGTGCTAGTAAGTATGATTAAACGTATTTACACTTACGTTAAGCATTTTATCTAAAAGTACTATATTTTTTGAAATGTACTATATTTTTAATGCCTTATTCTGGAAAATACTATATTCCGCCAAAAAATAGTTAGCAACCCTAGTAGCACTATAACCACTGCATATAGGAAACAATACCTTTGTTTTTATATTATACGTTTTTCAAAAAAAAAAAAACATAAGAACGATGTAAGGGATTAGGACAAAAATGCTGCCTACGGTAAACTTGGCCATTTGCAGAAAATCAAAAGTTCAAACTGAAGGTTTGCTAATGCGCTATGGAACCACGCTGTGATTTAAACTCGGCATTTGTGACAATGGCAAAAAAAACCGCCAGGCTCAAATGGACTGGTTCGGCTGTCTATCGCATACATAGGATAGGGATAAAAGTGGATGCCGGAAAAGAAGCGGGGATAGGGTAGGCCCAGGAAGAGCTGGCGCAACAACTTTGCCACCTTCCTTTACAACTGGCCGGAAGATACACAAAATCGGGACTTATGGAGGACTACGCGAGAGGCCTTTGCTCAGTAGAGGGACACACAAATAGGCTAAATAAAAATATTTGTTTAAGTACAACAGGATAATTACCTAAGGAATTTCATTCCGCAAAAGCCCATTGTGGGATCAAACTTCTTTGCACAGCCGAGCCGAAGCATTCACGGAAGGAAATTCTTTTGAAAATGCGTAGTGCTCGACACACTCAATAAGGCTTGTGTTAAGGGTACTAGACGACTTGTACTAGATAAGTGTTTAGTGGTATATAAATACTTATATGTATAGAAAACATACATTTCAGAAACAAATATTTGTGCTAGACAAACAAATAAATGCTCTCACCAGGATTTGAACTCGAGGCCTCTTGCTTCATAGGCAGAGCCATTACCGACTAGGCTAGGCCGTCATGTTAATGATTTAAGTGGATTTAATTGAGTTAAATTGAGTTGATTTGAGTTGAGTGAACGGTGTTGGTCACACATACTGTAAACAGTGTTTAAAATACTTTATATTTAAGCCTTTCTTGTAGTGACTGTTTGTTTACCTAAATAAAATAAAAATAAAAATTAAGAATAAGCAGTCGTGTTCATCGGCCTTGAAGCCAAGTTAAGCTGGAAGTCGACCCGCCAGCTCGTTCGCCAGTGGTAACTCGACTCGTACGCACTTGACAAGTGGTTAGTACTAGTAATTAGTCGAGTGGGATTGCCTGCTTTTTATACGCAGTTATTATGATCGTTTTAAAATTCTTGGTAACGTAAACTTAACGGTTATGAATTTGTGGTGTTAGTAAATATGAAGTGTTTAAGAATAGAATAATGAAAGCTAAAATACCTAGTTAAGGTCAATACGTCTAAGTGCAGCTACGAGGTAAGTGTGAATTAATATATTTGCCAATGCAAGTAATTTGTATGTAACCCGGGTACGTCCTTAAACTACGTCCAAAAGAGAGGTATGGGCATTGTGAATGTCATGTCGCTTTGGGCACAGCACAGCGGATGTCATGCCAGAGCAGAGCCCAAAAACCGCAGCCAAATATCACTATCCCCTACTCATATATATAGTGTTTCTGCCGGTGAGTAAGGCTGCCAGAGCTCAACGAGGGTGCGGAGTATTAGGGTCGGCAACGCGCATGTAACTCCTCTGAAAATTGCTTATGTTACGGAGCAGATGGAGACTGCTTACCATCAGACAAAGATACATATTATAAAAAAGGAGCAAATGTATGAACTCGCAATTAACAATACTCAATGTGTAAAGGCTCTAATGTGAAAGCCAATCACACTTACTCGTAGTTATGTCACACTTACCGTAGTTATGTCACACTTACCCGTAGTTATGGCACACTTACCCGTATTTACCTTGTGTCAATTAAGAAAATTAGTGTATTTTTTAATCCGTTTATAATCTTGATTAAATTAATCATACTACGATATTCATGATTATCTTTTGCAATTACTAATTTGTCCTTATGCAGATTTGAAGAAATGAGCTTCCTCTAAGTATCTCCACAGCGACCGGCCGTAAGTTGCCCTCATTCAACGATTCCATGCTAGTTGTACCAAATTTTTTTTGTCAACCTTGTTGAGGGCCTTGCTGCGTTGTCTGATTGGCAGCCAGGAAAGAATTACCTATTTCCGTCCCAGCACCCATTATGGCAAAAGCCATACCATTTTGTACCATTTGGCGTTGAAACTAAGTTTTTTTTGCAGAAATCGCGAAGCGTCTGGTTGACGTAACTGATGATAGAAGAGCTGGCGGCTTCCTCGCACACGTATCAGTATTGCGATACAACGTGAAAATGCCGCCAGCATCCTTGGCACAATGCCTCTAGGGCCTATTTTAGATGTAAGCTATTTATAGTAACACCACTACATATCCATTATGTATACTGTTATTGTAAATAACATGTGAGATGGTGGCAAAATAATTTCCACCTACATATCGTTGGAACCCAGATGCAAGCTTACGGAGAAACCGTAGGCTAAACCGCCGCTTTTCATTATGCCAATATCGGTCGATATTCCAACATGATGTGATTTAGTAGAAGGATCTAAGTATGCAGTTTTGGACAAAACTCCAAAATTTCTTCCGTCTTTTTTACTTCGCTCAGGATCAAAAATAAGTGGCGTATGTACAGTCGCCAACAGATATATCGAAGTGGCCAATGTACAAACGATTCGAAGCTGACGAAATACTAAACAACTTGACAATAGAGACTTTGTTCAGATATTTGTGAACACCTTCGCCACTCCAATGTATATGACGGCAACTGTACCCCAAGACAGCCCTATGCTCAGCAGCGGGCGATAACAGGCTGAACTTATGTTGAAATCTTTTGAACGCGGAGATGAAATAGAAGAGAAGATGACATGATTAGTTACTGTTTGCTAAAAAGATGAAGTAAATCTAGATTACTTTTATTCTTTACATAAAGTAAAAAAGTCTTATATGGTTTATAAAAAAATATTGCCTTTATTTTTTTTTTCATAAAATCGTAAAAGGCATTATTACCTTCTCTCATTGCCAAGGTATGCATATTATAATATACATAGGTGCAGGTAGGTACATTCTATTCAACTCGATTCAAAATCAATTCAAAATATTCCAATTCCACCCGCCATGAAAATTCATCAAGGATATCCAAAATAACCGCCATTTTATAACTGCCCCCCTCATAAATTCCGCGCTTCCGATAGAATTTAATACAAAATCCCCAATACGCCATATTGATGTATAATTTTTTCACCCCCACACCCCCACCCTGCATAATTGAACGTTGTGAAAACTATCGCGCTGCTAAATGACTCCCCCTCCAGTTTTCAACATGGCCGCAATCAATAATTTGACTGGGCAATGACTGCGATGACTTGCACATGCGCAAAACACCCAAGCCGAGTCATCGGCAAAACCTGAACTTGACTTGGCGAAACCGAAAGTTGTGGCGAATGTTTCTGTAGCATTCTTGGCGTTTACAGACGTCAGAGGAACACGTGTCTTTTGAAGTACACACGCGTAGGAAAAAAGATGACATTCTTGATGATTTAAATCAAGAAACTGATTTTAAAGATAATGGCGAATTTAAAGATGAAATTTATTAAGAAAAAGAAAATATTAATGATGTCATTGAAGACAAAGTTTTAAGATTGCTTAATTTTGATGTAAGTGAATCACGCAAAAGTCACGAAAGCGAGAGAGAGGCGAATAGTGCTTGTACGCGTTTCAGTCAGTTTTCTATAGAAACCTACATAGATGACATGATAGCTAAAGTTATAGTTCAGTAACGCGTGAAAGGGGGATAGGTGGAACGTGATGATGAAATTTTCAACGCAATTGGTATTCAAATTGAAATTGTACTTAATTTGGAGGTCTCACTTCCGAACACACATTTTAAAGAAATTGGCATTACGTTCAAAACCAAAGTCAATTGATTAACAATCATTTATAGATTTAACAAATAGAAAACCGAAGGTATTGTCCAAATTATTCAATTTGTATATGTTTAAGGACTTACTTGGTATAATCTTGAGTGGAGAGCGCGCAGTTTTCAGTCTGGATAGCAATTGGAAGAAGATGTGTTGAGATTTCTTCTTCTATCTTCTCTTCTTCTTTCTTAATAAATTCTTGAGTGTTAACAATATTGTGTATATTATTTGTACGGATGTCTTTAGTATTGTCTTTGTTGTTATTTATATAGCCCGTTAAATTTTATAAGTACTCATATAAAACGTTACAGGTATCGAAATAACACAATAATTTAACTTATTCTTAATGTTAATTTTATCTTAATTTTGTACTATTAAAGAAATCTAGAAGTCGTTTCAACGAGTAGGTAAACTTGGTAAATTTGAATTTTTTAATATTTGAATTTGTTTGGCGTAATTTTATCTTACCCTTTTACTAATTTAAGGCCGAATCAAGGCACGAGTTTTTTGTTTCTTAATTTGTCTTCATCCCCTGCAGTCTGATCGGAAGATGAAATTGGTCGAAATATTCCAAAACTATTTGCCAAATGTTCAAATATCACTTAGCCTTAACCTTTAGTCCAGAGTCTTTCACTAAATTTATTCACTAGATAATATATATAGAGAGTCTTGCGTATAAAACTCAAAGTAAATCAATCTAAAAGTTCCAAAATTAACCAGTGTTGTTTAAATGTAATTAAAGAACTCAAATTCTTAAATCTTCTTTTCTATTGTTTCCTTGTAATAACGGTTGATATAAACGTAAAACTTGTTCTATTGCGAAAAAACGTGTTTCTTTATCGTCAAATGGCGATAGTTGTTATTCTTTGTTGGCTAGATTCCCCTTTGCTATGAAATCTTGATCGTCTTTAGCCTCTTCCGCATTTAACTTATTGGTGGTTCCTTCTAGAAGATGTCCATGGTATTCTTCTGCGGCCCATGGGTCTTCTTGATGTTGCTCTTCTTATTTTGGAAGGTCTTCCCGGATGGTCGCTGATATAAGCCCTCACGACGAATCCGAGCCGAACTGCCTCTAGTTGCTCTTAACACTAAGTTGTAGAAACGAAAACTGGTTGTTAGTCTATTGTGAGTTCAAGTGTTGCTGAATATGGTATATTAGTCACTTAAAACTATCTGATTATGTGGATACTAATAAAGTCTATTGCATAAAAACTATTTCCGTGAATGTGAAAGGCGGCTGCTTCAACGCATGCGTTGGGAAATTCAAAAAATTTTGGAACCAAATATTGGTTTATTATTTTTGGATTTGTTTAGGCCGTTTTTTTATTTTTGTTTCGAAAGTTTTTTTATATATTTTTGATGGTTTTTTGTTTTTTGGGTGTTTTTTTCGCGATGCGTAGTTGGTAAAGCACGCGTAGTCAGCAGCCCTGCCCGGCACACTGAGGCTTGCACTCGCTGCTGCATCCCCGGTCTCCCCGATGATTGTGGGATGAGGTCCCCACCCACCCCGATCTACCCACTCATCCTCCTCGCCGCCGAATCATCAAATAATGATTTTGCGTGTTTATTATAAAACTCGGCACGGTCGAACACACCCACCTAAATTTGGAATCTAATGCAACTAAAACCGCAATCAATTCTATAAGGTCCAAATTCCGTGTTATTTCACATAAAAAATTGTCTTTATTGTATATTGATTTAAATACATAAAAACGCATTGCCACCCCAGGCATATACACACGTAGCTGTCAAACCTAGTTAGCTACGAACAGAGATGGGCAAATCGTAATCGATTCCTGATTCCACGATTACTTGATTTTACTTTGTAATCTACTACTAGGTGTCAGATTACTTGTAATGTAATCAAGTGAAACGGTAAATTACCATTACATATTATGGAATCAGTAATCATCTATACAAATATTACCATTACTAATAATTGGGAATCATTGTCGATTGCAAATTACTGGAATTGTTGACTTGATTACTTCCAGATTACTTCTATATGTTAAGTGTCTTTTAAACGAAGTTTTCTCAAACATACAATTAAATATCGTGTTGACTGATTCGCATACGTGGCATCCGAATTTAGGGTCAATTTTAAGATCCAAGATGGCAGCAAATTTTTTTGCAATATTCTTTATTATACTCGTTTTCGACTAATTCGTATACAAAATGGATAGGTAATATAGGTATATTTTATGCAATTCCGTCCGTGCATTCTGAACTCATAATATGAATTATGATTCACAATGTGTAAGGCCGACCTAAGGGTTCCTGGTTGACTTGCGTGACCCTAAAAACGTGCCGCCATCTTAGATTTCAAAATGGACCCTAAATTCGGACTCTACTTAAGTATGCGAATTTTTGAGAAAACACTATACAAATCTCGGCGAGAAAAAAAGGATTGCTCAAAGAAACTCAAGATATTCCTGATTCCACATCCATCACACAACATGTATGAAATAAAAATAGTTTCTTCAATCATAAATATTAGTTTTATTTATTGTACTCAACTAAATAAAATTAAAATAAACTTGTCGCTATTACTTAAGCTTTAAATTAAATATGCGTAATTAAAATTAAGTACGGCTTTAAAATTTATCGTTTAACCCTTTAGTGGGTAACGGCAACGGTAACGCCTTGACTGTACTTGCAGTCGAGTTCATAAATATATGAGCATTTTCCATAAAAAAAGGTTTTCCTAAAGTATAATTATGAATGATGAACTTTCCCATGTACATTTATTTGTGAAGCCCTGGCAATACTCATATATTTATGAACTCGACTGTACAATATCTTTCATTACAAAAGAGTGAGGTGGGTCCAGACACAATTGACAATATGAATTATCGGTCAGGTACAAAGCTAAGTGAATTATTTCTTAGATTTAAGAATGTTTTTCATTATTCAAGTTGGCTTTTAATATAACTCGTCGCTCAAAGTTCTCGTCTGTTAATCGGTTGCTTTTTGGAGTATTTGTCATAGTCGCATAAGAGAACAGTCGTTCTACGGGAGCTGAAGAGGTCAGAGGTGTATTATACTTCAGAAAAACTTTTTTTATCTCAGGATATTTGTTCAGGATATCTAATGACCGTGATGTATCTGATAGATATCCTAATATACAATATTCTGCTCTGATTGAGTGTCCGCCGCTGCCGCCGCTAGTGTTGCTGTCACTATTTGAATTACTGAAATCGTAAAACGCGTCATCAAAGTCATGTGTATGTTGAAATATCTCAGGCTCGATATTTGAATGATGTTGAGATTCCTCCGATACAGCCGTCAAAAACATATTTTTTAACCTAGCGTGATGTTCGGAATCCACGCATTGGTACCATGAGTTCTTGAACCTGGGATAGCTGTGAGCGGCGATAATTGCTTTTTCTGCTGCAGGTCCTGTAAGTTTCAATAAATCGTCGAAACGACTCTGCACTTGTTTTAATAATTGAACCGCAATTGGTTTACAATATTGATAATTGTTTTGCTGTAGGGCATGTACTTTTTTTTTAAGCATCAGTAGTGTTGGTAGCAATAAACCGTAATAGGTATTATTTTCTCCTTGAAGAATATCCAGTACTGCTGCTACGGGTTTCAAACAAGACAGATATTCTTCTATATAATTGAAATCTGTATTACGCAGCGGATTTTCCAAACCGAGCCCTTCATGTAGAACACTGTTTTTTTCTTTAATCGATAAAATTTGCTTTAGGGCATCATACATACTGTTCCAACGAGTTTCGCCTGGTCGACTAAGATTATGTCCCAATATATTTTGGATGATTTCAGAGCTTTTGGGACGATTCGCCATTTTCCAAAGACGATTACATTTATCTATTACACTCTTATGAATGTTGGACAGAGCAGTGTCAGTGGTAAGTAAATGTTTTAAATCTGTTGTGGCTATCAGATTCAAAGTATGGGAACAGCATCGCATATGATACGGTAGCAGTGCATGATCATTTAAAAAGTCAATACAACCTTTATTTGAATCTGAAATCATCAAGGGCTCTTCTTCGATATCATCATTAGAGACATTAGAAACGGTCTCACAATTGTCATTTGTTTCTATGCTACCTGGGTGAACTCCGAATTCTTTAAAAGCCTTAACAAAATTGCTACCATTATCTGTAGTAATAGCAACAATCTTAGGCAAATCTAAGTCAAATTCATGTAAAATGTCTCTTAGTAGATTAGTTATGCGTTCATAATTATGCACTCCCGGGAATCTCCGACATGCCAATGCCCTCGATGATCTTAGAAAAGTATCAGGATCGATCCAATGTGCCGTCAGGCCTAAAAAACTTCTTTTCCGGCTGGACCAGATATCTGCAGTTGCACAGATAAAATTTACCCTGCTCATTAAATCTTTAATTACTTTAACTTGATCATCATAATGTTGATTTATACGACGGGTCAAAGTTGTACGACTCATAATAGTCAATCCCAAACTGTCGACATGCAGTCTCTTTAAGATTCGAATGAAATGTGGATCTTCTACACAACTGAGTGGTATCATCGAATGTAAAAAAATTTTACTACGTCGCTATCAAACTCTTCTTGAGAGTAAGAGCTGCTAGTTTTAAGCACTTGACGATTTTGAACTGATGTTGATTGCGGCTTTTTTCTTTTCTTCTGTATGCAATATGATTTGTATTCTTCAACACAGTCAGGTCCATGTTTTCTCTTCAGGTGTTTAATGAAGTTGGAAGAGCATTTTTTATAGCCTTTTACTTCAACGTTTAATGGTAAACATTTCACGCACGCTGCCACAGTGGACGAATTTGTTGTTTTAGACGTAATTTTGGAAAAAAACGTACCATCAAATAAAATTTCAGATTCGGAACTTGAGGCTGATGTTTCTTCGCCGACAGCTGGTGAATCCAAATCCATAGTGGAGTTATGGGATGGATTTATAAATTGGACTATTGGATTGTAAACCCGCTGAAGTGTAGTTACATTTGTCAAGTTCAATTGACATTGTCAGTGAGGCATATTATAATATTTTAGTAGGACCTCTTCAACGTTATCTAAATAGGTCTGATAACACAATTATAGCGGCAGAGACGATTCAAAAACATTATGCACTACATCTGTACTCTGTACACTTCCTTGGGAATTATAATCTGGTATCTGAAGTGTTTATTTAACACGTTCACTGCGGGAAAATCTTCAAGTTCGAGTACAGGTACAGGTGTAATGAATTATACTTACTTTACTATCGTATATTGATGAAAATTAATAAAATTTACCCTATCTATTTTAATTTGCTTTAGGACTCTCCCTGAAATAGTTGACAAGGCACGAATAATTTCCATAAAATACGACGGGAAAACATTATTTACTAAAATCGTCTGCATATTTTTCAATTTTATTTACAGCCTCAAACCAAAATGTTTCAAATACTTGTGGAGGTATCTTCAATAGTTGTTTTCTTAAATGTGATGGCTGTGTAACACATGTGCAATTATCATCTCTTAGGTCTTTATTGTAACGAAGGCCCTTTTCTTGGTGTTTTCGAAATACCTCCATTACTTCTTCCCAACAATCTTCAAAATCTAAAAAGTGTTTTCGTTTGAACATCACCTTCAGGCACCTCTCACGAAAATTTAGCAGACAGCAGCATAAATTGGGCTCTGTAAAATAAACAGGTACCTAACATAAATAAACATGACCTTTTTATGGTTTTAAAAATAATAACTATTATTTGTTTTATATCTTACCGTAATTGGCATTTCCTTGACGAATTTTGGTTATTTCTAATTTTGCCTGAAGTTCCATTTTAAAACATCGAAATTCCTCCACATCAATCATGCATGTCATTGTGTTATAAATATTAACCCAATTTTTAAGATTCAACACCAAAATTTAATGTGAAAGTGAAATGCTAGAATGACATGTAGACCAAAAACAATTTTAGTGACATTAACAAAATTATAAAATAAGGTTTGCCAATTAAGTAATAAGCCTGGAATTGAAGTAAAGTAATTCAGATTACTTAAGTACTTGATTACCGAGGAATCAATATTACAGTAGTGGATTACAATACCGATTCCAAAGGAATGGATGACAGACGTAATCAAAGTACAGTATTACATTAATTTTGATTACCCAAATAATCGATTAATGAGGAATCATGATTACTGGAATGTAATCGTGTAATTAATTCCAAAAGGAATCGATTACGTCCAACTCTGGCTACGAACAATGTATTGTTTAATTTCGCGATCGACAAAACTATATGTATGTATGTATGTATGTATGTACTGTATGCGTATTGGTGATTGAGCAATTTTTTACTGCATCGAATCAATCTGAGTCTCTTTCACATTCAGGCGCTTTTACTGACGCATTTATTTTGTGCATTTTCCAATCGTTGAGTTTCGTTAGCGTTAGCTAGCGTAGCGTTGCTTTAGTTTTTGTGTACTGACAAAACGGTTACTGGATCAATGGTTATATGAAATAATTAAAAATTGTATTGTATTTGTTAGCACAGAGTATCAAATTTGCCCTAGCTGTTGTACATACAATAATTAAATAAATAAATCTTATAGCACATTGTTAAACAAATCGACTAAGTCCCACGGCAAGCCAAGAAGGCTTGTGTTGTGGGTACTTAGACAACGATATATAAAATACACAAATACATAGAAAACATCCATGACTCAGGAACAAATATCTGTGCTCATCACACAAATAAATGCCCTTACCGGGATTAGAACACAGCACCATCGGCTTCATAGGCAGGGTCACTACCCACTAGGCCAGCCCGGTCGTTAAACTTATATACCGTTACTTAACCTTTTGTATATGTGCGGCGGTCAAAAGCAGAAATTTTTAAATGTTTGCTCCCTGGAATTGGATGTCTGATCAGTGATAATTTGAATTCACGTAAGGAGGCGTAGTTAGTGACGTGATGTGACGTCACGTATGTAACGCGTGTTGACGTAGCGTGGCCTTAGGACACAGATCAAAGGACTATTTTGGTTACCTACATGTATGTTGGATATGATGATATTGTTGAGAAACCTGTACACATACACACTTTAATTATAAAGTTATATTTAATTATATAGTTATTATAAAAGGTTAGTTATATGTGTGTGGTATTCTAAATACTCTAAATCGTGGGCTAAACTTCAATTGTGTTGTAGAGGAAAATCAATCGTTCTCGCAAAAAGCAAAAAAATACTAGAAATTCGGCGAGGATGCTTTATATGTTTTTTTTTTTGTTTATATTACTTCGGTGGCAAACAAGCATACGGCCCGCCTGATGGTAAGTAGTCTCCGTAGCCTATGTACGCCTGCTACTCCAGAGGAGTAACATATTACCATATTATTGTATTGTCATCAGAACTACATACAGCTGCCAATTTCCATGACGCTACGATCCTTGGAAGATGGTTAAATTAGTTACCTTAGATTCCGATATTAGTTACATACAGGTCGACCTAATAAAAGCGTGTTAAAAAGACGTATATGGTTGAAAAAATCAGTATGGATGATCAAATTACGATCAGAATACGCCTCCAGAGCAGTCAAATGATTTTTTTATTAGATATACCTACTCGTACGGCCACGTCTGAAAATATCGATACGAAAAAAGTGCTAAAAATATGTATACACGACTTTATTTCCCATATATTAAGGTAGTGTATACATATTTTTGGCACATTTTTCGTACCGATATTTTCAGACGTGATTGTACCTGTAATGTTTTTTCTGAATGCAGACAGGAGGTATCCATAGGAACTCTGAGATAAAACAACGCAATTGCCTCGATGAGTATTAGTTGCCTGTGAAAAGAAAGGTACAGTCAGCGATAAAAGCTTGTATCAAAAATGAAATTTTTGCCAAAAACTTATTCACTTTATATTTTCTAATGTTAACGCGAGGTCTACACCTCACAAATCACTGGTACTAGTTTATATTGAAACAAAGGAAAGCAACAAAGAGCTGAACATATCGTCCATGTAGTAAATAACGCACGTTACATAGTTTTATGTCAATCGGAACGGTATATAAATAAAATATGAGGGTCCGTTTGTACGTGCGACGCGGGATTACAGGGCTGCTTGTCATTATTGCTGGGTACAGTCGGCACCGATATCGGCACTATTTAATGAAAATACTTCGCCCGCGTGGATTGGACCCGGGTACGTCCTTAAACTACGTCCAAAAGAGAGGTATATATAGTCCTCCTCATCGTTTTCGATGACGGCGACCCCAAGTAAACACATTATGGACGTTGTCTAGCATGAGCCCTAATGTGGCTGGCCAGGCCGAACTTGCTCTTAAATACTCTATTGCACGCGTGACAATAAAGTTGGCCAGCTGCGTTGAACGTGTACACGTATTAGGAGGGCTTAGGTCTCTCTTTCCGTAACTGGCGTTTTATGTTTAGGCTAGTGAGGCGGTTATCTTCAAATGTTTTGACACCGTTATAGATGGTAGAACGCCAAGAAGACCTCCTTCCAGCAAGCTCCTCCCAACGCTCAGGGTCGATGGCGCAAGCGCTCAGATGCCGTCCGTGCCGTCAGCACGTCCTTGTAGCGCAGGTGCTGACCACCGTGCTTCCGCTTGCCCACCGCCAACTCAGAGTAGAGCACAGCTTTAGGCAAGCGGTGGTCATCCATTCGAAGGACGTGCCCGCACCATCTGAGCTGCCGCTGCATTAGTAAGGCCTCCATGCCATACATTCCGGAACGACGCAGTTGGGAACATGGTCCTGCCACTTGATCCTGAGTATAGACCGCAGACACCTCAGGTGGTAAGGGTCCAGTTTCTTTATGTCTGTTTTGTAGAGGCACCATGTCTCTGCTCAAGAGAGGTATGTGCATTGTAAATGTCTTCTCGCTTTGTGTCTAGGGCACAGCCAGCGGATGTCATTCCAGATCTAGAGCAGAGCCCAACTGGGGAAGCCTTACAGAAAACCGCAGCCAAATAACACTAGACCCTACTCATAGTGTTGTGTTCTGCCGGTGAGTAAGGTTGCCAGAGCTCAACGAGGGGGGGGATGCTAGGGTCGGCAACGCGCATGTAACTCCTCTGGAGTTGCAGGCGTACATAGGCTACGGAGACCGCTTACCATCAGGCGGGCCGTATGCTTGTTTGCCACCGACGTAGTATTAAAAAAAAAAAGGCATAATCTTCCAAAGGTACTGGTTTACAAGGGTTCTTGGCAAAACGGTTAAATGTAGAAAGTGGGTGTTGATAGTATGGAGGATGATGAAAGAGTGATTTAGCAATATTAGATCAGTACTAAACGTGGTTTAAAAGGTGCTTCTAATTGGTCGCGATACAGAATATGTGGAGCGCTATTGGTGCTTTTGAAAAGCCTCCGAATACTAGCCGAGCCCGACGGCTGCGTTTAGCTACTGCATTGGGAATATTTTTATATAATAATAAGTGCGTAGACTACAGTGCGTACACAACTGAGCGCTGTTTACCCTAAAGTACAGGTTACACCTATTTAGGAAGCAGAGTTTCTAATTTGCCAGAATTGTGATTTGTTTGTATATTTATTAGTATATTAGGTATTGTTTTAATACTTATATAAGTAGTATGTGTGTTTGTATTTAATAGTCTCCATATTTAGCTCCTTGCACTACCTGTTGACTTTTGTATGAGTTCGAAATTTCCTGCTACCTAAAGGTTGTCTGGAAGAGATCGCTTTTTAGCGATAAGACCGCCTGTTGTTACCTGGTTCTATTTTCCTTTAAAATTCATTTGTAATTTTACATGTATGTAAAATGTATAATTGTTGGTGCAATAAAGAATATTTACTTACTTACTTACTTACTTAAGGAAATCTATGTAATTTGATGTTTATGAAATAAATTCATTCATTCAACTTGTAAAGGGGAAAAAACGGACATAATTACGAAAGCATTTTCACAAAAGCTGAAATGGACCTTTCGACTAGGTTAATTAAATCAATTATTTATAATGAAAACATCTGGATCTGGATGCAGTCGGAGTTGCAGATGCTCTTATGAAAGCAAGCCGTGTCCATTTTTTTTTACAAGCTTTTATTACTTTCACCTGACCGTTGTCTGTTTGTAATCAAATTAAGTTAAATTTGACCCACTTCCCGGTTTCCTTTGAAGCTGAAAATTTGCATACATACTATCGAGATGATCTGATGATGGAGACAGGAGGTGGCCGGTGGCCATAGGAATTCTGTGATAAAACAACGTAACCTAATTGTGTTTGAGGTTTTTAGAATTGTCTCGATGAGTATTAGTTACTTGTGGAAAGAAAAGTACAGTCAGCGATAAAAGCTTGTACCAATAATGAAATTTTTGCCAAAAACTTATTACCATTATGGGTTAAAAAACAGTTTGAGGTTTTTCGAGCTACATCGATATGAGCATAATTGTTTTTGGACGGATTCCAAATCAATTTTCTGACCAATTATAAACCTAAAATACTTGCCAAGTAAAATATACACCTATTCATACTATTCGGAAAGTACAGTGAACTCAAAAATGTAAAATTCTAATATTACATTATTTTTTCCAATCATCATTGATATTCGAACGTAGGTATATATTTTTCTTGTGTTGTGTTTTTTTTTGTACAAAATATTAATAAAATTACTTTTCTGTCGTTGCTGACTGTACCCAACTTTTTGGCGAATAAAGCTTCATAAAATGGCGCATGTAACGTCAGCAACAATATTACCGTGAAAGCTCATTTTGTAGACGTTTCCAATAATTATTTATTACCGAAATAACGGTAGTTATCGATTTTTAACCTCTTCTGTGTATGGTTTCAATTCTCAAAATTTATGAAATAAAACTATATTACATAGGTTTTATTCAGTCACCTGCAATAATTTACGGGCTGAATATATACTTAGGTCATACTCAGCAACTTTTACTATGGAACCGACCCCGAAATCTCGAAAATAAAAATTACTCTCACATAGAAAATATCAAGGCAGCCAAAATGTATGAAACAGCCAATTTTAGTTTTCGCAATTTCGTACAAAATGTACGTGAAAATGTGTCTCAAAACGGTTTTTCTCGTAAACACATTTTTTCTTTTTAAATCCATAGTCCTTGTGATTTAGAGTAGAAATAACCAAAAAGTTGATGGTATATCGAAAAAAAGGGAATTGTACAGTTTTAATTGAAAACACCAATAGTTTATAGTGGTCGAAATGGTTTTTAAAATTTGAAGTTTACCTCTACGCCACATACCGGTAAACTGGGGTTACTTTGGTTCGTGGGGATAACATTGATCATTGATATTTGAACTACAAGGAATTCATTTCTGAACGATTTCATCGTGTAATTTTGTGAAGACCAACCAACATCATAAAATTTATTGAGCTAAAATCAATGTACCCGCGATTCAAAGTAAACCCAGTTTACGATAACGTTACAAGTTATATAAAAACTTGGAAGAAGCCAATACTTTTATTAAAATCTAATTTTACTCTCCTTCACTAAGGTGAGAGAGCTTATTTCTTACGGGATTAAAGTTCATCTTAATCGGGTGACCCGATTTTGCGCGAAAAAGTGACAGACAGACAGACAGAGTGCAGAGTTGCTTAATCATTTATAACATTAAGTGCAATGGTTACTTAAATACACATTGCAAAGCACACAAGGCTGGGATATGGACCCAAACCATGCAGACATCGGTGAAATATCGAAGTATGCCAAATACGTAGGCAAAGGTTGCTGCGTAAACCGATGGATTAGGAATTTGACGCAGAGTATACAAGGAAGATAAGTCACAGGCAATGCTAAAAGAAAATTATTTGAAATTGCAATTATTCCTTGACGTCATACGACTGTCAGACATGGGCTCGACAGCAAGAACGTCAAACAAAACTAGTTACCTATAGAACAGAGGAAAATGGGTATGCTAGAAATCATATTATCGAGAAAAAAACAAATATGTATATTAGAAAGGAATCCAAAAGACATCATAGAGGAAATACGAAGATTGAAGGAAGGAAAGAAGTAGGCTGGAGGTATTAGTACCTAGAATGAAAGATCAAATATGTATTTAGCGGAGCAAGACGAGTCTTTGATAAAAAGCGGCCAAGTGCGAGTCGGACTCGCCCATGAAGGGTTCCGTACCATTTATGACGTATTAAAAAAAACTACTTACTAGATCTGGTTCAAACCAATTTTCGTTGGAAGTTTGCATGGTAATGTATATCATATATTTTTTTTTAGATTTTTCATTCTGTTATTTTAGAAGTTACAGGGGAGGGGGACACACATTTTTTCACTTTGGAAGTGTCTCTCGCGCAAACTATTCAGTTTAGAAAAAAATGATATTAGAAACCTAAATATCATTTTTGAAGACCTATCCCTAGATACCCCGTACACGTATGGGTTTGATGAAAAAAAAAAATTTTTTAATTTTTATGACGTATTAAAAAAAAACTACTTACTAGATCTCGTTCGAACCAATTTTCGGTGGAAGTTTGCATGGCAATATATATCATATATTTTTTTTAGATTTTTCATTCTGTTATTTTAGAAGTTACGGGTATGGGTTTGATGAAAAAAGATTTTTTGAGTTTCAGTTCTAAGTATGGGGAACCCCCAAAATTTATTGTTTTTTTCTATTTTTGTGTAAACATTATAATGCGGTTCATAGAATACATCTACTTACCAAGTTTGAACAGTATAGCTTTTATAGTTTCGGAAAAAAGTGGCTGTGACAGAATCGGACAGACAGACGGACATGACGAATCTATAAGGGTTCCGTTTTTTGCCATTTGGCTACGGAACTCTAAAAACAACGGGTTGCACTCCGGGAGTGCCGGCAGAAGTGAAAACTTGAATATTAACGTTGTGCACTTTTGATATTTTAGAATGGTTAGGGAATAATATTGCACGAATTGCCTTAATTATCAGTATAAAAGTTATGACGACCGGTTTGGCCTAGTGGGTAGTGACCCTGCCTACGAAGCTGATGGTCCCGGGTTCAAATCCTGGTAAGGCCATGTATTTGTGTGATGAGCAGGGATATTTGTTCCTGAGTCATGGGTGTTTTCTATGTATTTAAGTATTTATAAATATTTATATATTATATATATCGTTGCCCTCAACACAAGCCTTATTGAGCTTACTGTGGGACTTAGTCAATTTGTGTAATAATGTCCTATAATAATAATATTATTTTTTAAAAAAAGTACTATCATTTATGTGGTAAAATACAATATTCATTTATTGCACTATAAACAAACATGACAATTTATATTATACTAAAAAATTAACACTTCAGAACTATTACAACTATTTAACGTTAAAAAGTTTTTCGATCAGGTCACGTGTCCGTCTTACGAATTTTCAATCTGACGAATCTGTAGGTCACGTGACCTGTCGCCAGTTTAACATTATTTCCCCATCACAACATCAAAAAAATTGTACCTGTCCACCTGATAGCAAGCGGGTATGGCAGCCTATGGACGCATGCGCTTGCGCTTGGTTCAGTGCCATTACCGAACTTTAAAGTACACAATGCATTACGTTGACAAGTTAAGGGACAAATGAAAGGCCCCTCCATTCCTGTACCTCTTCCCTATACCTGTATCAGGGTCTCTTTGGAAGCTGCGAAAACGTAATAAGTAAAAGCAGTGAGGCCCCATAGTGCTAGGGTAATCTAGGCACTTACTAATAAAGAAATTTTAATTAATAGCATTAAGAGGCTGTCAATACCTAAAGCGTGCACACTGTCTATTTGTATCGAAGTAAATGAGATAGCACTGTCGCATGATACTGGGCCTGGGCAAGGGAATAATAAGAAAATTATTTAAATAACAAAATGTGGATCATTAGTGTAATATTTTACTCATTAGCGGTTTAGATATAAATGTTTTGAAATAGTGATTTTAATTGCAGACCCATAAGTCAAAACAATAAAGACATAGAACCGTTTAATTGTGATTTTAAGACCAATCTTTGCAATTATTTTCTATCGAGCCGATTTCGTTCAATCATGTATCGAGTACAACCACGGTACTATACAATATAATTAATATGAACATATATTTTTCTTACTTGACTAAAACAAATAGTTTTTCTTAAAAAACTCTTTAAGTAACATCAATTTCAAGGACATTGGGTGTTGACAGCCCCTTAACTGTTTTGTGAAGGAAATCGAAATCCAAAAAACTGCATGACACCGCAGGCATAAACTATCTTACTATTATATTCTATGTTCTCATCTCGACCGAGAATAGGACGCAGCATGCCAAAGCAAAATGAACTCTACATCCTTCTGTTAAGGTTCTACGGTTACCAAGGCCTATTTCGACAATGCTGCCGAAAATGAGCAAAACTAATGAGAAGGTCAATGGCCTTTATTTTACTTACATTTTATGAGCAATTTTGTAATGAAATAAACCAAATTCAAAGATTTAAGTATGTATGAGTTATAGATTATTTGAGCATTTGAGATGAAAATGATTTTACATTACCTTTACAGTACATATGGTGATACTTTTCCGCACTAGTGCGTAAATTAGCATATTACGTTACTGTGTCGAACATTTAAAGGGCCATATATGTACTGTAAAACGTTGTACGATACATGTGCGAATAGGTAAATCGCAACTCGTGTCGATTTAAAACACTCCCTTCGGTCGTGTTTTAATTTATCGCCACTCGTTTTGAATTTCCTATATTTCGCACTTGTATCGTAATGTACTATTTTGCAATTAGAACATTTATTTTAACAGTCTTATTGCTTGATGGATCTGACTGTGATGATGTTATTTTAAGCAAAAAGATCGATAAAGTAGATAAATACGTCTAGAAATTTGGAGGTCTTAGATGATAAGATGGAGAAAATATTTCAAAATTCATAGTTTCATATCTATATAAACGCGTGTTGTCGTATGTAACATCTTTCAGATGTAAGTACACTAGAATTAAAGAAAAGACTGACTGATGATTTTACTTGCATTAAGTATCCAATATATAATAATCATTTACAGTACATATGGTGCTATTTTACCGCACTAGTGCGAAAATTAGCATTATTACGTTACTGTGTCGAACATTTAAAGGGCCATATGTACTGTAAAACGTTGTACGATACATGTGCGAATAGGTAATTCGCAACTCGTGTCGATTTAAAATTTCTTATTTTCTAATATTTATTTTTATGTAATGTACTATTAGAGTAGAATTCTTGTCTAGGTATAGTTTGTCTTACGAGAAATTTGAGGAGGACATAATTGTAGGAGGACAAAAGTTATGATATTTCACCTTTCCGTCAGAATTTCATATTTAACATACTTTCTTGACTTTTAGCTCATATAGTTACGAGCATACAATAGCAAATCATCATAAAAATAAATAAATGCATACGTCCCCCTGTTGGGCATTAATCTCCGCTTATTTTACCAGTCGAATACGGACGGTATTCACCTTTAAATTTCTTTCGCTTTTTTCTGTCGATATTTTCTAGAAATCGTTTCTAGTAAATATCAAATGATATGAAATAGATTAGGTTATTTAACGGTTAACAAATATGCTTAACACAATACTGATGATCAAATTGACCAAAACCAGTCTAAAATAAAACCCAAATTTCCAACCAATCGCTTTCTTCCATTAAAGCACCAAATAGCCCGTAATGACGCATAATGCGAAACGAAATCACTAGTATTAAATCATGTCTATAGTAATTCGGGGGAAGGTAGACTCTTCCGTCCCGCTCTAGCAACTGCGCAGACTCGTCATCGTCATCAGCCCCCAGTGGGAGGGGGTCCATATACACCCGTACACTACAAACGCATAACAAACATGCATTTTGAGAGTGCACACACACAGGGAAGGTTTTATACAAAATTGAGGAGATAATTACATTAACAGAATATACGCTTGGTATATAAATTGGAGTTCGGAAAATGGATATTTTCCAAGGATTTTTTGTCAGGTTAATGCTCGTCTACGTTTCACGGTATTGAATTTTTATATTTTTGCTTTTAGTGATTGGTTTTCGCAGATAGGTTGGAGCTCGTTTATTGAAAATCATTTTATGTTTGAGTGATTTGGTATAAGGTCTTATAGTAAGTGCTTGCATAATAACTGCATTTAAATTTGACTGAATGGGTAGGTATTGAAATAGTTATTTGTGCAACAAGAGAGGAAGGTTGGTTTTTCTTGCGAGTGTTGATTCTGAGTAAGCCAAAGATTCTCTAATTGCATCACGAGCAAAACGAGGGATTCTAAGTTAGAATCTTGAGCGTAGCGAGGGACTCAAAAACACGAGATGTAAAATAACCTTGCTCTCGTGTGACTCACAGAACTTTTCACCTCAGTAGTGAGAACATATTAAAGGTTAAACAAGTTCAACATCAAGTAAAGTTAACCACATTTATTTACATTCATGAATGAAAGGCATTATCATTGTGACGAAAGCTTGTCTCACTCCCTGGAGTGATGAAAATAGGCTTTTTCGAGCTGCTGAGGTGAAAACTTTTTCACAATTCGCTTCACATATGCAGGCCCCTTTAGTTATTTATATGACTGTTTCCATACATTTGACGACCGGTTTGGCCTAGTGGGTAGTGACCCTGCCTACGAAGCTGATGGTCCCGGGTTCAAATCCTGGTAAGGGAATTTATTCATGTGATGAGTATGGATAGTTGTTCCTGAGTCATGGGTGTTTTCTATGTATTTAAGTATTTATAAATATTTATATAATATATATATCGTTGTCTAAGTACCCTCAACACAAGTCTTATTGAGCTTACTGTGGGACTTAGTCAATTTGTGTAATAATGTCCTATAATATTTATTATTATTATTATATAATTTTTATTATTTATACATTATATAAGTTTCATTTGGCGTTTTCTATCACCAATTGTCATCTTAGCTAAGCCCCCTGAAACCCACATCTGAGCTGGAACTGCGTATGAAGACAATAAAACTGTGATGTGTTGTGAAGAAGCGCTGGTGGCCAAGCAGGAAGAGCATGCTTGCAATCCCGAGATCGCGGCTTCAAACCCCGGCTCGTACCAATGCTTTTTTTTGAACTTATGTACGAAATATCATTTGATATTTATCAGTCGCTTTTCGGTGAAGGAAAACATCGTGAGGAACCGAACCCAATAAGGTCTAGTTAACTCTCTGTATTGGAAGGTCAGATGGCAGTGGCTTTCGTATATTGTGCCTACGCCAATTCCTAAGAATTAGTTAGAATTAGTGAGTTAGAAAAAAAAAATGCGAAAATAATGCAAATTTATATAAAGATGAAGTGTGCTGTATAATTAATTCTACACGCCTAGACTCCTTAACTCAAAAAATCTGTTTATTTCATACCAAAAAACATGCATTTTTCTAACTTAACTACTAATCTTCAATTAACAAGATTTTTTGAGTTAAGGAGTCTAGGCGTGTAGAATTAATTATACAGCACACTTCATCTTTATATAAATTTGCATTATTTTCGCATTTTATTTAAGCATGTGTTTCTTTAACATAGATCTAACTTGCCCACATGTTCGACCTTCTAATGAGCTTACTAATTCATATGGAAATCTATTCAATATACGCTGTACAATGCATTTCCGTACTCTTCGACCATATTCATTGTTTGTTTTTCGGAGCTCAAACGTTGGAATGTTATGTTTGTGTGAAGATTAGTTGCCAAGCGGACCCCAGGCTCCCATGAGCGAGGAAGATGATGATGTTGCTTTATGAAGTTGGTTCATTTTCGTTACCGTAAAATTACCCGATTTTGATACAATAGGTCCCAATCCCAACAATGGTCCAAAATTTAAATGTGACCGCGGTCGGCAAAACGTCACACTTTATCGCTTGCCATAAGGACGGCTTTACGTCACGCGGTCCTGGAACCAGAATAAGATATCTTCATTCAGGTTTCACTATTATTAGAATGTCGCAGTTAAAGATAAGATAAAGATAGTTTATTATTCAAGTAGGGAGAAGGTTTTAATCGACGACCGATAATTGACGACCGGTCTGGCCTAGTGGGTATAGTGACCCTGCCTATGAAGCCGATGGTCCCGGGTTCAAATCCTGGTAAGGGCATTTATTCGTGTGATGAGCATGGATATTTGTTCCTGAGTCATGGGTGTTTTCTATGTATTTAAGTATTTATAAATATTTATATATTATATATATCGTTGTCTAAGTACCCTCAACACAAGCCTTATTGAGCTTACTGTGGGACTTAGTCAATTTGTGTAATAATGTCCTATAATATTTATTTATTATTAATCCCCCTCTCCATTGGAGGAGGGTATCCCAATATGGACCGGCAAGAAACTCGACACATCTTTTCAAAAGTTAAAAAAAACAGCCTATATACGTCCCACTGCTGGGCACAGGCCTCCTCTCATGCGTGAGAGGGCTCGGGCTATAGTCCCCACGCTAGCCCAATGCAGATTGGGGACTTCACATACACCTTTGAATTTCTTCGCAGATGTATGCAGGTTAGTTAGTTTAGGGCAAAATATTTCTTTAAATGGAAGAAATAACTCACGGCAAACCAAAGACCAACATTGGTATTGATACTTAATTGCGTATCGAATTGGACTTATGGACCATACTCAAAGGATTGGATTATATTGGGTGGTTCCACAGTACGCTTTTAGGCGCTTACAAAGACATTTACGTGAATCAGCCCATAGATTTGACGTGGAGTGACGTCACAACCTATTACGTGGTACTGTTGCACTAGTTTTGAACGCTCCAACGCTGAAGCGTCGACAAACATCCCCTTTATGGCTATTTTCATCGCCACATCCAAATGTGTTAGATTTTGACATGATCTGTAAATGCTGGTCGTTTTCGACCGACTACGGGCATTGTGCATTAGGGTAATGTCTAAAGAAGGATAAAAAATAAATGAATAGTTTAAAAAACACTAGAAAAACACGCTTTCCCATAGTCAAAGTCATTAAATTAAGCGGTGCGTTTGGGTAATATGCATTTCGCGGTCAAGCTGTTCTTTTTGCTCAGGATATATTTGAGATATGAAAAACTTCCAAGTCCATATATAATAGGTTTGTTATAATCTTGAAACCTGATCGTGTTCAAAGTTAATTACGTGACCTTTCTCACAAGTGCAAACTCGACTATGATACGATATTTCATCATGGAATGCCAGTGCCTATCTTCCGGCTTTATCATCAGACCTTGAAACCTAATCGTGGTCAAAGTTATTACAAGGCTTTTCTAACAAATCCAAACACAGTTATGATACGATGTTCCATCATGAAGTTCCAGTTCATATCTTCCGGCTCCATCATCAGATCAGTTCGATAGTACCATATTATTGTATTGTGATCAGAACTACATACAGCTGCCAATTTTCATGACGCTACGATCCTTGGAAGATGGTTAAATTAGTTACCTTAGATTCCATTACATAGTTAGTTACAGGTCGACCTAATAAAAGCGTGTTAAAAACTATGTTTTTTTGCTCTAGGCATGGGATGTATGGCGTCATCAATTTTAAAACAAAGAAAAATCAATTAAACCTCAAACTTAAGCAGGTCCAAGGCTCTTGTTTACGGTAAAATATTGCCAGTATTTGAAAACTGATTCTTCTACCTCCCGGCATTTTACCACGGCTCATGGGAGCCTGGGGTCCGCTAGAAAACTAATCCCAGGATTTGACGTAGGCACTAGTTTTTACGAAAGCGACTGCCATCTGACCTTCCAATCCAGAGGGTAAACTAGGCTTTGTTGGGATTAGTCGGGTTTCCTCACGAAGTTTTTCTTCACCGAAAAGCGACTAGTAAATATTAAATGATATTTCGTAGGTACATAAGTTCCGAAAAACTCATTGGTACGAACCTGCGATCTCTAGATTGCAAGTCGCACGCTGTTACATCTAGGCCACCAGAACTTTTTAGTATTTGAAAACTGATGATAAATACTTATTTAATTGGATTTGCCTATACCTTCCATTGCCATTGGACAAAGCCGAAATCTACATACGAGTATGCATTAGGGTATTTAGAACCAGTGTACAAAGTATCATAACAACCGGTGTAGCGGTTTCGAAGAAATTAACAAATTACCATTTTTTACTTTGGAGCAGCCTGTATGTGTTAGTAGCTCCTAAGGTAATATCCTAAAAGAATAGTATGGAACCTTCTTGATTATCTTTTTTATTTATGACACTAATAAAGCTTCTGACTTTTGAAAAATGTCATCATTATAAAATATTTCGAACAAATTGTCAAAAACACTGCCAAAGATTAACACAGTGTGTTTCTTTTTGTTATCGATTATTGCAAATAACTTTTGTTCGAATATTTTTTTTATCTATTGTTTTAATTAAAAAATAATAACGTCAGAGCCTTCCTGAGAAGTAACCCTACGTGGGATTTCAGGGTTTGTCCAATGGCTAAGGTCACCCTGTATACACTGCTGCTGAAATGGAACCCACGACATATCTAAAGTCTGAAAGTCAAACCTTCACGATCGACCACTCCATTTCCACTCTCAATCGCTTTGTACCTTAACCGATTAAATAGATACCCTAAAAGTCAAACGTCAATTTAATTTCAGCGGACAGGACCGAACCCGCTACCTCCCGCTATCCACACACATTGCACAATCACCCGCTTCAATAATGCAGGCACGGCATTTTGACATCGATGCATTTACCCTAAAACACATTATGTGTACATGTTACATGCAAAGAAATTGCAATCGTATCAGAGTGGGATAAAGTTGAAAATTGATTGGATTAAACTGGCGATTTGAGCCTTTTTTTCTCACGAGCTAATTTTATAGAATCGTTTAAGCAATATTGAACGTTGATTTTAAAGTGTTAGAGTTAATATTGGATTGGAAAGGTGATGGTTAAGTATTAATAATGTGGATCAGGATTCAAAAAGGTTCGGAGGTGAAATATTTGGCGAGTGCGTCTTCATCATTTATACTGTTAATTGATGAAATGTATACCTTATTATCAAAGGTTTAAGGTATACCAATGGTCAGTTAATGTTAGTATTGGGAATTAGTGCTGACAGTTTTCAGTCTGGGTTTCTGTCTGATGCGTGACATGTATCGTAGACTGAATCTATTTTATATTAAATTTTAGTCCAGAACAGTTTCTGGTCAACCTTATTTCAATATCTTGAAGGTTCAAAATGATAAATCCTTGTGTTTTACTAAAATAAAGTTAATTTAATTCTTGGTACAACCTTAATTTTTGTCGCTGATTATACTTTTATTTCCACAAGCAACTAATACTCATTGAGACAATTAAAAAAGCCGCCAAGTGCGAGTCGGACTCGCCCATGAAGGGTTCCGTACCATTTATGACGTATTAAAATAACTACTTACTAGATCTCGTTCAAACCAATTTTCGGTGGAAGTTTTTTTTTAGATTTTTTTTCTGTTATTTTAGAAGATACAGGGGGGGAACCACATTTTTTCACTTTAGAAGTGTCTCTCGCGCAAACTATTAAGTTTAGAAAAAAATGATATTAGGAACCTAAATATCATTTTTGAAGACCTATCCATGGATATCCCACACATATGGGTTTGATGTTTTGTTTTTTTTTAATTTTATGACGTATTAAAAAAAACTACTTACTAGATCTCGTTCAAACCAATTTTTGGTGGAAGTTTGCATGGCAATGTATATCATACATTTTTTTTTAGATTTTTCATTCTGTTGTGTTTCTACACAACGTAAGTTTCGAAGTATGGGGAACCCCCAAAATTTATTGTTTTTTTTTCTCTATTTTTGTGTAAAAATCTTAATGCGGTTCATAGAATACATCTACTTACCAAGTTTGAACAGTATAGCTTTTATAGTTTCGGAAAAAAGTGGCTGTGACATAAACGGACAGACAGACGGACATGACGAATCTATAAGGGTTCCGTTTTCTGCCATTTGGCTACGGAACCTTAAAAAAATCGGGTAAGAGCATGTCGAGCCATCACATGCTCAGTGTAGGGTTCCGTAGTTACTATTCTGTGAAAAGGTGGTAAGATATTGGCAAAATATTATTTAGTCATGATCTCTTTACACGATAAGAAGAAGGAGACCATTCTGTCAGAAAGTAAGAATAGGCTAAAAGGTACTCCCTTCTAAATGCTTTGTACGTCTTTTTACTAAGAAGAGAAGACTCTTTGCAATAACTCAAAAGCGGCTGGACCGATCATGTTCGCTATAATTTTTGTTTTCCAATTTAATTGTCCAAAAGTTAGATGGGAGGGGACACATTTTATTAACCGACTTCAAACAAGGAGGAGGTTCTCAATTCGACTGAATTTTTTTTGTATGTTGTGTACTCGATATCTCCGAGAATCGTGAACCGATTTTCAAATTTTTTTTTTAATCGAAGGGTATAACCCCGAGATGGTCCCGTTGGCACCAAGTCGGGGTCTAATGATAGGATCTTGGAGAAATCGAGGGAACTCTTCAAATGTTCACTTCCTGCAAATCTATTCCCAGTCCACTATAACTTGGACCTTTTTAAATCGAGAGTGAATAGACATCTTTTAGGTAAGCATGTTCCATCCTAGACTGCATCGGCACTCTCCATCAGGTGAGATTGTGGTCAAATGCTTACCTTTTCGTAATGAAAAAAAAAGTTATAGGTGCATGTATGGCGCTTTTGGTAATTTCTGAAGTCGGTTATATTTTTTGTTAATTTTTCTTTCGCAGCGATTATTTCCGAAAATATTAAATAATGATTTTTGGACCCTCGTTCGTTTTGAAAGATCTATACGTATACTTGTTTGCCACCGACGCAGGAAAAAAAGATGAATCGCCTGACAGTAAGCATAACGTCGCCGACGGACACCTGCAACACCAGAGGAGTTGCAAGTGCGTTGCCGCCATTTAAGATAAGAGTACGCTTGTTTCTCGAAAATTTGATGGTCGTATCGGCCTGGAAAAACTTCGGGCGACGGTTCATGTTCTTTCCATAGTTTAGCCGTTCGAGACTTGAATGGTAAAACTTAACACCGTAGCCCATTAATGTCCTTCTTATGGCTCTTGTTACGCTTTTGACAGGTCCTGTTCACAATGTCTAAGTAAAGTCCTGAGTAGGCTACTTGCCACTTATCTAACGAATAAAGTCGTCGATGGCATTTCACAATCTTCAAATAAGCTAAATTGGTAGATAAATTGCTAAGTTTTGCAGGAAGTTTTATCTGGCAGTTAACTTATTTGTTAATTGGCTATCCGGTACTTTATTTGGACATCGTGAAACGGGTCTTTAGTCGGATATTGGGTTCATAGCTTAATAGACATAAACATGCAGGTTATTCGTTTTAACTTCTCCTTAAAATAAAGTTTATAATAAAAAATACTAGAGCTGTTTTAAATTGTAATTGTAGCAGGATAAAATATTGTCGATCACAAATATGCTTTTAAAGCAAAGTCCTTAAATTTTTCCTGAAAGACGTTGGCAGATAGTAGCTGAACCGTGAGAACTACGCTACTAGGAACTATCACACTGAAAAAGGAGCGATTTTTGAATTTCGAGCGCTCTATTTCGTCTCGATAATCTGTGGAAAACGGCGAAATGCTGTTTTGAAATACGATATAAATTAGGAATCTAGTAGTATTGACCACTTGTTTTCAATTTTATTAGTATAATTTAAATGCCTAGTAGTTACTATTAAAGGGAAAACACGAAATCGAGAGATCAAAACTCAAAAAATCGGTCCCTGGTGATTATACAACATGCTTCTTCAGCCATCTTTTAATCTTCTCGTCAGAAACGTTCACATAAACACCAGGAACCCGGCCGCAACCGTAACCGAATGATGAGATGCCCACTAGCCGGCCAAAGGAGACTGCTGGCCCGCCACTGTCTCCCTGTTCAACAAATAACAACCATAGTAAATAAAAACATCTTTCTTCAACTGCTGCAATGGCACCATCTACACCAATGGCAAAAGAAATAGATAGGTCGCACATATGCACAACAAATAGATTGTTACAGATACTTTTGATCAAGTCATTATTACTTTATAGACACAACAACATGTAAAACATCATAAAACATTTAAATTAAAAACATCTAAATTAAAAATTTGGCCTAAGTCAAAGTCCCTCGTTAGGGTACCCAGAAGGCTGGCCGCATTGCCCCGCTGGATGGCAATGCTGATCGGCTGAGCATATTGGCCAGCCCTCCGGTCACCAGAAGCCTCTATAAGGCGCTTTGCCAGTTCCTCATAGAGGCAACGCGCGCTCGGCCCCCGCGGCCCTAGGGTTCCCACCCCAAACGCCGCAAATATGTAGCTACTACCTAGTGACATACCTACTTGCGACGTTTGAGGTTTTTGGCCGAGGATGCGGCCGCACCAGCGCCAACTTTGATCGTGAACTGTAGAGACTGTACTTATTATTTACTTCTCCTGCTTGTTTATAAGTCTTATTAATAAAAATGAATAAATGATTTAATAAGACAGAGCTGACAAGTAGTAAACATCTTTTGCAACCGCACCTGACAAGCGTCTTCCCCTTCTCCCTCAGCACAGAACATTCTAGAAGTCAGACTGTAGTTATACCAAGGTTGGGGCACGGTCTGGCACTCGGGCTTTGGTATGATTTGTACTTGGGCCCGTCTGAGGATGTCGTTAAATGTGCCCTGAAAATGAGTCATAAACTGAAAAAGGCACAAGATTTGGAAGCGCCGGTGGTCTGGAAAATCTGTGTGGGTTCTAAACCAGAAGTCATGGTTTCAAATCCAGCTTGTACTAATTATTGTCTTAGAACTTAACATGTGTTTTTATGATATATATCAATGGATACTTATTTACTAGTTACTCTTCGGTAAAGGAAAATGTGGCGAGGAAGCCCAACAGATCCTAATACGGCTTAGTTCCCCTCTGGGTTGAAATGTCAGATAGCAGTAAGATTTAGTACCTAAGCCTCTAGATTAGGATGTCGAAAGTAAACACGAAACTCCTTTAAGATGCAACTGAAAAAGTGCTAAGATGAGTAGAATTTGGGAGGGAACAGAGTAATGAAAGACGTTGTTTTAATTTAACCCGAGTGTCAAGTAACAGGTATTGGAGGAAAATACATATATGTTTATGACTAAGACACATGTACTACTTAGGTCAGGCCTTTTAAAGTGCTTAACAAGTTCTTAATAAAACAGGTAATACCTACCTATACTCACTTTTTCTTTTGTAAACCCCCAACCGGTCACAAACATATAATCTCCATATTCTCCATCACTTATTTCAATCGGGTGAACGAATTTACTAAACCTCAACTTTCTGAATTTAAGCAACTGGACGTCGAAGTCAAATTCATGTCTCTTGGCAAATTTCGGATGGACTATGTGGGAAGTTATGTTGATTTTGCGAGATTTCTGGCGATATTTGCTTCCAACTCTTATGAAGGTTTCTTCTATTCTGAAATAATTGCTAATAAGTTCTTATCATTTTTGAAGTCGTAGAATGACTCCATAAATCTGATTATTGTATTTATAAAAATATGTGACGAAATTATAACAAATATGATCGACTACTTCAAAAACTCAACCAGCTAGAAGTTGATGTGAACACTAGCTAGTCTTTCTTAGAGAACACGAAAACAATGTCGTCTTCGAAACGTCGAAGTAATTTGAAAGCTTAATTACACGCAATTATGTCCCATTTCAATAACAAATATTGTGTCTCCCATCTATTCGTATTTCAATAACAAATATTGTGTCTCCCATCTATTCGTATTTCGTGTAATCAATGCCGTACGAAATGCTCGGCTATTGGATTATACAGTCATCGCAGTCGATGTAGGCTGTAGACTACCTCCCGAAAATACCTCCTTAGACGCTGCAACGATGATGTGGCTAATGATGATAATTATATTCGTAAATGCAACTTACCCGCAGTGAGCGGTGGTCAAAGCCCATTGCTTGTGTATGAGGACTCCACCACAAATGTCCCCGTAGTTGACCTGGTAAGGAGCTTGTATTATACTGATCTCTTCGCCTCCTAAAATTCTATGGAACCGTTATATCATTATATTATAAAATACTGTAAGTAGGTATTGAGCTTTGCAATATGATCTTCAGGTGCAATGAGTTATCATACGAGTTAAAACCTCATCGATGAGCACTGAGATAGGGCCAACACACATACCCACGATACGACGTTCTATGATATGACGTCATATCGTGGGTATGTATGTTGGTCCCACCATACGGAAGATCAGCGCTGATTTTTGGGTTAGCATTAATGCTGAGTCGGGACCATTGTAACCACCACCGTGGTAAACTATTTATTTATTCTATGTTTCTTCCTTTTGTTATGTTGTTATACTTTTGTATGTCATAGTTTATCACGAATAAATGCTATGATTTCTGATTTCTGATTTCATACGACGCCGTAATGTTACACGACGCCGCAACAACCTGAGACGACGTCGTATCGTGGGAATGTGTGATGGTCCCACCATATGATGCCGAAACGTTGCACGACGCCGCAACGTGACACGACGTCGTATCGTGGGTATGTATGTTGGTCCCACCATATGACGCCGTAACGTTGCCCGACGCCGTAACAACGTGAGACGACGTCGTATCGTGGGGATGTGTGTTGGTCCCACCACTCCCACCATATGACGCCATAATGTTGCACGACACCGTAACAACGTGAGACGACGTCGTATCGTGGGTATGTGTGTTGGTCCCACCATATGACACCGAAACGTTGCACGATGCCGTAACGTGAGACGATGTCGTATCGTGGATATGTGTGTTGGTCCTTAGCGGACGAATTTGCGTGACCAGGTTCACTGATATCATGGTTATTGAATTGTTATTTTTAGTTATTTTTGACATAACGCAATTTTCATGCTAACAGCTTTTGTGAAAAAATAGTTACAATTTTTTTACGGTGTGTTTTAGAACTATGTTCGTGATTTATTTTGTATCAAGCGTATGTTTCTTAGTCATGCAGATTTCGAATCAATGTTAGAGATAGGCCTCAAAATTGTTTTTCATATTTTTCGGCATTAGTATTATGATCTACAAAAAGTTACGATTATTCAAAAGCTCCTCTGATTCAGCCCATTTCACCTTAATCACTTTTGATAACTTAATAGGTAAATGTGATTAGGACTAAATAACTTACCCATGTACTGATGTGAACTGCGTTTTGAAGCATGTGAAACATACAACTAAACCAAAGTACATATTAACAACATTCACGTTTATTGATTCCTATTTTAATGGCTGAAAAAACTGATAAGCATCCATTGCGCTGACTTCTGGTACACTTTATTGAAATATTTTATTGAAAACATATTTTTCGGTTGTATCATTTTCAAGGCCATTTGCATTTTCTGGCCAATTAACAAATGGTGCAGAGAAAACGCCAATCATAGCCAAGTGACAAATAGTTTACAGAAAATTATCAACCGAAACTTTTCCTTCGAATCTGTCATTCTCATATTTTTAGGGTTCCGTACCGAAAAGGTACAAAAGGAACCCTTATGGTGCAACTGTCCGTCCGTCTGTCTGTCTGTCACATCGCTAAATATCTCGAGAACCACTTAAGCTATTTTATAAAACTCGTTGGTGGCAAACACGGATCACTTGATAGTAAGCGGTCACCAAAGGCTACGGACGCTTGCAACTCCAGGGGTGTAACATATATATGCGCATTGCCGAGCCTTTTAAAACTTGTACACTCTTTTTTGAAGAAATCCCATACAGCTCCTTCAGAAAACCTGGGCAGGTACCTCATTCGACAGCTCACAAGGGCGCTCCTTCAACTAGGGAAGGTCCGACTGAGTATGGTAACCAGTGTCATAACAGATCATGGACTATTTAACAAACATCTTTTCATAACAGGTGTCACAGACAGTCCCTTATTCCGAGGATGCATGGAGACAGAAGAAACAACCTCTCACGTGGTGCTGGAATGCAGCAGAGTGGCCCCATACAGGGCAAAACATCTCGGATCCCCGAGAGACCTCCCTGAGGTCCTACTCAACATCAAAGGTTTGATAGGATTCCTCGAGGAGTTGGGCTGGCAAGAATAGCCAACCCTCCACCCCCCCTTGTCACGCAAAATAGGCGCCAGTCGTCGAGTTGCGGAAAATAGCCCGAACTACAATACAATACAATACCTCATTCGACAGCCGATGCATCCGTGAGAAGGAATTCCTCTTAAACCGCACATACGCGACCATTTAGGTTCTAGTAGGTAGACCCAGCCAATTACCGACCAATCTCGGTCACCTCCATACTCTGCAAGATTATGGAGCGTGTACTGAATAAGCGGCTCCTATCACACCTAGAGGATAACGATTTACTCAGCGACTCTCAGTATGGCTTCCGCGGGGGTCGTTCGACTGGAGATTTTCTGGTGCATGCTACCCATCTTTGGAGCGAGGCAATTGAGAGGCACGGTGAAGCCCTTGCGGTATCTCTCGATGTCTCTAAAGCATTCGACCGGGTCTGGCATGCAAGTTTGGTGAGCAAGCTTCCAGCATATGGGATACCAGCCGGCCTGTGCAACTGGATTGAGAATTTCCTGAGTGAACGTTCCATCCGTGGTGTTAGATGGCTACACATCTGACCAATGGGCTATTAATGCCGGTGTTCCTCAGGGCTCTGTTCTGTCCGCGACCTTATTTCTGCTGCATATCAACGACATGCTAGTCCCAGATACTTTTGGGTATGCCGATGACAGCACTGTCGTGGACAGATATCTCTCCAATGCTCGGGCCAAAAAAGAGGAAGTCCAATCTAATCGACAGGCTATGGTAGACCGTCTGAATTTGACACTTAAGGTAGTATCCGATTGGGGCGACGCAAACCTGGTCAAATTCAACGCTACCAAAACACAGGCGTGTCTGTTCTCTGCGAAACGGAGTCCTTTCGACCTGACTCCGACTTTCCGGGATGTATCCGTACCGATATCCAACCATCTCCAGCTACTTGGCACAAGTATCTCATCTAACCTGAGCTTCGGGGCGTATATTGAATCTCTGGCTAAATCTGCAGCTAGACGATTAGGCGTCCTTTCTAAGGTCAAGCAGTACTTCACACCGGAGCAGCTTCTTCAGCTTTACATAGCTCAAGTCCGGTCGTGTATGGAGTATTGCAGTCACCTTTGGGATGGATCCGCCAAGTATCAGCTAGCCACCCTAGATTCTATAGACAAACGCGCTAGGAAGCTTATTGGGGATGCGAGATTGGTAGAGGCTAGACTGCAGAGCCTAGAACACCGTAGAAAGGTAGCCTGTTTATCGGTATTCTACAGGATACATTTCGGGGAGTGTGCGATGGGATTACATAATCTTATCCCCCCATCTCCGTTCTGCCACCGTGGGACTAGACGCGGACTTGCGTTTCACCCTTACGTCGTTACTTTACCACTGATTCGCACTAAACGCTACGCATCCAGCTTTATCATGCGTACGGCTAAGGAGTGGAATTCACTTCCTGCAAATCTATTCCCAGTCCACTATAACTTGGACCTTTTTAAATCGAGAGTGAATAGAAATCTTTTAGGTAAGCATGTTCCATCCTAGACTACATCGGCACTTTCCATCAGGTGAGATTATGGTCAAATGCTTACCTTTTCGGAATAAAAAAAAAAAAAAATAGTGTGTGAAGATGAACAGTGAACACCCTAATGCTTATTAAATCAAACTTCAGGCATTCGGAAGCATCAGAGTAGAATAAAATATCTAACAATTGTATTAAAATTGGAGGACAACAGAATAATTTATTCCAAAGTGAGCCCAGTGATGCCCCTGATCCAGTCCCTGACTTTGGCGACCTTGCTGTAGACGCCGTAAGACCCTGGCGTGGCGCAGCCGTAGCCGAAGGACACCATGCCGAGCAGCCGATCGTAGGATACTGCTGGACCGCCGGAGTCGCCCTGGAAAAATTGTGACATAGATATCTTTACCTAGTGTTAGCAGAATTTCAATAGAATGAGAGATTCATGAGGAAGATGTTATTTAAGTAAGTAAGAAAACAAGTTTTATAATATGTTAAAGAAAATAACTAAAATCTTAAAGCCATTGGTCCTTCCTTCCTCTTGATTGCAACAAACATGTTGTTTTATTTTATATAGTAAAACACTTGATCAGAATCATACCTGGCAAGCATCCTTTTTGCCCTCTCTATAACCAGCGCAGAACATCCTCGGGGTAAGTGCTCCTCTGAAGTAAGGGAAGGGCACTTTTTGGCAATGGTCCTTCCCGATGATTGGCACGGACACCGCCTTTAGGACGGAGGAGTAGGGACCCTGGAAACATACAGTAGTTTAACATTTACTGGGTATCTACGCCAAATTTCCTTGAGTGGGTTTTAAAACAAGAATAGGTAAAGCCATATTTAAGGTTAATCTCTTGTCTGTGTATGATTCGAATTTCAGTCATATTTTTACATTTTTTTTTAATGAATTCTCAGCATAACCGAAGTTTGACTCTACGATTATGGCCACCACACTCGAAAGAAACGGATGATTACCTGTGTATAGATAGAAACCAACCCTTAAAATTGAAAACATCCTTACTAGTTGCTTTGTTTTATTCTGGTACCCTTACTATGCTCTAGCAGGGTTCATGTGGAACTGTAATAAGCAGTTTATAAGATCTATACTAACCTAAGTGTAATAAATAATTTAGATTTAAATGTTGAAGTGATTGTATGACCTTTCGCTGTCAAACATCAGTTTTGTTAGACAGTGAGAATGCTGTATTTTTTATTATCCATTCTGTAGTTTGACGTAAAATTTTACAAATGTACAAAAATAACAAATAATGTATAGCCATGGGATAGCCACTTCACTAATAACCTGTACGCCAAAACTTGCCAAGGCAAACGCAATTTAGATTTGTTAAAACAAAGGTTCAAAATAGAATGGAATGGAAGACCTTTTCATAGGTCTCTGGGCGACTAGTGGGTGAACCGTAACCGGCAACGTTAAGCATTAGTGTAAGTAATTAATAGGAAAGTAAAGTACCACCGAACACGGTCGCTAATTTCTGTCCATTGGCTACGCCTTCGAACACGACGTCATTAGTTTCGCCTGTTGTTTTAATACTAGCTCCGCCTCCGGCACGGGCCGTTTCATTATCTTCGTCATAGTTATTGTGTACAAGTACCTATAAACTTTGCAAGTGCATTGCGACTTTGGTGAAAAAGTTTACTAATAATACTACGTTAGTCTATGATCATTTTGATTATATTTTACGCTCTTACTGCATAGGGTTTGTTATCAACTGATACAAATCACACTTCAGTATAAAAAACAGTTTAAGGTACTTACGGCCCGATTTGAAGAATGATTAAGACACGTTTAAGATCTTGGAAAGATCGATAACTAAACGATATGTCAAAATTGACGTTTATTTCGATTCAGCTGTGATCCCAATAAGATCTATCTACGATATTTCTAACGTTGATGTGACATTGGTTGCCCGAATCGAGCTGCTTCTGTCCCAATAAGATCTATCTACGATATTTCTAACGTTGATGTGACATTGGTTGCCAGAATCGAGCTGCTTCTGTCAATTATACGACATACAAACGATATCTAAATGAGAACTTATCTAAACCAGAACTTATCGTTATCGTATCTCATTCTTCGAATCGGACTGTTAGAATCAGTTTGAAAGTCGAGTCTGAAATCTTGAGTTGTTTTTTACTTACTATTAGAAATATGAATAAGATGATACGACCATCTTCTACTTCCATTATCAGATAAGGGAGGCCCATTATACAACGTCGTTTGAAAAGGAAAAATCGGCCAAGAGTATGTCGGACCATGCTCAGTGTAGGGTTCCGTAGCTACCATTCTGCCAGAATAGGCTAAACGGGGGCTATTAGTAAGTATCATGTTCATTACAAGCCTAAACACTTTCGCAGCACGCAGCTTTGTACGGACAGTGAAAAATGTACTGAACGTGCTCCAGCTGACAGTTCCTCTTATCGGAGCGAGCTGTTAAAAAAAACTCCCGTGCCAACGGCAACGTCGGTCTGAACATTGCTATGTATTCAATTAGCTAGTGCTTTTACTGTTATGAGGAGTGTTCTAACCAATACTTACATTCTCCTGTGTATTCCCCCACCCCGTGACCGTGACCATCTTCCCCACGACCATGTCCTCGATACGCGCGATCTTGATCGGCTGCGTGTTCTCATCGAAGTTCAGCTCCTGCTGCAGCTCTAAAACCTGGAAGTCGTAGTCGAAGGGGTGCTCCTTGTTGTTGGCTGACCACATCGGGTGGATGTGGTTATTCAGGACCTGGGTTCGCTTTCCGCGGTTGAGGTACTTTGAGCCGGATCTTATGTATTCCTTCTTGCTTTGAAGGAAAGATGAATTGTTAATTGTATTTAAATGTTTAAAATTAAAGTTGTCTTCCACACTCACATAACATTTCCGCAACCGTGTTATCCAAATTTAATTCAAATTCTTTCATCTCATACTCCTAGGTGGATGTACCTCAAAACCTTCTATGTTGACAAAAGTAGTGTGATGGTATTATTTATGAAAATGTCTTTCTTGTTGCTCTTGGGATCCTAAATCTCAAACAGTCAGGAGGGCAAGTCTTTTGCCATTTGTAGAATGTGCTGTAATCTCAAACACTTTTAAGAAAACTGTATTAGTTATCCTATATTCCCTACCTATCCTTCATTAGATAAAATGGAAAAGTTCTATAATACAATCTGAATTTAAGATAACCTAGCTAAACTTCTTTCTATTTTTCTTTACATTTTAGAGACCACAGTAACCAAATAAAATCAAAATTTCATTCCAAAAAAATCGAATCAACTTAATCATGTACGTGACAGTAAACTTACCCACAATGCCCAGCCGTCAGCACCCACTTCGAGCCAATAATCGCTCCGCCACAATTCGTACCATAACCAACATGATACGGATACATATTGATATCCACTTCTGTACCACCCACAATTCTGTTCTCAGCATCATAATCATCTTCTACATTATACGATGCTCCTATATTGTCAAGGGCGTTATCATCTCTGTCTAAATTAAGTCCATCAAAATTATCTACATCAGGAGCTTCTGTCGGTTCTTCGACGTCTTCCATATCGAGTCGGTGGGAACTGGGGTGATTTGGTTTGGTCAAGGTTCGTGGGAGGAGGTACACTTGTAATGCTTTCTTGCGGACTGAATTTGAAAGTGGGACTACGAGCACGTCGTATTCTGAAAGATATTTAATGTGTTAGTAACAACAGTGGCACGGTTTTCATGCTTCCACGCAGTTAGATGAGTTCATTGTGAACAGTTTGGTAAGTTAGCGATCTTTGGTTCCAATTCTAGTGGGTTAAGGTAGACATGTGTGTTATTTAATTGTTTTTATTTTTGTTATTAATATTTATTACATAGATAAAGTCCCTAAAATAAAGTTTTACAAAAAGTAGGTAGAGACATATTCGCGTTCAAAAGTATCGGTTTTCAATATAGAGACATATTATTCTTTGCATATAGCTATTGAAGAATTGGCGCGTAGTTTCATCTGCTGCTGACTGTACTTAATAGCATAAAATGGACCAGTGAATGCGAGATGCGCCTGGAGTCAAAATGAATTCAATTTGTAAAGTTGGAACCGCGTTTTAGCCTGACTGTCCCTGAATTTGTAGACTTTTTTAGAATCACTACAGAACTTACTTTCCGGGTCGACCGGAACAGCCCACAAAGCAATGACTAAAAGTAAAAAATGTACCATCATTGTTATTTTTTACTTTTAAATCATCACGTCACAAGCGAAGTGATGCAATGATGTTTTTGCAATGACGGAATTTTTAAATCTAAAATCACACCGTGACCGTTCCTAATTTCTCATGAAATTAACTATGTTTTTCATCATGCTCATTTCTGATAGGTACATGGTGGATAATGTAGTTAGGAAATTAATGTGTAGAGAACATAAGTTTTTTGCATTTTTGATTGTTGCTAAAACGTCCACCGTTTTATGGTAAGCTTCTGAGTAAGGGAGTCACGGCTTTAAAGGATTTCTGTAGTAAAGAAAGTTCGTAAAGGAATTAATGTGAAACTTAGAGATGTGTACACACAACGCAGAGACGTCTGATGCTAATCATTTATCGTCGCCCATGGACACCAGAGAGGTTACAAGTGTGTTGGAGTACTTACGCTCTTTTCTTGAAGGTCGTATCGGTCCGTAAATACTGCAGGCGACAGTTCATTCCACAGTTTAGCTGTGCCAGGCAGGAAGTTTCTGGAGAAATGCACAGTTGAGGACTGCCAACCATCTAAGTGTTAAATTGAATATATATTCTTTAAATGTTTCAGAGATCCACTGAGAATAATTGAAAATTCAACCCCTTAGAGGGTGAAAATAAGATTGTTAGGTTTGTTGATTTCTGTGCAAAAATTTGGACGAAGATTAGTAAGGTAAAATCAAGTTAAAAATATTTAACAACTGAATACATTTATTAATAACAATATGCATAATGGATATATACAGATGATTACTATAACTAGCTTATATCTAAAATAGGCCTTTTAGGCATTGTACCAAGGATGCTGGCGGCATTTCCTCGTTGTATCGCAATACTGATACGTTGTGCGAGCCGCCAGCTCTTCGGTCATAATTTAGGTTTATTTTTTGTTAGTGCTCAACGTGGGTGCGGAGTGTTAAGGTCGGCAACGCGCATGTAACTCCTCTGGGGTTCCAGGCGTTCACAGGCTACGGAGACTGCTTACCATTAGGCGGGCCGTATGCTTGTTTGCCACCGGCGTAGTATAAAATTTTGGAGAAGTTGTCACGTGACTTCGACCTCTTTCGATTTTGGTGGTATTCCGTCTTTGTCCAATGTGCATTTGATCAATTAAATTGGATGTCTTCGTCAAAACCTGAAACACCGAAATTTTGATCAAATATTACGAATGACATTATAGTAGTTTATGTGACTGCTACATTTTATTTTTTTTATTTTTTATACTACGTCGGTGGCAAACAAGCATACGGCCCGCCTGATGGTAAGCAGTATCCGTAGCCTATGTACGCCTGCAACTCCAGAGGAGTTACATGCGCGTTGCCGACCCTAACCCCCTCCCACCCTCGTTGAGCTCTGGCAACCTTACATACATAACATCATTGTATATTCGCTTCAAGTGTTGTTTACTCTGAGAGTACGTCTGAATGTAACCAAACCTTACATAATAAAAGGCACTAAAATACATGAGTGTGGGATTAAGAAACGATCGAAGTGAGTTTCTTAATAGGATCACACGAGTGCTTTAATGCCTAATTATGTTTGACGACCGGTTTGGCCTAGTGGGTAGTGACCCTGCCTACGAAGCTGATGGTCCCGGGTTCAAATCCTGGTAAGGGCGTTTATTCGTGTGATGAGCATGGATATTTGTTCCTGAGTCACGGGTGTTTTCTATGTATTTAAGTATTTATAAATATTTATATATTATATATATCGTTGTCTAAGTACCCTCAATACAAGCCTTATTGAGCTTACTGTGGGACTTAGTCAATTTGTGTAATAATGTCCTATAATATCTATTTATTTATTTATATTTTATGTACAGTTACATACACTATTTTATCTACACACATGTTATAAACTTCCTATGATATATTCACTAACCCAAATTACAGGGCATCGTTGCTCTCTTGGCGGTACTCGCGGATATGTGGTGTCCGAAATGTTTTTATCGCTCATTTTACACGATAAACTTTACACACTATAGTTATTTTAAAAACAACAAAACATATTAATTTTATACTTAAAACTAATTATAAGATAAACTGTACGTCAAATGGCGGTAAATGAAAACTTTTTTCACGCATGTCACGCATTCGTAGTTTTTTTTTAATTCAGAGACAAACTAGAGTCGGGGGCCTATTTCCGTATCATTCGATAAGATAAGATAGATAAGATAATTTATTCCATAACAATTTTACAATCATGTCGGAAATATATTTAACCTATAAGTACTAAAATGAATCACGATTCTATAAATAACATGCATAACTTAAACTAAAATATACAAAATATAAAATATTAAAAATTGCAGTCGTATAAATGTCATAATAAAATGTGAACACTTTGAAAAATAAATTAAAGATTACAAATATAGTCGTTAACATCGTAATAACATTTACTAATTAAATGGTCCCTTAGCCTGCATTTAAATTTATCTGTATTATTCATTAATTTTAGTTCTGTGGGGAGGCAGTTATACAATTTTATTGCTTGATATCGCACACAATGGTGAACAACTTTCAATTTAGGCGCTATCAAGATGTCCAAGTCCTTCCTGCGTGTGTTCATTCTAGAGATTCTTTCTTCCTCGGTCTCGTATCTCTCTAAATGTTTCACGACTCCAGTTAGTAAGACTAGAATATATAGACAGGGTACTGTTAGAATTTTGAGCCGGACAAAGTGTTCCCTACACGACTGCCACCACGGGATACGGACCATGATTTTGATAGCACGTTTTTGGGCAACAAATGCTTTATTTATATTGTATTTGTAGCTTTGACCCCAAAACTTAATGCTGTATCGCAATCGAGACTCTACCAATGCATAATATACTGACGTTAGTTGCTTTACGCGATACAAACTAACTTGCGAGATATGTCAAAATTGTATGCAATTGACCTTTCATTTCGAATAAAAATGCATCTCCACTGATATTAGAATAGAGGTCAAATGGAATTTCTTTTTTTTTAGAGATGTTCTAAATTTGAAATCATAACCAAATCGATTTTGATGTAGTTATGAAGCAATTACAACATCATCACAGATAATTAAATTGTTGTAACGAAACAGTTTATCGTAGTGTTGGCCATTATTTATGGATTTTGAAGGCATCATAAACCCATGATATGTGTGTAGATAAAATTCAAAATGGCATCGCAAATTGTATAAAAACTTCAACTGAAAGGATTAATTTGGCCTACTGCTGCCATCTAGGTTACACTATGTTAACCACTTATAGTTTCGACACATCTGCCATCTATCGAGGTCTGAGTAAAGTAAGCGTGTTACCAACTATCTTAGTTTTTTTTTAGGCAAATTCAATACACAAATAAAATTGACACAATATCTTACTTATCTAAACTTATTATTTTCATTTATTCAGTGTATCAATTGGCTAAATATTATTAAACTGACAAATCAATTAAAGCAAAGTTTATTCCAATTATATTGCTTATGAATATTAAAATGTAATATAATAAATTGTTTGAAACAATGTTAAATATTTATCGACATTTCCAATACAAATACTTTGACATTTTCATTTAAAAGTTATCGGAATTATTTCCCGAACTTGAACGCGACTGTAACGCCAGCGCCATCTGTTGTCGGATAGCAGAAGTTTATTACAACGCTTGCTGAAATTAAGTTTTATGTCTGTCACCGTGTTTAAGTTTACATAGTATTTGGTTTATTTTAATAATATATATATACAACCTTTTTTTCACATGCAATGTATTTGTATGTTCGGATGAAAACTTGCAAGCTAAATTAGACGCTATTCTTACTTGTTTGAGCTTGAGCAGCTATTGGTGCCATCGAGCGATCTGATGATGAACACAGGAGGTGGCCATAGGAACTCTGTGATAAAACAACGTAAAGTTTAAATTTATTACAATAGTCTCGAGGATTTTACTTGCCCTTTGAAGGAAAACTATAGGCAGCTATAAAATCTTGTATCATAAATGAAATTGTGGCCAAAAAAACTTTTTTACGCGAAATAGTTCTGTATACTCTCTTATTGGAATTTAGAATTTTAACATTTCATATCAGTACCCCTAGTGTAAATATTTTCGACAGCGAAACGTGACGTACGCGTTTGCGTTAAGTGTCATTTTGTATGAGATTTTTGACTTTCCAAAACGTCCCGCTTGGCGCGCTGTTCAAAAACCCATACAAAATGAGACTTAACGCAAACGCGTACGTCACGTTTCGAAATCGAATTTATTTACACTAGGGGTACTGAACTATGTAGCTGTGACGTAGATTAAGATACCAATTTATGTACTTCCATTAATATTTACAATAAACACAAAAATAAAAATAAAAAAACAAAACTTAAGAGTCTAGTCAAAACACCCCCAGCTCATCAATTTAAGTCCGCGACTGTACCGATCTATCGCAAGATCAAACATATTGAACACGAATATATAATACACTCGAATATACATCTCCAAACTTGATGTCTTAACCGTGGAGACTATACATCTCTGAAATATTGTATTACATTATTTACTACTTATGTATTACTAGCTCACTAGTCCAGACGCGATTTATTTATTCAGTATACATTTTATTTTGACACTCGGAGAGACTTTACACCTCCAAATCTTATTAGTATTAGTACTCTGACATTGGGGACCTTTTACATCTCCAGATTTAATGTATTTTTGACCATAGAGACTATACATCTCTATTGTATTGTGTGTAATTATTTATTTTAAGATTATTATAATGTAATTTTTACCCAGGTATTGGCTGTTGTATTTATAAATGTTGTAGTGTATTTTTCATGTCACTATATGATGTTACTATGAATGTTGTATTGACTTTTAAAAGAGAGAATTTGAATAGGTGTCCTAATTGACAATCGTGCGACCAATTAGGACTTCCTATTAGAGTTCAATATGGTTGATCGCACGTTCGCGCGAGTAGAATTCGCGCGAACTTGCGATAATCGCGTAGTCGCGTTAATACAACGCGACCCCTTCAGCGTATGTTACGAAAGGATATCTACTGTAAAATCTTAAAGATTTTCTTTGTAACGTTGTAGTTAATTAAATAGAAGTAGGTGCCTTTATGAGCGTGTCTAGTAAATTACCGTAACTGAACTTTAAATAGAGAGGAGTTCACTCGTCGACTTAACCCATAAATGCTTGATTTTTTATTTTTGGTACAAAAAATTTTTTTTGTTTAGTTCATTGGATGTATCTGGGAAAAATAAATAAAAAAGTGGGCGGGTTTTAGTGTTGCCAGTTATTATTTCCCAAGACTACTAGTCTGGCTACTAAAATATTATACAATATTATGGTGGGAAATTCAAAAAATCTTGGGCTGGTCACACTTTGAGTAGTAGGAATTATAGTTTTGATACTAGAACATATTTTTTATTTTCTGTGAACACGTAAGGTACCTAAGGAAATTAGTTAATATACGTTGACGTACACTCAAAGTCAGCTCACGTAATTTCTACCTCTATGTAAAGTACAAAGAAATATATGGACATGTTTCGCCCAGATATTTTTATATATTTTTATATCAATTTACTACTGACCAGTCATTCCACAGATTTCTACTAAATATTAGTTTTCAGTAACTCGTTACGTTCCGATGTTTTGATTCTATTGATATTTTCTAGAACTTCTAGTTTTTCCGCTTCTTTACACACCGTCCTGTTCATGACATTCAGGTAGTATTATTCATTACTTAATCAAAGTTATAGGTAAATGTTAGAACTTGTACTTAAAGTATCAAAATATTAATAGAACACCAACCTACTCAATTGTTTACGACTTGTAAACATAGCAGTTTTTCGTAACGCTTCACGTCGATTTCGCACATTCTCGTAATTATTTATGAGCTTAAATAATAGTTTGCGGACCTCACTCGGTATAGTCATTATTAATATTATTAAAAATAAACCGCGAACAATTTGAATGAATGACATAAATTGACAACAGACTTTTAGCTTTTTTTTAAATCATAGACAATTGGTGATACAACGTGGAAATATCTGTCAACTATATTTGGGTAACCAGACTCTACTTGACGTTTGGTATAAAGGTGCGTTCAAGAATTGTAGATTTATCAGTAGGTAATCTAGTAATCAGTGTGGAGTATCGTTGGATCGTTGGATAGGTCTTTTAAAATGAATAAAGGTCTCCAAAAAACGTTTTTTTTTATATAAAGAGAATATTCTTGGAAATAATCGCCCTGGAAGAAAAAATATATGTGTCCTCTAACTTTTGAACCATGAGTCCAAAACATATTTAAAAAATCGTAAAAAAAAAACATAACCATGAGTCCAAAACATATTTAAAAAATCGTAAAACAAATACTTTCAATGAAAACTATAGCGAACGTGATCGGTCCAGCCGTTTTTGAGTTATTGCAAATAGTCTTATCAGTAAAAGGACGTACAAAGCGCTGCGAAGGTCGTAGGTATCTCTTTGGGCTTGTAATGACCATGATACTTACTAATAGCTCCCGTTTAGCCTATTCGGACAGAATGTTACTACAGAAACCTTACACAGAGCATAGCCCGACATGCTTTCGCCCGATTTTTATTTATTTATACACCACAAAAATCATAAACCACAGTAAACAGTACATAGATACGTATTTACGGCGTCATTGTCTCCCCGCACAATACCCCCGAAGTAAATAAGCCGTATAAAATATAATTTAGCTCCTGCCCGTTCATCAGCCCGCTGGAAAGACGCAAGAAATGGAAATTTTCCTTCCCTCCTTTTTCCTGTTCGCCCCCCACCCCCGCGGGAGGTTGGACAACTCCCACTCTTGGCTACAGAAACATGGAATACATTAAGTTTACGTTTTTTAATGATTGACTGAAGCTTTAGCGAGTGTTGCTGCTATTTATCAGTCGCTTTTCGGTGAAGGAAAACATCGTGAGGAAACCGGACTAATGGGATTAGTCCGGTTTCCTTGTCAAGGCCTAGTTTACCCACTGGGTTCGAAGATCAGATGGCAGTCGCTTTCGTAAAAACTAGTGCCTACGCCATATCTTTGGGGTTAGTTGTCAAGCGGACCCCAGGCTCCCATGAGCCGTGGGAAAATACCGGGACTGTGCGAGGAAGAAGACTGAAGCGTTAGCGAAGATCTACGTTTTGACTCAGGCATTTTGCTTTCGTATGTCGGGATGTTTTCTTCTACAGGTCTCAATTCTCAACTGAATCTTGTTAAATTTTGTAAGCAGGTTAAGTAAGTATATAATTTTTCTGTCGTTTCGTTTTTTGGAAAAGTTGAAGGTGGTGGAAATTGGCATAAAGGTCTATCTTACTTAAGACCTTTGTGAGTACGCTTTGACAATGAGTCAACGAAGTAGGTAAGTGGGTATTATTACAGTTTGGCGGGAATAAATATATATTATACATAAGTTTTAATTTTAATATATAAATAAATTAAAAAAAAATTTTTTTTTTCATTTTTAGGATTCCGTACCAAAAAGTTACAAAAGGAACCCTTATGGTGCGACTCCGTCCGTCCGTCCGTCTGTCTGTCTGTCTCATCGCTAAATATCTCGAGCACCACTCAAGCTATCAATTTGAAATTTGGAATACTTATGAAGAATCCTAACCCAGACCTATTGAAAGTATTACTTTTTTATTATATTTTTAATACCTATGGAAAATGCCCAATATAAAGAGGGGGCAAAATTTCAAAGTCTTGTGACAAGGTCAAGTGGAATATCGTTTGAAAAAAAACTTTTTACAAAAAAAAAGAAAACCGACTTCAAAAAGTATTAAAATAAAATATTATCCTTTTCAAATAAAAAAAAAAAAGTATATGGTTTACTTTTTTTTGTAAAAAGGTTTTGTTTTACCATTTTTAGTTTTAAGGTTATGAGTGACGCGTGACGCATGAATGAAAATCACAATCATGTTTTACACTTAATTCGTTAACTTTCATAAATAATCACGATTTTCCTCGGGAATTCATTCCTGCTACTACTCTAAATCGATCCTCCGCCTCGCCATTGATCATTGAAACCCTTGACCCTGAACCACCGAACATTCAACCACCATCCCCCGACCCCTCAACCCCTGACTATTTAACTCCTAATCCTAACCCCCAATTCCTCAACTTCCAACCCCCGGCCACTCATCTCCTACCCCCCGATTCCTAAACTCCAACCCCTCATTCCCCGACCCATCAACTCACCGCCCCCTAAACCTCCTAAGCTCTCAAACCCTGACTCAAGCCCCAACCCCACAACCACCAACCTCTGACCCTCGTCTACCTTTACTACCACCGTCTACCTCACAAACCTCTCACATTTACCCCTCACATGTTATCTCCAACACTACCTACATCAGAAATCATAATATAATAGGTAAGTTCCACATATCGCCCGTGGTCTTCATAATCAGTAATTAGTTTTACCACGAGTTTGACACTGACATATTCGCTAGTGTAACTTACTTTCTATGCATCTCGCTCATACTGGCATCCTATTAGTGCGAGCGAGATGTATCGGAAAGTAAGTTACGAACACGTCAGCTAATATGTAGAGTCAAACTCGTGGTAAGGCTACAGTTGCACTACATCAAATTGGTAGTTTTCGAGAGGAAATGCTTGAGTTGCTTAAGAATACAGTCGAATCACCATACCTGTGCCTTTAACAAATGAGGAGTTCCCTCAATTCCTCATACATCCCATCATCAGATCAGCACCAAATTAAAATGGGACCACCTTGGAAGTAACTCCTTTCAAACAAAAAAGAATTATTGAAATCGGACCACGGGTGTCGGAGTAGTCGTTGAACGTACATTAAAAAAAATTAGCCACAACCGAATACAGAACCTCCTCCTTCTATGAAATTGAAGTCGCTTAAAAAACTCAAATAGGGTTGTTTCCATCTACAAATCTCAGGGCAGAATTGTATTCCAATAAATTCTTTTGGATTATAAGAACATGTTAAACTACTTTTAGGGGACCTGTAATGACCATATTTTTGTAAATATTGAATTTAAAATATCTTTTGGCACACGTCACGTGACCAAACTCGAAACGTCATTGAAGATTCTGATGACGTCACAACTCTCGGATTGACACTGTTGACAGTTAGGCGATAAACAATCAATGACAAATGTCAGTTGACAGTTCGTATCTTCTACGTGTGTATGTAGTTATGTGTCAAACCGTAAACTGTGACGTCACACAATTTTCAAAGAGCGTTTTGGGCGCGAAAGCAGCTGTCAAAATATATTTTGTTAATTTAACATATTTAAAGCCGTATTTAGTATAAAAGTTGAATTTTAGGGCAACTTTTAGTTAATGTAGAACGTAAAACAAGCGTTTTGAAAAATTGGAAACAACCCTATTGTACATTCCAAAATATTTTTTTCTTTATACTTCAAACAGGAAAAAAAATATGAAGGAAAATGTAAAAAAAATCCGTTCCCTCCCCTTATCTCCGAAGTTTACCGACGAAAAATTAAGATATTTTTACATAATATTAAAATTACTATAAATTTTACAGGAAAAATAAAATATAATCAGACGTCTACCTTGGTCATTTTCTTTTTTAATTAACAAAAAACTTTTCTGAATTCAGATTGCAATTGAACCAACTTTACGTGTAAACATTAAATACACCTTTTTTCAAATAAAATATAAATTTTTAAATCGGTTCACATGATAGAGAATTATCGTCGAAAAACCAACATACGTGCATTACATCGCGCAAATTAGTTAGACAATTTGCCGATAGACGGCGCTGTACACAATTATTAGTATAGGTACTTCTGATCAAGTCTTTCGCGTTTATAGTTACACGAGATAATTCATAGTTTGTACGGAACCCTCGGTGTGCGAGTAAAACAAACTCGCACTTGACCGGTTTTTTAAGATAAGATAGATTATTTAGTAATATAACATATATTATTATGCGTACTACTTTCTATCACTGCCCCGCTCGCCGTCGGCAGGGTGTTCGTTCTCATAGCCTAAACCTAAATAGTCGAGCACTGTGCAGTTTAAGAGGAATTTCCTCCCGCGGACGCTTAGGCTGTGGAATAAGCTCCCTGCCGAGGTTTTCCCGAGGGGACCTTATGGGATTTTTCAAAAAAGAAGTGTACAGGTTTGCTTGTTTACCACGGACATGGTATAAAAAAAAGTTTCGTACTAAAACAGAAGCCTACTCCTCTGTGACGCGCCACCCCGCCTGCAGCCGCCGAATGCAAATTTTATCACACCGCCCGCTTTCTTATAGGCATTGTCGTAAACCCGCGCCCGGTCATTCTCTTAGCTCCCAGTAAGTATATAAATAATATAACGAAGAATCGAGAATAAACTTAAGAGAGTTAGGGGAGAGAAGGAATTTATAACAACTGACATTTTAATCTTAAGAGGGAAGAACGATCCTAACGAAATAACGGTAATTTGTCTATGAATTTCCATTTCAGAAGAAAACAGTTTCCACTAACTAAATCTTAACCAATTACTTTGATTTTGATGTCGACCACTGCAGCATAATATATCCTAGATTTAGCGGTTTCACTTTTTTGTAAAAAAAATTATTATTTGTTTTACAAATTTAAAAAATGGAAAACCTAGTTTTTTATTGTAAAGTCTAAAAAAACAAAACTAAAAATCATGGAGAATGGAAAATATTTAATATAAGTGGAAAAACAGTTTTCTATTTTAGTATGGACCAGTACATTTCCCTCTTAAATATATAGGTAAAAAAAACTATCTCCTATTTTCCGCCCCTCGGTTCTATGGACGCTCTTATTAGTACAAAATAATAGAAGAGAGAAGACATAATTTCTTATAAGAATTGTCGAACCCGCTGTCCGCTCCATCTCTTCGATTTAAGGAAGTATATAAATAATATTGCGAAGAATCTAGAATAAACTTAAGAAAAAAGAGAGGATGGAGTATATACTTCTCTTAGCGCCATATATATAAAAGAATCATTCTTAGCTTTATATAAATAGGTACTATAACGAAGAATAAATAATAAACTTAATAGAGAGGAGAAAATGCAATTGGTAGAAAAAATATTCAAATATTTGATAAATTTAGAAGAAACGGTTCTTATCGGTTTTTAATCGTATTAGATGAAATATAATGAAAGAACAGGCGAGCGATTTCTTATAAGACTGGTTATCATGAGGCAAACGGGCAGACGGATCACCTAATGATAAGCAATTACCGCTGCCCATGGACACCCGCATCACCAGCTACCTTCAAAATTAGGGGAAAAGCATTAACTTCAAGGTAAGAATAACATAGAGATGTAAGATTGAAACAACGTTTTCGGCCATAATGAATATATTTCTTTTTCATCTTACTCGTAACTTAATTCTATTCCTATCCCTTTCATTCGAACAATCATTCTTCTCTTTCTTTCTGATGTATATTCAAGCATACTGTCTCGTTCACGCAATACGTTTCTTTCTACACAGCACCTTACAGAGATATAAAGAAGGAGTCATACGGACCGACAAACGTCCAAGAGATACATAGGTAATGAAACTAACCTTCAACTACGTTACTGAAATAATCTATAAGCTCCAAGGTATACTATTTAAATTACCAAAACTTTGTAGAGATCATTTCTTAGCTCAAATTTGACTTAAGAAATATATTCTCGATCGGTCTATGGTGAAATATCATTCGATAAAAAACTTTATAACAAAAAATAAAACCGACTTCAAAAATTACCAAAAGCGCCATACATGTACCTATAACATTTGAAGAGTTCCCTCGATTTCTCCAAGATCCCATCATCAGACCCCGACTTGGTGCCAACGGGACCACCCCGGGGTTATACCCGTTCGATTAAAAAAAAAAATTGAAAATCGGTTCACGATTCTCGGAGGTATTGTGCAACATATATACAAAAAATAAAAAAATCTGACGGATTGAGAAACTCCTCCTTTTTTGAAGTCGGTTAATAATAATTTCAGGTGTTTATCTATTTACGTTATATAAAAATAACCAAACATCGAACACTATATGTGTATTTAATTAACTTTTAGACTTTAACCAAGCGATTTTAATAGCCCAGACTGTGCAAGTATTATTTAAAAGCCAACATTTCATAAAAGTTTGACGTTTAAAGTAACACTTGCAAATTCTGAGCTATCAAAATCACTGCACACTTAGGTTGGTCTAATTCTACCGGCTTTCCCTCTAAAGTATCAATATGTTATTTACAATAACAATATACATAATGGATAGGTATATACAGAGGATTACTATGCCTAGCTTAAATCTGAAATAGACCCTTGAGGCATTGTACCAAGGATGCTGGCGGCATTTTCTCGTTGTATCGCAATGCTGATACGTTGTGCGTTCCCTATTATGTACACTATCATTTAAACATTGAATCTTGAATTATTGTATGAAATGTTTTTTTTTTTTAAATTATTATTATTCCATTTATTTCATTTTTTTTTCTTACGTTAGGTTTTTTACAATATGTATATAAAAGTAAAATTTAAAAACACTTACAAAAAATATAAACACATTATAAAAAACCTAACCTAGGGTGCCGCCAGCAGCGGGGCAGGGCCCAAGCTGCCGGTGGTCAGGGCCGCAGAGAGAGGAACCGCCGGACTCCAAGATCCAAGCCGTGTCCAAGATCACCGCCTTCTGCATCTGACATTATTGTATCTCCTTGGATTTCACGGGCCTCTAAAATCCGGTCTTTTGATAGGCTTGCGTGGGGATATAGATCCAACACGTAGAGTCCTCTTGGAGAGCTTTAATGTCATGTAGAACGCCTGCTGGAACCCGTTATCGGGCGCAACAATAGACACCCATGAATCGGTCGCAACAGGCATTTGGACTATTGTAGTAAAGTGAACAGTATAACGGTCTATGGATTGAAGTTATTGACATTATTATTAAATCCTTTATTCATTTAATGTCTTAGGTTAGGATTTTTTATAATATGGATATAAAAGTAAAATATAAAAACACTTACAAAACAATACAAAAGATATAAACACATTATAAAAAACCTAAGCTAGGGTGCCGCCAGCGGGGCAGGGCCCAAGCTGCCGGTGGTGAGGGCCGCAGAGAGAGGAACCGACGCACTATACGCGCCGTGTCCAAAATTACTGCCTTCTGCATCTGACCCTTGATCCAGCCACCTAGCGAGAGTCTCTCTAGGTGTTGGTCGAGACTCTTCGCTATGAGACCGTTCGCTGACACGACTATCGGAACAATGATCGTCGAGTCAACATCCCACATGGCAGTAATCTCGTGAGCCAAGTCTAGGTACTTACTGGACTTGTCCTTCTCGGCTTTCACGAGATTCTCGTCATGGGGGATGGTGACGTCGTTTATTGTTAATATTCTTATCTACGTTTACAATTGCTCAAAATTTATATATGGAATGTTATTTAAATTATAATCTTTTATTTACTTTTATAATGTTATTATTATTCGATTTTTATACACACAAGACATATTATGATGACATGTTTTAATAGGTATTAGATATTTAGTTAAATTTAATATTGTGTGCCCTAACAGGGTGTCATGAATTGACTAAATTAATTGTAACGCCTTATTATGTAACTATGTTCATGACTGCAATAAATAAATGAAATGAAATGAAACATTTCATTTCAACTTCAGAAGAATTTCAGAACAAAACACTGTGTACCCATTCAGGAAACAGTTTTTCGAGGCACTATCTAAAAACAAAAGCTTGGGAACCCGCCCGTCACTCAGTTCGCAACTGGCAACATTTTTGCTCCCAGATAAAGTGTAATAAAAGTTCGCCTAATGCGAAAACTTGGTAATGTTATCGGGATACGTGATCTCACCGGCTTTTCGGGCGGTGCGTTACTCACGGTTTTCGAAGTTCTCGTACAAAAAGTGCGGAGATTTGAATGGACAGAAAAAAGCGGTTTAATGAAACGCTAATTGGAAAACGTTGGGATAGTTTTCATTTGGAATTTGAGTGCGAAATTAAAGGGTTGTACTAACGACACCGCTATACGAGTATAATTTCTGAGTGGATTATTAAAAGCGAAACCTTCGTTAAAGTTATGTGATTTAGGTTAGGTTAGGTTATACTTTATTACTGTATTGTATTGTATACGGGCGATCTTCCGCAACTCGACGACTTGCGCCTATTTTGCGTGATATGTTGGGGGTGGGCTAGTCCTGCCAGCCCAGCTTCTCGAGGAATCCTATCAAACCTTTAATGTTGAGTAGGTTTCGGGGAGGTCTCTCGGAGATCCGAGATGTTTATTAGCTCTGTATAGCTATATACTTTATTTGTTTATTCATATAATAAAAAAAATAGCTGTCATGACAATCCAAAAAACTTAAATAAGAAATCAATTCATGTTTATTCTTATTCTATTTTCAATAAGAAACATGATAACATAGATAACACATATACCTAACATTTTAAATTTATTCAGCTAAAAATAAAACTGGAAAAAACACACAGCATTAGTACAAAGGTGAACTTATTTCTTTCAGAGACATATAAGTATTAGTCTACGGCGTAGTAACGCAGTTGGATTCTTTCGCTCAAAACTCGCCGAGTTATAATCGAGTTTATACTCACGTCCAGAGCCTTTGTTACAAGTTTTTAAGCATCATATATTAGTCACCAACAGGGATCGGCAAACTTTTGAGAAAAAGAGCCAACCGCAGTAGAAATCACTAGTTTCAGGAACCTCAAAGGGCCACAAATTTTGTTTTCCTTGGTCTAGGAACTCCAAATGTTAGTATTTTGAGTGGCTTGAAGAGCAATTATAACTCCAAAGAGCCGCATGCGCCTCACGAGCCGCTATTTACCGACCCCTGGTCTACGGTAAAATCCCTTACTTACATATGTCTATGGTCGAGCCCGTGGTAACGCAGCTGGATTCTTTCGCCCATTACTCGCCGAGTTATAATCGACTCCATACTCACGTGCAGAGCCTTTGTTACAAGTTTTTATAGCAACTCTCATTAAACGGATTATATTTACATACGAACTTTATTCGGTGCAATTTTTGGATATATTCCTTGAGCTATAATCGTTTTTACACCTAGCCAAGATAACTATCGTACATCGAAAAACGCTAAACGAAAAGTATAATGTGTCAAGATAACAGTACCCCTAGTGTAAATAAATTCGATTTCCAAACGTGACGTACGCGTTTGCGTTTAGTCTCATTTTGTATTGGATTTCGAAAGAGCGCGCCAAGCGGGACGTTTTGGAACCTCAAAATCCTATACAAAATGACACTTAACGCAAACGCGTTCGTCACGTTATGATGTCGATCACAGTTACACTAGGGGTACTGATGTTACGAAAAGTCACGTGAATATTTCAATAAGTTTCGATTAGGGTTCTCTATTAACGATTACCATCAAACTAGTGCCTACGCCAATTCTTGAGATCAGTTGCCAAGCGGACCCCAGGCTCCCATGAGCCGTGGCAAAATGCCGGGACAACACGAGGAAGATGTTGATAATAATGATTGTCATTTTGTCTAGGCCCCCCTGTAGCCTACATTAATCAAGATACTACCTTTTGTAAGAATTTAAAACAAAACAAAACACCTTAAAATAAAACACGATTGATTTTAGGTTATAATTTATTTAATATATTAATACTGTATTCGTTTCTAATGGTTTGGTTGCACCGCGCAGGAATCACCTGAAACAATTACAAATATGTATTTTAAAACAATATTAATATATATATTGTATATCACATTAACCCAGATATTAATTACGTAAAAAAAAACAACGGGTTGCACTCCGGGAGTGCCAGCTTTTGGAATGGTTAGGGAATAATTTTGCACGAATTGCTTTAATTATCAGTATAAAAGTACTATCATTTATGTGGTAAAATACAATTAATTTATTGCGCTATCGTACACAAACATGACAATTTATATTACATTAAAAATTTAACACTTCGTAACTATTACAATTATTTAACATGAAAAAGTGTATCTCTCAGAATAATCAACTTCCATCCATAATTTCAACGAATCTTGCACTATCATCATTACTCGAACAATCATGGAGTTTTTCGATCAGGTCACGTGTCCGTCTTACGAATTTTCAATCTAACAAATCTGTCGGTCACGTGACCTGTCGCGAGTTTAACATTTTTTCCCCATCACAAAAAGTGCACAGCGCTGCTAAAGAAGTTTTCACTTCAAATATATTTTCATTACATTATATGGGATAAATTGATAATAGCCGAAAAACGCGCCTAAAACATGGCCGTCTTCCGCGTATTGAGTAAAATACCCTGACGTCAGTGACCCCTTACATAACCAGACAATACATGTCTATCACATTATGTAACCTTAACTAACTAACATACTCCAAAATACCCAATTCCTACTCCTTTTAAAAAGACCGAATTTTCATTAAGTCGCGCATTTGATCGCGCGCTGATTAAAACCAGCAACGATTTGCATAGAAATGAAAATTTACCTGGACCGGCGCTAGTGGACCTGAGTGGAATGCCTTCTACTATTTCAAAGTTCCAATTTTGAACGGTTAAGCGTTTCGTTCGGCATTTGTTTTCAAAGATGGCTGCCGTTAGCCGTTAATCGGTGGGAAGCGTTTAGTTATTGCTTTATTAAGGAGTAGCTTGCTTATTTATTACAGAAGGTTTTTTAACTTGATAATTTTAAACTGATATAGATATCATATACTCAAGGAAAAAAGTTACCAAGCCTATTTCAGTTTTTAATTTATAGGTATATGTCAGTGTGATTACGTAAAATGTGAATATTTTTTGATTAAAATAATTTGATTTATTCCATATATAGTATGTTATTTGACGTAGAAATTAAATTACAATCTAAAATTAATACTTCTCACATACTCTTGGTTAGGTGACATATTGGTAAGTAATAATATATGACCAAAGGACACTTTCTGTAATCATTATTAATAATAGTAATGTAAGCATACAAAACTCAACTGTCAGTCAAATTTGACACTTATAGAATTGTAGCCTTGATTAAATAAGGTTTTAAGTAGCTTTCAAATTTCAAATACATAGGTATCAAATACATATTAATTAAATAACGCATTAAAAAACCACTTTGTGCCTCGGTATCTCGACGCTGCGAAGGCATTAAAAAAAACACTTTGTGCCTCGGTATCTCGACACTGCGAAGGCATAAAAAAACACTTTGTGCCTCGGTATCTCGACACTGCGAAGGCATAAAAAAATACTTTGTGCCTCGGTATCTCGACACTGCGAAGGAATTTTAAAAAACACTTTGGCAATTATTAAACTGTAGACTTAATTTAGCATGAGTTTAGTTTTATTTCTAGACTTAGTTCCAATGTTGTTTATTAAGCCGGTAACGGTAATATATGTTAATGCTGTATATAATAAATTCTACTAAATATAATAGTTAACCATGTATACCACCACAACAATAACGAATAATATCTAAGTACCTACCATACTTAGATATTGTTCGTCAAAAATTACCATAATTACCTAACATCAAGTTATATGTAATTTTCATACAAAATTTTTAGGATTTTACAGAGGCGATGACGTTTGAATTGCGTATTGCTACAACTACTATTATTGATATAATATTATTTTTAACATAGCATTGATATTAACTAAATAATATATAATACGAGACCCATCAGACATTGCTTAGAACAAAATAATATATTTCTTCATATCTACATTTTGTTTTAAATTAAGAAATATATCTAATAGTTTTCAGTACGTACAAAACTGTCGCCATCTACAGACAAAACCCGTAAAACTCCACATTCAAACTGCCATTAAAAACGGCGCACGATCAAAATTTTACACCTCAGTCGGGAATTATATCAAAAGTTCCGCAAGAAACGATAAGGTATTTGGCAGAATTAAAATAACACTTCGCCGAGAAAAGTGGTTCCACCCCAACCCCCTAGGGGGAGGGGTGAGTAAGATGGCTTCTTTTAAATGGGGTGGACGGGAGCTAGCCCCTCAAGAATAAAAGTGTGCCGTACCTTCCGTAGATATCGTGGGGGGGATAAGATTTCGCGCGCTTTTGTGAGTTCGATTGCGCTCCGAATTTAAATTGAGTTTTGAATTTCGTTTTCGAATTTGGAATAGGCTTTTGTTCTTTGTTGGGATAGAACGCTGTTTTTATTTTGGTTTAGTTGATCGAATTGGCTGTTAACGTTGCTTTCGTACGATCATTATAGAAAAATTATACGGTCGTTTATCAAATAACACGTTTTTTTCTTTGGAAGAAGCGTAGATACGTGTGGTCTAGTTACAAAACTGTATAGAGAACTTATCAAGAAAAATAAATAAAATATGTACTTTAAAATAATGTAATCGTAATGATGTGTTTATTTGATTCAACTGCCCTGTTTATAAGAACTAATGACACTCGGATTACAAAAGTTTCAGATGAGGTTTAATAAAATACGCGATATCGCTAACATTCATTATAAATAGCGACATGTAGACTCCCTCCAAGCTAAAACAAGCCATATATAACACACAGTAAAGTGCGTAATCTCTCGTACGCGTATGAAGGTCCTTCACCTCCATGTGTGTTTTGATTTAAGAATGTGGGTCAACGGTTCGGTCGGGTCGTGTTTAAGATGTTGAGGGAAAAAGTACGTAAGGGACAATGATATGGGTAGCTAATGTAAGCAATGAATATCTAAGGAAAGAAAGCAAAAGAAAGGTCCAATTCTTTAAAATTCTCAGATGTTAGCGCTGATTGAAGTAAACTAGTTCTTATAAAAACAATTATGTATAAAAAAAAGTACAGGCACAGATACTGATATTGAAGTCATAAAAAATATTCATCTAGGACCAAAATCCAGACAGGAAAATGTATAAGTACCTGTATGGGAAATATCTGTATGGGAAACGTTCGTACATTTTTTATGACATTTATTGCCTTATTGGGATTAGTCCGGTTTCCTTACGATGTTTTCCTTCACCGAAAAGCGACTGGTAAATATCAAATGATATTATGTACATACATAGGTTCCGAAAAACTCATTAGTACGAGCCGGGGTTTGAACCCGCGACCTCCGGATTGAAAGTCGCACGCTCTTACTGCTAGGCCACCAGCGTTTATAAAACCGATGTACTTAAAAAAAACCAAACTTATAAATAAACCTAGAATATATGATGCTCAAGCGATCGACATCAAAATCAAAGTGATTTGTTAAGATTTAGTTGGTGGAAACAGTACCCCTAGTGTAACTAAATTCGATTTTGAAACGTGACGTACGCGTTTGCGTTTAGTCTCATTTTGTATTATATTGGATTTAGAAAGAGCGCGCCAAGCGGGACGTTTTGGAAACTCAAAATCCTATACAAAATGAGACTTAACGCAAACGCGTTCGTCACGTTATGATGTCGATAACATTTACACTAGGGGTACAGTTTTCTCCCGAAATGGAAATTTCATCAAAAATAAAAAATACGTTCGTGCGGTTACGATTCTCAAGCAATCGCAATCACCGATTATCCAAAAATTGCCCTGCAACTAACTAGATTCTTTCTTAACTCACCATTGTACTGAATGAGAAGGGTTGCATTAAAAACCATCCCCGGCAACCGAAAGTATAATTAATCGGCCCTCCTTAATTGAAACCCCCTTCTGAGAAAAACTTCCCTTTCTTATTTTTCCCTCCCTCGCGGAGACTATAAATCCTTGCTGGAGACAGTGGGGAGATACCTTTACAATCATTTACAGTTATTTAACACCATCCAGCTTAACCTCAACCTTATGAAATTAAACATAAAGCTGATAATCAGGTTGGGATCAAAAAGTAACGGTAAATTTAAGTTGGTAAAGGCGAAACAAGAAAAACCGTCCGCCATTCGTCATTCGAATTCCGCGGGCGAGTTCCATTTTGGACGGTTGGAATTTTTAATTTTAAATCGATTTTTAGTTACTTTTTAAAAAGGTCTGTATCTAAGATAAAAAAAATATTGTTGTATGTTGAATTATCACCCTTTAGGCTTTATATTATTTATAAATGCATAAAAATAAAAATAAAACAATGTCTTCATCTTCCTCACGTTTGTCCCGACTTTTTTTACTAAAAATTATAAAACAATGTACAAAATAAAATTACTCGGGACATCAAAAACATGCAAAACTGAGGTAAGTACCTTTATCCGATATAACAAATTAAATAAATGCATATATCTTTGGAGAGAAAATAACAATTGAGCATTATTATTTCATCATATCAGCCTTTTATCGCCCACTGCTGAGCATAGATAGGCCCTTCCAGTACGCCACTTGTCCCGGTCCTGAGCCAATCTCATCCAAAAGTGACCTGCAACCTTCCGAATGTCGTCCACCCAACGAGCCAACGGACGCCATTATTATTTACCTGAATATATGTACCTTTTAAATATTACTACACGATTACTACTACTACGACGAATATTACTATATGACTAGCATGATATCCATTCGCGGATTAGCAAAGTAATATTTTGCGTTTCAATTTTAAATATTGACCTATGACCGTATGTGGTTGTATAGTCTTAGAACCAATAATAGTACATTACGATACAAGTGCGAAAAATAGGAAATTCGAAACGAGTGGCGATAAATTAAAACACGACCGAAGGGAGTATTTTAAATCGGCACGAGTTGCGAATTACTTATTCGCACATGTATCGTACAACGTTTTACAGTACATATGGGCCTTTAAATGTTCGACACAGTAACGTAATATGCTAATTTTCGCACTAGTGCGGTAAAGTAGCACCATATGTACTGTAAAGTATGTTAAAATAGTTAAGTGACACATTATATCGGGACTTAGTTATTTATTAAGTATCTCTGTAAATAGGAAAAAATAACAATATTTTGCCTTTTCGCGTCGTAGTCCAATTGATCTGTATTTTTTTTTTCATATTATAAATGTATTATCAGTATTTTTATTGGAGAAACTAAAAGGTTTTGTCAGGTTACCGTGTTAATCGCTTCGATATGTTCATTGTTTAAAAACGTACGTCATTCTTTAATACAAAAAACACTATGAAAACTATAGTACTATACTACCTTATGATCTACAATTAAGACGTCCACTTCTCCATACACACGTTGTCCCCATTTTCCTCTCTGGATATTGGTATTATGGAAAATGTTGTTACATATTTTGATGCATATTAACCATAGCTATGCCCCTGTTTGTTTTTTCGTTTTTTTTTTTGTATAAATTAGGAGCGAAAAACTTTTTCATACAAATCTTTAAATGATCCTAACTTTTATAATAAGTAAAGATTCGAATCAAATCAACATAGGGGGTATAGCTGTGGTTTATATACAACAAACTGTGTCAAAATATTTTTAATAATGTTAATATCCAGACAGCAAAATAAGAACTACCTTTGTAAGAAAAGGCGATTTCGGGGCGGCCTTTTCAACACTTAATTATGTATCAAAAGCAACGTTATTTTAGTATTTCTTGGGGTTTTTCTTTCATTTATGACAGTAATTTATATTAAAAGTAATCAGAACTATTTGAATCATTTAAATAATTGTCACGCCTAAAAACATTTGAACCATAGACTAACATTTCTTCTGATTTCATGAATCTGGTTTTCTATGAAACATAACAATGCAACAATATTTTCTCCCGTGATCAAAATGACGCAAAAAAGTAATAACATTACAATTTTCTCCGCCGCTTCCTTGATTTAAGAAGGGTAACTTTTTAGGGGACCCGATACCCCCATCAAGGGTCGCCATCCACCATAACAAGACCCCCGTCCACCCGCACTTTTACCCGGACGTTCTTAAAGATGGGCGCTCAAAAAACGCTGGTTCCTTTCAGGGGGGAAGGGGAAAAGAAGGAATAAATGAAGGCCCCTGTTTTAAATTGCTAAGACGAGGGGGTTGTGTTGTTCTTTAATTTTGTTTAGGTATTAGGTTTTTACGTGTGTGCGGACGGGGGCGGTGAAATTAATATTTCCCTCCATTTGACGGTTACGGTGGCTGTTCACGGAGTCTTGGTCCAACGATGTATGTATTGTCTTCGGTATATTTTGGTTACTTAAAGTAATTGTAATTACATAATAAACTTATTCGATGATTTTATTTAGTTGTGAACTTGTGAAGGAACTGTTCTTGTGTGGTTTATATTGTTTGCTAAGATATTGTAAATACAAGAACTTCAACATCAACTACAAAAATAATCAAAGATGAGTATTTAAGTACTTGATTGTTAAGGTATGCAGGATGTAGAAATTTGTTAAATCTCCTATTGTATTTGAAATGCGAAAACTTAAGGCTATATCAGCCGTTTTTGGTTGTAAAGTCTTACTTTCTAGAGTCTAAATATATCTTCATAACGGTTCAACAAAAAAAAATATAAATATACGTTTTGTGCACAACATTTCATACTTTTGACTTGACGTCAGTGGACTTATTGCAATGAGGCAGTCTAGAGTTAAGTACAATAAGTGTTTTAGTAATTGCAAACTTTGTCAACCCCGATATTAACTATTGTAAAACTATTACAGTGTGGCAAATCTTTAATGGAGTTCTTGCAACCATAGTATCGGTTGCTAGTTTAGCTCATTATAATATTAGCGATGATACTTAATTTTAACTATATATTTTTTATGTAATAAAAACGAGCAGATGTACGGTACACATGTACAGTCATGAGGCACAACACACAAAAAAAACCGCGAATAAGTTTTTCTTTTTTTTATTCGTCTCGATTACTCAAGCCACTACAATATTTTCCAATCAATACTATGACGAGCAGACATTTTTAAAAGCACCCTTTCTTACCCTACCAAGGACCTCCCCTAGCACATAACAAAATATAAAGAGGGTGAAAAATCCCCGCCATTACACTAAAAGATATAATTAAGGAACCCTCCCTGAGGGAAATGCGCCTTCTTTTGACATTTTAAAGGGGCTTTCTTAAACCCTCAGTACTGTTAAATTGCTAGAATTGACGGAGGAATTAAATATTTATATTTCTGTAGTTTCATTTGTAAAAGGCAAAGCTCTTTTATTATCAGGATATGTGTGTGTGTTTTTTTTTTAAATTATATGCCACAGTGATGGCTATAACATTTTAGCTTTCTACGTAACTATTTTTAAGGGCTTTTGAGATCTATTAGTTCATTTCTTCGTTTATTAATATATGCATCATTTTAATAATCGAACCACAAATATCGCCAGCATGTTTGAAACCATGCGGTGAAGTAAATTTAATCTTGTTTTAGTCTTAATTTAGTTTTTTAAGTTTATTTTAGTTTTAATTTAGTTTTTTTAGATTTAGTTTAGATTTAGTTTACTTGTATATAGAAGACTGTGCAATACGTTAGTTTTTGTATCTGTCTTTTTGTTTATAATAAAATCAAACAATAACAACACCGCACATTGTCATTTTGCAAAAAGTTACAACATTTTCCATACAAATGTAAGCTAAGTTTTAAGAAAATAGTTAAGTAAGTAGTTTTATGATAAGTATAGGCATATCACATTTATTTTATTATTATATCTCATCTCTAAGTAACAGTTAAGTAATTATTTCATAGACGTATCTATATTTTCTGAGGCACCCAACGTCGTAGAAGGGATATCGGTTATAATTGGCGCTGCGCAACTTTTCTGCGCTTTACGGCCATTACGAGCATAATTATGTATACACATGGCTGTGTTTTGCTGTTTTTTTTATATACATAGTTTTTAAACTTAGACAATACAGCGAGGTTTGATGTAATGGAAAGTATGTATTTATAAAAAATGATATTTACTTTTAAATAAAAGTCAACAACTTTTTTTTTTTGCTAAATGATCAAAATAGGAAATAAACAAAGATCGAATGAGTCGATCGATCGAGTTGAAAGTAGTTTAGGATAATACATGTTTTTAAAAAGCGCAATGTGTAAAATAAAAAAAAAAACATAAACACAGACTAGACATACGTGAATTAATATATACAAAAATATAAAACATGTACATTACATGTACAGTACATTTACATCCACCGAAAAGAAAATTAATAAATTCACAACTCCAACCTCCGTCAAAAACCGTTTGTCTTTTAAAATTGAAACGTCCCCGTCGTCAACGGGGACCGGTAAAAAACCGGTAAAAACGAGAAAAAGGAGGAAAAACCGGTATTATCCTTGTTAATTCCCGGCTAATTTAATTCTCGCCTAATTCTATTTGCCGAGGAGCGGGGAGTGATAATTGGGGACAGTTTTTTGCGAAAAAAGGGCTTTTTTAACACGTTAAGTGTTTCCTTTTGTACGGCGTGGGAATTTGGGATGGGGATAAAGAGTTTTTTATTAAGAGGCTTAGATGGCATGTTTGGATAACGTAAGTAGAATACATTCGTTTGACATGGTCTTTTTTAACTCGATATCTTTTTACCCGACTGCCAAAGGGAGGAGGGTAATGTTTTTCGAGTGTATGTATGTATCTATGTCTGTTTCTTTGTGGCCTCCTGTAGCCTAAACGGCTTGATAGATTTTGATGTATGAGGTATCGTTGGATTCGTCTTGATCACGGAAGTGTCATAGGATTATAGGAGGAACTAAAAAGTTATAAAAAAAATATATAGAATAAAACAAAAAACCCGACTGCACACTAAAAAAGAGGAAAACAAGCCCCACAAGAATATTGTTGTTGATGGTAAGTATCGCAGGCGGGGACCAACGACCAAAATGACTATAAGTAACCCTCTGTTGGTCCCCGCCTGCGATCTTACCATCAACAACAATATTCTTGTGGGGCTTGTTTTCCTCTTTTTAGTGTGCAGTCGGGTTTTTTGTTTTTTTTTATAATATTTTTTTTTATATCGTAGCCTGAATGAATAGTACATTATTGCAGAGGCCGGGAAAGGGAAATTCGTGGATGAGGTTCGCTTCGCGTCTTCCGACAAAACCTCATCCACGAATTTCCCTTTCCCGGCCTCTGGAATAATGTACTATTCATTCAGGCTACGATATAAAAAAAAATATTATAAAAAAAACAAACTATTGGTTTTAATAAGCAGTATTCGCACGATCTTACTCGTACACGACGGTCTCGTAAGAACGAGACATGTAACGTCGTTTATCTTACTATGTCCTATAGCTTGAAATGATGCTGACCACCCGGTCACCCCCGTGGTACGACCCCGTGTAGATGCAGCCCGCGGCTACATTCATTGGCTGTTTGCGTTTGTCTTTTTGGACAAATGTTTCAAAAAAAAAAAACAATACAGTAATAACATCCCGTCCGCTAAAACACGACAATAATTTTGATATTTTCTCCTACTTTTTCCTAATCAGAACATATATACTGAATAATGAATGAATGAAATTTAATCCAGAAAATTATTTCCATATACATTATACATTTACACATAATTACATTACATAAAGAATTAAATAAAATTAAATCAAATTAAATAACATCCTAAAATTTAAATAACAATATATTATATTAAATTAAAATTCAAATAAGGGCCTGCGTCCCGGGTTACCCTGAGCCCGTCACGATAGGCTTGTGGTAGCCCCTCCAGCGCTCGTGCAGCGGGCTGGCGTCCCACTCTCTCACCGCCGACAGTAGCGTGTTGGAGGAGCCGTATATTGCCTTTCTGGCGGTGGCGCTTCTCGCGTCTCGAATAAGCACTCAAACGGATCCCGATCATTTTTGTTAAATCTTGTATTATCATGGTAGGTATTACAGGTATGGTATTTACGAGTACAATGTAGGTACCTATGTACAGGTATTGTAGTCGATTTTTTTTAAACTATGCAGAATATTAGTTGAATCGGAAACTGGAAGTCAATATAATACTTTGGTACAGTGAAATCTGAAAATATCGATACGGACAAAGTGGCAATAATATGTATACACAACGTTATTGCCCATGTATTAAGGTTCTGTTTATGTATATATATACTCTGTTCTGTATATCAAAATATTTTCAGAATGACTGTACAAGTTTGGTTTATCGGGACATGAGGCTCGTGCGATCCTGAAGAGCGACCATAACCTACAAACTTTGCTTACCAAGCCAGTAAGCTTGTTTACCACCGACGTGGTACAAAAAAGTGAAAACTAATACATATCTTGTAAAAAGCAAAGATTTTCTCATAATATCTCGATAAATAAATTAAATTAAGAAATTTTGAATCATAAACTTACCTTTAAAAATAAAAATGACCACAAAAAAGCACAACACTCACTCGCCACCTCTATCGCCAAACTGACCATATTCTAATAATAACCCTTTCGCTGCCGGTCACCCATTGTCCGGACCGGTCAAGCTGGTTGACCCTTCCTTAACCCTGCAGCTGCTGGCTACCGGTTTTGGACAAAACGGTATTGTGCAATTTTAGTTTTAGATCCGGAATTAGGGTACAATATAAGTTTGGAAGTATTTTAACTCTTCTGTGGCGTTGGATGGTGGAGGTGTGTTTTAGAATTGGATCAAATTATTGGATAAACAGTAGATTGTTAATCAAGTGACGAACACTCATTTCTATCGTGGCAGTTTGGCACTCGAACGCAGCGAGAGCACCAATAGTCTGAGACTGAAATGATGCTTTTCACCCGAGTTAAACACTCTACTTTTCGTTTCGAATACGTTTGCAGTGCCCTTACAGGGTTCATAGCTGATCAGAATTCGTATGTATCACCTTAATATGTACCTATGAAGGCAATAAATGACTGAAATTGAAATTGAAAACAAAGTACTTACATGTGCATTTAAAGAAAACACGGCTAAGTATAAACTTCAGTAGTATTTCTTGACGTTACTTTCAATGAACAATTTAAGTTTAAATAATAATTTATGGACTGGGGGTTGATTATCAAAATGGAAATCCATTGGAAACCAAAATTTAAGATGCTTCTCGTAAAAAAGGAAGATAACGTACTTAGAAAGTTCTTTAAGAGCATGAGAAATGAAAAGTTTTATTAAGTACCTATACATAATACTGTTTATTTTGTTCAGTATTTATTGAAAGTTGAATGTTATTGTCATCAATTCACATTTTTTATACATACCTACTTAAGTATTTTTATTATTCGTATAAAGTGTAAAAACGACATTTATACCACAAAACCAATTTTAATACATCAGATCAAACAAATCAGATCGACGGGAAGACTGCGAACAGTGCCGCGTCGCGCGTCGCATGGCACTTTCATGTAAGAATCCGCGAGTAATAGGCCCAACTTATTACGAACGTCTACCCGCCGAATTAAGAACTGAAATATCTG